>NC_141135.1:141389478-141746978 GCF_053477565.2 Lygodium microphyllum | reverse complement strand
GCATTTGGAACTTGGAACTTCAAATCTTCCATTACATAGACCAAATTACAAGTAATTCATTCTCTATGCTTTTCTTTTATTAAACTTAGTATTATATTTTATTATGATAAATGTTACTTTTTTTATAGATGTTTATCTTTCTAATCTTAAAAATTGTAAATAGTCATCTATTATTGATGTCATACATGGTTTGATTGGAGAAGAAATGTACAAAGGTAAGAGAAAAACATAACTTGCAAAGAATAAAATGTTTTTTTAATGACTATTCTTATATTATCCCTATGTAACATGGCCAATTAGCGCAATATCCCTTCTGCCTTTGCCTAATTTTATAAGCCTTGAGTGGTCTTTGCCAAGTCCAACAACTAGTGAGATATATAGATTTAAAATATTTTTTTAGATACAAACATTATTAAAACCTACTATCTCAAGTACACTAAGCAAGATTACTTTGTTTATGCCTAGTGATGTATTTATTGATATCTTTTCCCATGTTGAGATAAGAAGATCAAAGGCCATGCTATCAAGGGCATATGATCGTGTTTTACAATTTAATGATAAGGGACGGGACACCAAGATAAAATCTATATAATTTGTAAGATAAATCAAGGCTTTGTTCCTTGTAAATGCATGCTTGCTACTCAAAATTTCATTCTTAGCCTTTATTATAGTAAACGGCATTATGTTCGTAATAGCAATCTAGTTGCTTTGGATAACAAACTTAAGGATTTTCGCAAAGATCCTTTAGTGGATCTTGATGTTTGGTTCAATCATGATATTATTATGATCCTAAAGGTTAGATCATCATGTATACTACATCAAGTTAGAATCAATTTACAAAATGAGAAATTTTAATTGCCACATTCATTTGTATTCCAACTAAATAACAAATGGGTAAGTCTCTATATCAAATTATATATACTAGATATGTATTTTATTCCACTTCTTAGACATCAAACACTTGTGCTAATTTTTTTTATAGATTTCAAAGAGGAGAGAGAAGAATATACAATGTAAAGATATTTAAAAAATGATATCTTTACCTTCAATATCAATACAAGTTTGGATATTGCAGTAAATTTGTATTTGCTTTCTTCATGATTTACATATATGAGATCTTACAAGGCAATATGCAAAAGCTATTTCTTTTTGCAAGGACCTTTCTTAGAAGGAGAAACATCTTTTTAACGAGTTCTTTTACCTTTCTTTGATACTTCAGTTTCCTTAGATGTTGAGGCCATACCTTTACTTGTTCCAATTGTGAGTATCTATCCTTCCTTCTCTACTTCCAAACTCTCCATGCCCTCCTTGTCTTCTTGGTCTTCTTGTATGCAATTGATGATTATGTACCTAAAAATCTCTGCTCAAACATACCAAACATGCTCACTATTATAACAATCCTTGAAAAGCTCACACACGTTTAAAAGAAAAGGGTGCTACCTCACTATTTATTTTGCAACAGACTATCTTTTTGAGTAAAACTCTCTCTTAAAGTTAAGCATATTCCACATTACCTTTATAGATTTGTCATCATTAAGATAAATAATCTTAATTAATCTTCTAGCATTATCAATTACCTTCCAACCACAAGAATGGCTATCATCTTGATGAGGGCTCTACAATCAACAACACAAAATAAAATTATCTTCTTGATGAGGGCTTTGCAACCAATAACACTAACCAAAATTATGCAACTTGTTTATGGCAGTTTATAGAATCAAGTATCTTGATATATTTTGATCAAAACCTTGCCACAACTTGTTTATATTCAATTTGTGCAAGTAGATAAGAAAGTACATGAGGCATTCTATAAACTTCAATCAATATTTTTGTACCTCTATATCAAAAAATAATAAAATTTAGAGTATGTACAACAAATAAAATCTCAAATGATCAAGGAGACTTGAATTATTTAAGTTATATCTTAGCATTTCCATGAATTCCTTTCAAAAATTGATGAAAAAATATTACTTATCAATGCAATCTATTGCAATCAAGCTCCAATGAGATTAAGCCAATTCGATTAAGCTAAGGTTCAAAGCTACTTGTATCAAGCTCATTTCTCCTCATGTAATGGAAGATTGAAGATTTAAGTGCCTCAAATTTTTATTGTATATTGAAAGAGAGTTCGTGCATCATACATCTAGTAAAAGCACTAAGATAGTGAGTATATAGAAAAAACATTATTGCTAGAAAAATATCATTATTAAGAGTAAATTAATCTGGGCATATTATACATCAATCTAATAATAAAAATAGAGTCATTTACTTCTCTCCTTTTATCCTTGAGTATATGAACACATTGTGAGTCCAAAATAACAATATCATTTCTTTTGCCTATGTCACCAAAAAGAAGTAATACACATTGAAGACTATAGATTAACCCCCTCAAGCATGTCAAAGAGCTCATCTTCTAATGCTTCTAATTGCTTTTCTTCTTTTTCTTCTACTTTCTTTCTATTTTTCTCCCTCTATTTCTCTACCTATTCTTCTATAGTATTTTCATCATTCTCATGTAATCTTCTATCTCTCTCATGTGTGATATCTTTAACTTTAGGATTTGTGTCTTTCTTTTTTGTCATATACTAAGGCACGTTTAGAATATTGTATATATTTATATCCATAAGAGGAATTGGCTCTAGAACCTTGAAGAATCTATATCTGAACCTTCTCAAGATTATCATGTCCTTATCCATGAGTGTCAATCTGTGTGCATGGGCAGCACAACTTATGCATCCTACAAAAACTCAATTAAGAAGTCCTCTGTAGCCTCCTAGATGTAGTTGAGAGCACTCCTTGTCCATCTAAATCTATTGAGACTATGCTTATCACATATCTCCCTAATAAGGCTTTGGAATGGCAGTCTTGGAGCTGCATTATTAAGAGCTTTCATTCCCTTTCTGATCTCTCTCGGACATTTGTTGGATACCTAATGAGTCTTTTGAGCAATATGTCTTGGATCAACTTTTTGCTTTCTTGCAGTGGCTTTTGTTCTAGCCATGGTTAAACTCACTAATTGCCAAAAAAAAATCAAGTAATACATTCAACAACCCATAGTCTGTACATAAATGTGTGGCACGCGACAACGAATCTTAAATAAACACAAAACCGAAGCCATGATGTGTTGTACAACACATGATGAAGAAAACATAAGTCTAATGGAGAAAATATATTAAACACAAAAAACAAGCAATGCAAGGACTACAGAAATCATGCTTCATATGACATGTTATGCATATTGCCTACTTTGACATGTGAAGCACAAATACATTGCCAATGTTTGATAGATTGGACTATATTTTCGCCTTTCATCCATCATGACCACAACAAGTCAATATTGCTTTAAAATTTTATGGAAAAGGAAATATATCAAAGCATAAAAAAGTTGAGGGGTGGCCCATACCTTGTGTTTGCCAAATTTGTTGCTTTTGAGGATTAAAAAGAAGACTCTGTGTGGATGGAGTTAACCTTGTTGGAGTTGAGAATCTTGCTTGATTTCAAATGAACCTCAAAAGAGATGAAATGAGCTTTGACTCAAAAGGTTGGAATAAAATGGCAAAGTTTATCTTGGTCTGAGGAAAATAACATTGAAATGATTTATTAAAGTGGCATTTAATTGCATGTTTACTCGTACCTCCTCCTCTTTATGCCTCAAAAATAGCCCCACATGTGAAATGATGCCATAAAAAAGTTAAAAAAGAAGAGATCTCTTTTTGGGTTAGTTTACAAGAGGTTAGAGTTGCACTATATATAGAGATCAAAAGAACATCATGAGTATGATGACTTAAAGTAGATTCATGCAGCTAGGTTTTCTTTTGCCTTTAAATTTTGCTTTCTCTTATGGGGTTACTCTCCTTTTGGGTAGCCCAAGAAGAGGGAACATACATTCATTTCTCTACTTTCTCTGTACTAGCCCACTCCTCACACTCACTAGGAAAATTATTTAGTGCCCCTTTTTCAATCTTTTTGTGCATAAAACTTTTGTGAATCAAAAGATATGCCACAAACAAGTGCAGTGCTATAGCATCAAAGTGGTAGAAATATGAGACATTTAACATCAATATTTTATTTGTACTTGTAAACATGTCTACAATCTATATTATAAGCTTAGGCCCATTTTGAGTTGTCAAGCCCTCATCTTGTTGTTTGAAATCACTAAAAGCAACTTTGAATACCTTCTCCCTATGCCTCCACTTTGTCTCACGTATGTGTTGCAAAAGGATTTGATCATTTGTCATGATCATGTAGAAATCTCTTCATGGTGCCCATATCTCCTCCCTAGCCTCCTACATCATAACCATAAGCTTAGGTCCATTTTGAGTTGTCAAGTCCTCATCATATTTGAAATCACTAAAAGCAACTTCGAATAGCTTCTCTGGTGGTCGTCATTACCCATACACATCGTGATGTCATAATGATCAAATCATTGTGATGTTGCAAGGGTTTTTGATTATGCTGTCATAGCAATCAAGAGTTCACCAAGGATTGAAAATGTGGAGGATAAGAGAACACTCCTGCCTGCCCAATCAGAACTAGTCATAAAAAACAATGTGCACGTGGAATGAGCCCAAGCTAACCAACACGCATGGTATAGATTTCGAGTCACCAAAGGAGCACATGTGAACATGACTTAAGCAAGGGCAAGAAAAGAAAAAATAACAAATTTCTGGTACCACAATGATTTGATCACTATGACAATGCAGTTGTCTAATCATTATGGTTATAGTGATCAGGGTAATAATATGATGCACAACTCTAAGAGCAAGGTTATAGAAGGCTTGTGGCTATTCTAAAGCAACTACATATTCCAATTGTCAATGCAAGAGTGCATCATTCCAAGTACAATGCTTTCTACACCTGTTTCTTCAATTTTCACTTTAATTTTAGTCATTTTCATAAATCCAATCCAATATATATAATCCCTTCCTACACCATCCACAAAGGGTTTTGGAGTGCTACACTCACTAGATTGAAGAGGAAATTCAATCAACACTAACGATCACCAACATACTCTATTCTTCCAATGTGGTAAGGATGTGTAGATAACCAAAGAATGTGTAGAATCTATCTATTGTCCCAGCAATAAATCAATATATCAAGGAAAAATTAAGACTTAACAAGAATTGAACATGCTTCAAGAGCTTCTCCCAAAACTCATTGTCTCCTACCTCTCATCTAGGGATGCTTCTCGTATGCTCTCTCCGAAGATCAAGATAAGCTCTCCTTGTCCCCTAGCAAGCTACAAATATCCACAATACCATTCTTGAGTACAATATTAGAGTCATATTCATTCCATGCATCCAATAAATACTCTCTTTTGCTTCTTTAAATGAGATTTGGTAATCTTTGTCTCATGTATAAAGCAACAAGAGTATGGTGATTAGCAAATGAATAATGCAAAGAATTTACAATATATGTCCTCTTATGCAAAGGAGCAACCAATTTATTATCCTTAGTAGTTTGAAAGGACCTTATGGAAAGCCATTTTGATTCATTATGGTGGTTATCTCGAACAATTGCCTCATGCAAGAGCATTTTCTCAACACACGGTTGGTCAACAACATATATTACATTTTATTACCTTTTTCTTGAGAGAAAGGGCTAACCTACAACACCATCTTTCTTTTTACCATAATAATAATTTTGTTTTTATAGTAAAGATCGTACAATTTATATTCTTTACTTTCATTGCTCTACCATACAAGAAGTACACTTCCCCATTAGCCAACTTTGTGCATTTTAGGTAGTAGAGCATAAACCATTCAAAGATACACAAATGTGCAACAAATGGCTTTTTACCATGCCAAGCCTCATATAATGTAATTGTTTGCAAATCCTAAATTCGATTCCTATTTTGAACATGTAATTAGCACACACAATAGATTCTAATAAGAAGTTATGATACCAAGTTTTTTCCTTTCACCATGCATTGTGTTATATATCATCTCCCTAACTATTTATTTTCTCTCAACCATTACATTCGTTTGAGGAGTATAAGACATTATGCATTATTGCTTAGTACATTCCAACTATAAAAATGCATGAAACTCCTTGGTCATACACTTGCCCCCATTGTTTGTACATTATGTACCAACTTACAATATGCATTTCTCACCTATTGTCAAAATTTGATTAAAAGGCATGAACACCTCTAACCTCAATTTCATAAGATAAACCATCATCTCGTGTAGTCATCAATGAGTATCAAGTACAAATACCCAAAACCAAAAGTATAGTTAGACCACAAATATTACAATATATGATCTTTTAATTAGTTTTCTCATCCAACCATTATGAGTCATCAATAATCAACCAACACAAGCTTTTGTAAATTACATGCAACACAAAAGAAAAACAAATAGGTCATATTGACTAGGATGGAAACCTATATTTTTCAAATTCTCAAAATGAGATAGAAATTATTATGTTCAATAGTGATATTGTCATAAAAAAAGAAGATATGGTTAAATACACTGGTTTTTTTATGAATGTTCCTATGGAAAAAGCCATGCTAAGCTACACCTTTTTAGCATTGATGTCTCAATTGGATAGAGTGCTTGGCTTCGAATCCTTATGATCAAAGTTACATACTTTATAATATTGCTTGCCAATTTATTTTTATCTATGATGAAGTGGTCAAAAAACTAGAACACAACATACCATAGTGTTCTAAGATAATAACCCTCATCTACATGTTTTTATTAAGTGTACAAAAGTGGCATTTACAAAGTCTTGCTTGACAAGAGATATCAAGCAACCATGATCCAAATGTCCAAAACATGTATACAGCAACTTAGCATGCTTTTCATCCTCACTATTTTATTGATAATCAAAGTTTGAGAGAACACAAGAGGCTAAGGGAATAAGAGAGAGAGAAGAATGCATGACAAGAGAATGGGTACAATCTTGCAACGCAACTTAGCATGCTCTTCACCCTGACTATACTAATAGTTAACCAAAATTTGAAAGAACACGAGGATAAGGGAACAAAAGAGAGACAAGAATACACAAAAAACGAATGGGTACAATATTTCCCCATGCATCAATGAGCAACTCTCTCATGCATGTATTTAATAATTTGCACTTAGCTTTTAGAGCTTTTAAAACATCTTTTTGGGCTTATACTTTCCTTTCTTGAACTTATTTTATGTTAATTTTTTTGCTAAGGCAAAAACCATATTTTCAACTTTACAAAATAATTATATTGCCCTAAGGACATAAGAGTTACAACAATATTACAAAATCTCATACATAAGCGTACAAATAAATAATGAATAATCCCATAGGCAATCTATTGGTAAATACAATAATCATTACATCTATATTACTACACTAACAATCTACTTATTAGAAACTCAAAATATAATAATTCCTCACATATCCACCTAACAAAGTGCAACTAGTACTACATGCATACGTGTACAAGTCACTATTGTATGACAAATTTAATAATAATGATAATAATTCATTTAAAACACAAACATACCACTTTTGTAGTAATAAAACAAATATCATAGCTTAATATCACCCCAAAATTTAAAAATAACAATGAATAAAATAATGCACAACCCTCTCATAGACATCCATTCTATTTTCTTAAGACTCCAAGTCACAAGATCTTCAAATCATCAATTTGGGGTTAAAATTTATGGCAACACACATTATGAATTGTTGGAAAAATCCAAGGCACTTCAACCAAAAACGAACTAAGGAAGAATTAGTAGCAATACAAGCAATTGACTTCAATCATCTAAACTACAATTCTTTGGCAAAAGGTCAATAAAACTAGGCTATTATAACTACAAATAGCTAGAAAGATATTAGCCAAAAACAAACTTGAAGAATGGGTAGCATTATAAGCAAATAACTTCAATTATTCGAACAACAATTCTCCAACATAAGGTTAACTACCTGAAGATTGTTGGAAAAATCCAGGGTACTTCAACCAGAGACAAGCTGGAAGAATGGACAGTGATATTGGCCATTTAACTTCAATTATCCAAACTATGATTCTTCAACATTGGCTCAATAAAAGTAGGCTTGTTACCACTGCACGTTGTTGGAAAGATCCAAAGCAACCAAAAACAAAATTGAAGAATAGAAGATTCTGAATAGTGTAGGGGGAGTAGGCTGGGTGGGGGCAGTAAGGAATCCGAGCAGGAACACATCCGGAACGATGATGAATAGGATTCATCTAGGGGATGGTTGAAACTCTACAACATCAATGAAAAGAAAGAATGCCTCTTTCCAGTACGTACAAAACATTTCTAGGTGCAAAACAAGTCACAACACCATGGCCACAAATGGCAAATTACTTGCACTACAATTGATCTTGAGTACCCATCAAGAAAAACCTTGCCATTACTGTTGAAGAAGTTTCTGAGGAAGACGAGCATTGACCACTGAGCCTTAGATGGCATATAGCAGAATATCTGCATTGAGGCAACCACTTTCTACAAATTGCCACTCCTGCACTGGTACATCTGTTTTTCCTTTTTTTCTCAAATCCTATTTTGGGTGTTTTTTTTTTCTTTTCGGGTTTTTCTAAGAGGGTCTTCAAGCCCCACGTGCAACTCTCTCAACCCTCTGTAGATAATATGACATGTAAGACCATCTCAATGCCCCCCTCCCATAGCTACAAACAATACTGACATGTCTGGAATGCGTTATCTCATCTCCTCTTTAGATGAATTCTCCAGCATCAATAATTCACTTTCAACTGTATGGACTACAGTATGGATGAAAGTTTATTGATCGCTAAACAAAGTGCTAAAGATGAAAACGGCATTGCTTGCATCAGGAAAATAGCCTGCCTATAAGTCAATCGACAGATCCCATTTGAGCCTTGATGCTTACTGAAAAAAGACCATCCCCACTACATAGTGCTTTGAGTGAGAACAAAGTTTTGGATGCTCCTGCAAAGAAAAATGTGACTGAATTCTCACTTACGTAGCAAAAAGTTTCAGTTCGATTACAGAATCAGGCATGCATTTGTTATGATTTTTTTTTAATCTTTTTTTTTTTTTGGGGGGGGGGGGGGGAACCTTCGCATGTTTCACGTGTCCAGCTCAAGCCAGCTTGGGAATGATGCCCTGGTGTAGCAGCATACACTGCAGATAGCTTATTACTTCCATTTAATTCGTGGACAGTCTGCTCAGCAAGAAATCAGCAAATTAGAACCTCCAGTCAAAATACAACCTTGAGAGCACTGCATTTCCATGCTAAGCACAAAGTTACCTGTATGATAAACCGTTCCCCTGCTTGATCATCTTTGCTGTAGCGTGAAAAAAGAGTCAGACCCCCACCTAACCTGTTCCAGAATCAATTTCAGGAGTTGCTTCTGTCCTTGAAACTATGCCCACAAGAAAATCAAAAGATTTTTGGAGCAAAAACCTGTGTGAGGTGGCCAATCCTATTGCTGGGCGTGTCAAGAAATCTGAAGAGACAGCACAAGATATAGTGTGTCCATCTTTCTTTGTCCTGAAAATATTGACTTGTTTGGAAATTATCTACTCATTGAAACACTATAAAGGCATGTTTTGCAATTTCTGAAAATAAGATGATGTCAAAATTCAAACTTATGCCCACCTCATCGTGTTCTCTAGTGTGACACGGTTCCTGTTCTGCAAATCTGTGGTGAAACTGAGTGAAACATTTGTGGCAAGGCATGATCTGCTCTTCTCAAGTGCTAAATGGGAGATGAAATTTTTCACAATCTTCAGATGAAGCTCAGCCAGATGAGATTCACTCCCTTGTAAATTGGTCTCTATGATTGTGTCTGACCCCAACTGGAAAAACCAGTATAGAAATTAAGGGCAGGTGCAAGAATCCATTAACTTTTAGTACATGAGGGACTATGCTGCTGATTACTGGGTGTAATGAAACTGAAAGCAGGTCAGTGGACAACATAATTGCTATGTCGATTGATATTTGAACAGGGAGAGTAAAAGATTTCTAAACTAACCACTTCACATCAACATTACAATTGAGAAAAATAGCAAGGGTTGGGAGAACTATGAATCATTGAGACTGTTCTTTAATGATCAGAGAGAGCGTACACATCTTCATCTGCAGTTCCAACAGTGAGCTGCTCCCTTGTACTAACTGATCTTCATTAATCTGATTTTGGTTTATACATAAGACATGTTGAATAACATGTATAGCCTATGTAACGTTTAGCCTTTACAATTATGCAATGCAGTGCTAAACATATAAATCACAGAGATTACTCTCGGAACATGTTTGCAAAGCACTTTTAGATGAGTTATGAGAATAGGAACTGTGAGAACAAAATGAAATTACAAAAGGCATCTGCAAATTTTTCCTGTTACAAAAACACATTCAACATGAGGGTACCTATATCAATACATTTTCTGGGCTAGAGTCGTAGCAGTCTGACTTTTCATGTGAGTCACTATGGTCTTTCGTGGAAAACATTCACTCTTCAAGCACTTGTCTCAAGTAGAGGCCTGAGCGGCTGCACTGTAGTACTAGGTTGTACCTTGCTAGCACAACTGATCAGTTACAAACGATGCCAAAAGTGATCATTTCATAGCACAATTGTTTAAACGTCAATTGTAAACCTATGACACATGCTCTTTGAGTATCCAAATCCCAAGACATGGATATCAAGTAGCTGAATATCGGCTAAGCATAAAGTTCGAATTGTATTATAAGCTATGTCACCACCCAAGACATAGAAGAGACATCATTGTGTACCTCAATTTTATATTTGAAGTAACCAATGCTATTGTGTCCCCCTTGAAATTCATCAATGTATCATTTCAAGGAGCGGCAGCAAAAACTGCATGTGAAAGGACTCTGACACAATCTGAAATCAGCTATATAGATTCAGCACAGCAGGTTAAACCAGAAATGTATCCGATCAAGCCGGTCGTAAATAGTCCAACCAGCTGGTCAGCCAGCCCGAAAACTCCGCACCAGAATGGAGCTAGACCAAAGTTTTCAACACCCTTCCCAGCAACATTTTGGGGAGCAAAATGAGAAATCAAAGGTGCTGAGGTACAAAACAAGAGAATGATTGTTACAATGGTTGGAGTGGGAACCACCCTCCAATGGTGAGACAAATGGAGCTCCCTACACAACAGCCCATCAAGCCTGCTCAACAGGAGATGTGGCAGCAGCAAGAGCTGTGTTCGATAGCAAACAGTAACATGGGAAGGTAGAAGCAGCAATTGCAAATGTACGTCACATCCAAATGCACATTCCATGTATGTCATCAGCCTTTTAAATGTATAGTTTTATAGCCTAGCTGCAAACCATACACATCTACATACCAACTCACAATGACTAGTACATTGAATAGTGATCCCAATGGCAGAAATACTGTCAACTCACAATACCCTGGATGCAACCAAGTACATTTGAGATTCACTGCATAATCGAGCTGTCCATCACTAGGGAAGTGGAGGTGAAACCTCCTCCGTAAGCAATATTCTAGGCTCTCTTGCTCTATTGAGCCTAAATGAACTCGATCGTCTATTAGCTCCAAGTAAAGCTTATCAAGGTAAAGTGCAACACGAAGGATAACCAGCCAAGTCACCCTTCCCCATCCATTTGCATCTATCAATAGGTGAAAAAAATACTGAAACTTCACCAAGAAGCACATGGAAACTTTCCCTCTAACTCTTCGTTCCCCAAAAGTTGCACTAGGTTCTAGATCTATTTCCTATTTAGAGCATAGAGATCCTTTATACTTTCACATTGCTACAATTCCAGCATGACCAGTATAAGCCATCACATCCAGTTGACTAGCCTCTCATTTGTAGCTAACATGCTAGGAGCACCAAATGCATTATGAAGCATTCTTGTTTGTATACCTCGGAGCATTGCAATGTGACTATGCATGGGAATTGGCAAACCAAGATACATTTTCCTATACATTCCAAGCATTTCTAGCTACATTTTCCTCATGACAAGCACTATATAGAGCATTTGCATGACTAGCATTAATACCATGAGTCCCAAACACAATGGGCTGCATATATGCATTGCCAAACATGCTATCTTGTGCCTCAACATCATGCCAACATTGCTATACATGGGGCTTTCCATTCCACTTGCCATAATTGGATATATTGGTCCTTGCATACCATGCATAGATGGCTACATACCAAATATATTTGGTCCTTGCATCCTCATGGCTGAAGCATTACCAAAACCATTCCTTGTAAAACCAAACCACCACCAAAGTACGTGGGTGACCCACATTAGCATGCATGCTTTGCTGTCTAAAAAGCATTGGATTGGCACTTCCAAGTTGGCCTTGCATATGGATCAATTGCCCCATGGTATGATTTGCTTACGCTCATTACCCACGTTTGGAACATCATGCTGCTGCATTAACTCTTCCTTCGATACATCTTGTTTGTCCCGAAACTCTTGAAGACGATATCCTCTTCTTGCCTCTGTGGCCCCTTTAAGGGGTTCAAAAAGCACATGAACCAAGGATCTTTTGCCAAGTGTAAAAACATTTGGGCTACTATCCTCGATCAATCTTTAAAGCCATCCAGTTCCTCTTCCTCTTGCTGATCATCAGCTTCAAGAGACCTAGAAGGTTGATCAAAACCAGCATTAATTGCTTGCTGCCAAAGCTGTGTGGTTTGCCCAAGATCAAGCATAGCAATTTCCTCTTCATTTTGTGAATTTTCAGACTAAGAGGCATCAGCACTACTTGATCCCATCTCACTATAAGAAGACATTCTTACTATAATGCTCTGCTGAATAAAATTTCTGCACTAAAGCAATGCTTTTGACTTCCAATCAAGTGTCACAAGCCCATGAAGTCAAGGGAACCGATGTAATCCCAAAAATGAAACCATGAAACCAACCTTCCTTCTCCAAAGGGTGGTAATGGCCTAATAATGCACAAATTACAACAAGCATAAATTTCAATTAAACTCAAATGCAAATGCTACCAAATAATCTTGGACAATAGACTCTCGGATGTCCCCAACAATGACCATCAAGCCTTTCTATTGATTTGCCTCTTGATCTAACAAGGGATTGGTCTCTAATTGACCCTTGGCTAGTCAAAATGAGCCCCAAATCCAATTCAGTCGACTGGCTTCATGAAATCTTTTGCAATTTCTTGAATTCCAACTACAGATTTCAAGTACTAAGTCTTCAATTTCTTGGCACAAGACCCAAGGTAGCTGCTAAACCCTGATTTTTGCTATAAATAGGGTTTACAATAGCAAAAACACAATTGTTCTTCATCTGAAAATGGTAAAAATCTATTGGGGATTTCCTAAAGAGTAGAGAGAAAGCTAAAGAGAGAGAAATCTTTGATTCCTATCACAAGAAAGTGCTCAAATTTGTTGTTGCTCTAGGGCTGAATGATTGCAGCCCCAAACTTGTTGTCACCTGCCTGCAAACATCTGCCTACAATGGACTCATGATCAGCTAGCAACAGCTCTGCGACAAGCTCCAATAGTCGGGCTGATCACTAATGGCTGGAAAATTGCAGCAGCAACTGTCTCTCCTCCTCCCCCAACCTCCACCACATTGGAATTGCTAGCAATCATGATTGTCACACCTTGTCATCTCCTACCTATGAGCCTCAATCTAAGTAAGACGAGGACTTTAGGAGCTCTAACTTGTTTGTTACTTGTTTTGACAGAGGAGGTAGCTCATTCTAGAGCAGCCATTTCATTGCCTTTCACTACATTTTCTCGTCCAATCGGCATGATGTGTGCATTTCCCAAGCAATTTATGCATACATTAGCCTCCCTACACTTGCCGGACATTGTCCATATTTGCCAAGAACTTTTTTAAGCACATCTAGCTTTTTTTTCTGCATTTATTGCAGTTGAACCAGCATTAAAGGCTGTATGGTTATGCCTATACATTTGGCACTCCTCCCACTTGGCAAACAAATTCTCCCATTCTTCCCTTGCAAGTTTTACAGGTGCACACTCCGGTTCTATCATCTTCTTCCATCTCCAGTGTTGCCATGATCATCAACTTGATCTGGTGCCCTCACTGACGCTGTTGGCTGCATGCAAGGACGATTAGTCCTCTTGTATTCAGCATTTGTTCCTTGTTCAGTGAAATTTTCTTTCTTCTTTTCTTGCAGTCTCTCTCTGTTCCTTAGTCTCTGTCTCCATGTTTCCTTTCCATTAAGCACTCTCACATGGTATCATCGCCAAATGAGAGGACAAAGTGGAGATTGTTGCAGACATGACCAACCCAAGCTGAAAACGCAAACATCGGCATTCGTGTTTGCTGCAAACGAAACCTCCTCTACATCAGCAACCCCTTCTAACAGTTGGCAACAGCTCTTCTTCCCCAAGAGAACAAGTTTCTAGGCAAGCGACAGCCTATCTTGGCCAACAACAAGGCATCAACACAATGCTTGTAGCTGATTTCTCCTATCTATTGCAAATTTCGGACCTTGTGGGTGTCTTGTAGGATATCAAAGATGTCTTACAACTAGTATCACAACTTTGATGATACAAATGAGGAGCCTTCTCAATACACCTCCGAACGGCAGCGAGATTATCACAAAGATTATCACAGGATTGTGAAGAACGGAGGTTACCTAGCCCGCTTGTTCAAGAACCCTCTCCTCCCTGTTCTCCATGTTTCACACAAGGCTTGTTTTGCTAGCCTCAAAATGCCATCTATAGCACCCTCTATATAGGTGCCCGTACTCCCTTCTTTGTCCAAAGAAGACCGGCTTAATGGTTCAAACTACTTGCTTTGGTCATGTAAAGTGGAGTGTATCCTTGATACCTTCGACCTTTGGGAGTTTGTTACCCACCCTATTCCCCATCCACTAGAGGATCCCATCGTTGGATCATCAATGAATCATACAACCTTATGGAATCAGCTCAAGTCTAGAGCTCAATCTTTCCTCTTTATGAGCTTACAGAATTCTATCCTAGTGTAAGTGCGCAAGTCGTGAAAAGCAGCAGAAGTGTGGACAAAGCTTGCTTCTTTGTATCATCAAAAGACATTTTCCCACCAGATTACTCTCGAGAAGAAATTATGGATGCAATTGATGTTTCCTTCCATGAAGGATCATATCAACAGGTTAGAGGATATGAGGGATGAGTTTGCAAATCTTGGCAAGATAATCTGTTCAGAGGATATGGCCATGATTCTTTTGACTCAATTGCTATCTCCCCACTGTGGTGTCTTTTGTACCAGCCTTCTTACATCAAGGATCTGTGAAAAGCTTCTATGGAAGGAGCTTGTCCCACTTGTTCTGAAGCATGATGAGCGCACTAAAGAGGTAGCTAGTGGATTCCCCTCCACCAAAGCTTTTGTTGCATGTTCGGGAGGGGGGAAGAATAATAAAGGAAAGTCAAAGACTAAAAGACAGGAGAGTTCTTCAGGCTCTAACTTTGACTCGCAAAGACCTAAACGCCCATATTATGAAAGTGGACACATCCAAAGGAGAAACAATGGAAGAGATATCGTCACCTTCGTTTGGGAGCGAAGCATGAAGCTAACAAAATCAAGCCTTTTACCTCTACTACAGCATTTACCCATGCGTCAGTATTCCTTCATATTGTTGACTTGGAGGAGTCTTCTTGAATTGTTGACTTGTCTTTTGAGAGGCCTTGGCTAATTGATAGTAGAGCTTTTAGTCATATGACTCCACAAGGTGATTAGTTGCAAGACCTATGCCCTTTTGAGAATTTCATCACTATTGGTGACATTGTATCAGGGCCTATTAGTAGTGTTGGCACTTTGCCTTTGTTTCCCAACTACAAATCGAGATCCCTTTCACAAGCCCTTTATGTTTCGGACGTGGGCTTTCCACTCCTCTCAATTTATCACCTTACTAGGCTTGGTACCCGAGTTGTCTTCACCAAGCAAGCCATTTGTATTGAGGATTCTTCTATAGGAGTTGTTACCGCAATAGGTTCACAAGAGAGCAAGCTTTACATGCTCCATTCCCCTTCTATTATGCAGGGTCCTCTGAGGCAATTGTCTCTTACTATATCCGTTTCTGCTAGTGCACCATCTATTCCACAGGTTCTTATCCATACCCCATCCTCTCCTCCAGTAGATACATTCCCCTTCTCTTATGCAAGGTTCTTTGAGGCAATTATCTCTTGCTACACCCATTTCTACTAGTGCATCATCTATTCCACAGGTTCTTTCCAATCGCCCACCCTCTCCTCCAGTGGTTCCCTCATAACTCTCCATCCCTTTCAAAGGGGAACGATCTTCATGATGCAACTATGGCTTTCCTAGCCCCTAGTGTTTCAAAGGGGGTTTCCAAGGATCCTGAGGAGCTTCTTCATCGACAACCTTTATCAACAAACTTTATCGACATTCGCATTCCTCTTGCCATCCCAAAATCCAGTTTTCACCACATCCAAGATCTGAGAGGGGGTATTAGCAATCAAGATTGTCATGCCTTGCCATCTCCTGCTTGTGAGTCTCAATTTGAGTTAGACGAGGACTTTAGGAGCTTTGACCTACCTGCCACTTGTTTTGACAAAGAAGACAACTCATTCTAGAGCAACAGCCATTTCATTGCCTTTTAGTATGTTTTCTCCTCCAATCGACATGTTGTGTGCATTTTCTGGGCAGTTTTTGCATACACTAGTTTGGCTTTACCTACCAAACATTGTCCAAAATTGCTAGGATTTTTTTTAGCACATCTAGCTTTTTTTTTCACTTTTACTGCAATCAACCAATATTAAATACTAGTCAGCCATATTTTAGGCCCCAAAGTGCAATCGATTAGTTTTTTATAGTTATGCCTATATATTTAGCACTCCTCCCACTTGGCAGATACATTCTCTCATTCTTCACTTGCAAATTTTGCAAATTTTACAAGTGCACACTCCAATTCCATCATCTTCCTCCATCTCCGATGCTGCCATCATCATCAACCTAATCTACTGCCCTTACTGACATTGTGCATTGCATGCAAGGACTCATCAGTCCTATATTCGGCATTTGTTCCTTGTTTAGTGCAGATTTCTTTCTTCTTTTCTTGCAATCTCTCTTTGTTCCTTTGTCTTTGTGTTTGTATTTCCTTTCCGCTACGCACTCTTATAGAAATGAGGCTCCACCAATCTCTAATATCCTTTTTCTCAATTGTAAAGGTAAGTTTTGCCAAGAGGCAACCTTCTAAATGAAATTTTTCACCATGTAAATTAATTTTCAAAATTAACAATTTTGAAAATTAATTTCAACCATTGTCCATGCCCAAAAAATTAAAGGTCCACATCCACAACTAATTTTGACAAGGCCATTTTTGGCTCCCAAGTGGTTTTGTATATTAATTGATCCTTGAACTAGCATTAATAACTTAATTAGTGCCTAGTTCCTAGTGTCACCTGAAAGTAGCCTTCCTTCTTAGCAAGGGTGATGTATACCTGATTTAACTCAAATTACAACAAGCATTAAATATACATAAACTAAAATACAAATGTTACCACTCAATCTTGGACAATGGACACCCAATTGTCCCAAAACTGGCGCCCCTTGCAATATTTCTTTATCTTTTATTGCAATTGGATGAAGTACACTGAGATTGCTTCAATCTTATTCGCTCTCCAATGCCTCTTTTTGTCATAAATAAATGACCAACAAGCCTTGAAAAAAAATTTACCCCTTGGTTTGCTCAGGGATTGGCCTTCAATTTGCTCCTTGGAAGACAAATTCTATCCACACTTAAAGTTGGCTAGCTGACCTCTTGAAATTCTCTAAACTCCCCAAATTTCAGCTGTTGAATTTCGAGTACTAGGCCCCAATTCCTGAGCACTCTTTCTAGGGTAGCTGGTAAATCCTAATTTCTACTGTAAATTAGGATTTAGCAGCAAAAGAAATCTCTTGAGGGAAGCTGTGAATTGGCTGAAGAATAGAGAGAAAGTAGGAGAGAGAAATTTCAAAGTTTCGTTGCCAAAATTAGCTAAATTTTAATGTTGCCCTCTTGTGAACAGCTGATTGACTACAACCCACCATCAACACGAGCCCCACATGCACTCACTTGCCCTTGTGAGCCCCAAAATTTGTCACCTACCTGTAGACAGCCTATAGGGCTTTCACCTGACTGCGATGGCCTCCTAGTCAACTAGAATGGCTGGAAATTTGCAACAATAACTCTTCCTTCTCTCCTCTCCTCTCCTAACCTCCACAATGCTAGAATGAGGCTCCACTAGCCTTATAAAAGCCTCTCTCACACTTGCATGGGCAAAGTCTACCAAGCAGCAACCTTCTAAAAGCAAATTTCAGCATTTTTCAACTCAATTAAATTACTTTTCAAAATATTAACTCTTGCTCAAAAAAATAAATACATCAACCAACAATTAAATTGATTAATTATTTTAGCTAATTTTAGAGACGAAACTTTGAAATTTTTGCAATCATATTCAGCCATACAAATTAGAAAAGTGGATATCATCACATACGCATTACAACGGAGGATGTATCTAACAGCTTTCATAACGTCTTTTGGGCTATATGAGTTCCTAGTCATGCCTTTTGGGATTAAGAATGCTCCTACCACTTTCAATCGGATGATGGATTGCATTTTCAAGCTACATAGATGATTTGTGGGCACTTTCTTTGAGCACACGATTGTCTATTCAAAAAATAGGACAGAGCATAAAAGACACTTCAACATTGTGTTCAATGAACTACGTGAGCATAGGCTGGTTTTATCAATGACAAGAAAACTTGATTAAGTACTATTTATAGCAATTAACAAATTTACAAAACTGAAATGCACACTTTACCATATAATCTTGGACATTGAACACCCTGTTGGCTCCAAAAGTGGTGCCCCTTTCGGTATTTATTTAACTTAATTGAAGAAGTAGTTTATGTACAATGGGATTTTTCCAATCCATTTCGGTATTCCAACTCCCCTTGCTGTCCAAAATGACTAGCAAGTCTTCAATCTGATTTGCCCCTTGATTCGGGCAATCAATTGGCCTTCACCCGCTTTGATGGAGATGAAAAATGCCCCAAATTCAATGATTTGTTAGTCCCTCCACTTGAATAAGCTAAAAACATCTTTAGCCCTATTGAATTCAAGTCTTGGAGACTCCAATTGCTGGCACACTTCCCGAGGCTACTGCTAAACCCTAATTTCTGCTACTACAGATTAGGGTTCATAGCAAAGAAATCTGAAATTTCTCAACCTCTGGTGTTCCCAATGCTATAATCTTCGGAGTAAGGTTGTAGAAAGGCTAGGAGATTAGAGAGAATGCTGAGGAGAGAGAAAATTCAAACTTTCTTCACGAAGAACTAAAGAAAATTTGTCATTTACTGCTGCTGCCCTGTCTCAACAACTTGTAGATGTAAGGAACTGAAAAAAATCGTCATTTAATGTTGCTACCCTATCTCACAGCCTATAGATGTTGTCACCTACTATCGATTGCTCTTCTCCTGCCCCTGGCTGCCTTAGAAGGTCCTCCAATGGCTGCAAATCAGACCAACTGCATCTCCTCCCTATCTCTTACAAGCTGAATACACTAAAATGCCTCTCTCCAATCTCTAAAGACGTTTTTCAATCTTGCATGGGCATTTTTGACAAGTGGCAGACTTCTCAAATGGTTTTTCCAGCATTATCCATATTTAAATATTAATTTTCAGACTTTAAATACTGAAAATTAATCTAATAATTATTTCGATGCCCTAAAAAATAATCTGATTGACCAGTAATTAAATTGGTTAGGCAAGTTTCATTCCCGAGTGTCTCTACGCCATCTTTGACCATCAGATTCACATTAGATACCATTAAACGCCACTTCCCTAATATCACCAACTAATATTTATGGCCAAATGAAAGACCTAGGCCAATAGTTGGTACCAGATATCATCAATTACCTGTGCGGCATAACTTATAGCAACTTTTGCCTTTGACATCCCGCGATTTCCTCAATTCCCAAGCTCGTAAATTTACTCTAACCCCAATTACACCTCACATGTACAACATTTACTTAACCATGTGATTAAAAATTAATCCACATGTTAAGTAAGGTTTCAAAAATACATGTCCTCATGACAATGTGCCATTTAGATGGACAACAATGGAAATTTCAGCATTCAAAAAGTTGAAAGAAAAGATAACTTCAGATCCTATGCTTGTGTTACCCGATCTAAGGAAGTCATCGTAGTTCAATGTGATGCATGTGGTAACAGCATTGGAGCTGTCCTTATATAGGATGGTCGAGTTGTGGCTTATGAGAGCCGAATACTTCACAATGCAAAAAAAAAAAGTATATCTATGGGAAAGAGCTCTTGATTGTAATTCATGCACTGTCTATGTGGAAATATTATTTGTTGGGAATTGATTTTACAATGCAGACAGACCATCAAACTTTGATGGTACTTTTTGACACAAACAAAGTTGCCAGAGATGCATATGAGATGGGCGAATTTTCTCTGTATGTTTCATTTTCAAATTGTACATATTGATGGTAAAAAGAATATTGTGGCTAATGCACTGTCACATAAGCCACAAATTTCAGCCATCACAATGGTTTACTTTATCACACTGAATTGGATGCCATGAAAGAGCAATATGTAGCTCTTTCAGACTTTGCTAATACTTATGATTAGCTTTGCAATGGCTAAAGACATGAGCACTTTGTGCTAAGAGATGGATTTCTCATGATGCATGAACGACTGTGAATCACAAAGTAGTCGAGGCCGAGAGTTATCACTGAAAGTCATGCTCCTCAGTATGCAGGGCACAGAGGTATTGATGCCACAGTCAAGGTAGTGGAGCATTTCTTTTATTGGCTAGCTTGGAGGCATGATGTAGAACAGTTTGTCAAGACATGTATCATATGTCTAAAGGTAAAGTATCATAGGCAAAAGATGCCAGGTTTATTGCAGCCCTTTCCTATTCCAGATAAGCCTTGGCAAAGCATTGCAATGGACTTTATTTTTAGCTTCTTAGGACACCTAGAAGGAATGATGGGATATGAACTATCATTTGCAGGTTTAGCAAATAAGCCCATTTCATTCCGATGAGGAAAAAAATAAAGGCTGATCATATGGTACGATTATTTTTGCAACACATCTTTAAGAACCATGGTATGCCAAAGTCAATCGTTAGTGATCGAGACCCGCAGATGACTAGTTATTTTGAAAGGGCTTGTTTGAGAATGTGGATACCATGCTGAAATTCTCATCATCCTTCCATCCACACACAAATGGTCAATCTAAGAAAAAAATTCCACAATGTTAGATCTTTTGAGGTTCTATATTTCAAATCACAAGACATAGTGAAAGTAATATTTGCCCTTGGTTGAGTTTGCTTACAACAACATAGTGCATAGTTCCACTGGTAAAGCTCCATTTGAGGCGGTTGAGGGTGGCAAGAAGGTACCACCTATCTTGCAAACTAAGAATAAGATCTTTGAGGCTAACGGTTATGTGGAAAACTTAGATGTAACCTATGCAAAGATAAGATATGCACTTCAAATATCATAAGAAAAGCAAAATATAAAATATACAAAGATAAAATATGCACTTCAGATATCATAAAAAAAGCAAAAGAGGAAAACTGATCGTCACAGATGTACTTTGCAATTTGTAGAGGGCAATTATGTATTGCTGCATTTTGAGAAGGCAAGGCCGAAAAAGATGAAAGGAAAAGAAATACTATATCTAAAGTTGAGTATGAGATACTATGGACCCTTCCAAGTGTTGGAAAATATCAATGATGTGGCATATCAAGTGAAATTACCTCCACATATACGAATACACAATGCCTTTCATGTTAGTTTGTTAAGGCCTTTTCATGGTGAAATACCAAAGGATATGTCTGCTGAAATTCAGCCTGAGGTTGAGGAGCTGGATGAGATTTTGGTACCCGAGAAAATTTGGGCATATAAGGAAAGAAGGGTCAAAGGTGAAGTTTCTAGAAGATACTTGGGAAATTTCAGAATTGTTCGCCAATGGATGCCAAATGGATGAAAGAGGATGACTTGACAAACCATCCTCAATCGTTGCAGCTTTATCTAGATGCCTTTCAGTTGGAGCCGACTTTAGTTCAAGCTCAATCAGGTTCAACAAAGCAAGGGTCTAGAGTATTGCCTAATGCTCAAGGGGGAGGTAGCACTTTCACTCCTCCAGTTATTGACAACTCTCGTATGTTGTAGATCTCGGATGTATTCACTGACAATATGTTTGCCATAAGGTTACTACTTAGTATACTAGTCATTGTGAGGTATATACAAATGAGTATGAGTTTTACCTGGGCACTGGAACTATACTTTTGCATCAACTTATGATCAGTTTGGCATGAATTTTGCCTCAACTTTGAGAAAAAAAATTCTAATTAGTTTTAGCTCAGTTTTTTATCAATTTCAGAACCGTTTATGGTCACTTTTTGGGATCAGTTTTTGCATTGATTCCTGGTCAATTTCCACAATGAGTTTGTGATCAGTTTGGGGTCACATTTGTAGTAGTTTGTGATCAGGTCTCTGACCAGCAAATGATCAGTTTATGATCAGATTATGCTCAGTTTTCAATAGTTTATGGCTGGTTCCATGGACAACAAAGGTTACTAAATGCCATTGACAGTTTCTGCTTTACTATAATTTTGAAGTCAGAACAATTGAGAAACATAAGTTGTGGATGTATCCAATGGGTTTTTAGCAACAGTTCTTGATTGTTAGAAATTTTCAGCAAGGTTTGGGGCATGTAGCATGGTTGGATAACAATGCGCAATGTTGAGATTGTGATGCCTTATGGAAATTCCAGTGTAGAATGTTTTTCCTTTGGCACAATGCAATGCAATCAAGGACGATTGCAGGGATTTCAAGGAGGAGGTCTATCACGGGGACGTGAAATTTTGAGATGCTTTAATCTTGTTGATAACATTTGATTAAGTTATTAATCAAATGTGCAAGGTTGTTTAGCACATGTGATGCACATGGCAGTTATTTCATGGTAACAAGCCAAGGATCCCAAGGATATAGTGGGTGTCAAAGGAAAAAGCTATGATAAGTTATGCCAACGAGACCTGGGGGTCAATTAGTGTCAATTTTGACCCTATGACGATTATATGGCCGATAAGTGTCAATGGCGACACTAATTAATTTTGGGCAGAGTCAAAAGTATTGGAATTAATTTTCAAAGCTATTTAATTTCAAAAATTAATTAAATGGCTGGATAATGCTAAAAAATGGGTTTAGAAGGCTGCCACTCCGCACAAAATGCCATGCAAACTAAGAAAACGTTTTTGGGGGCTGAGTCTCAACCATTCAACCAGTTTTACAACTTGGGAGAGAAAGAGGGAGAGAGTTGGTGGTCCATTTTCTGATTAGAGAACAGCAATTTGTTTCAAAAGACACCCATCAAGGGGCCTCAGCAAAAGCAGAGGATAGCAAGGAATCACCTTCTAGGAACTGGCAACAGCACTGCTGATCAGGTGACAGCATTTTGGAGGTGTTTGGCAATAGGTGACTACATTAAATACAAGCTAGAGCTATTGAGAAACCCTTCACCTGCAGTTTGCATTTTTGTGTTTCTGCGTTTTGCGTTTAGGGTTTGCAGCCCCAAAAAGGAGCGCCATCCTAAACTGATGGTGCCTATTTATAGGCCACTCTCTCATTCATTCCCCACGGCTGATTCATTCACTCTATCACCTCTTCTCTCCAACCTCTCCACTACCCTCACACCCCTTGAAGAGGACATCGCAGTTTGTGGTTCGTGGCTGTCTTCATCATCTTCCTTGTGCTACAGCACCCTTGTTCCCTTGTATCACATTCACTCCATGATTCATAACTTCATCATTCCATTCATCAAAGTTTATTCTCTCTTCTCCTCTTCTTCATGTTTTCCGAGTTCACTCCGTGTTCCTCCCCGCAAACCCTATTGTCTCGCTGCTACGTCATCTTTTGACACGGTATCAGAGTTGGATCTGCTCAAACAGTGGCAAAGATCCTCCACTCCAATGACAGCAAAGACCGGTGGCAGGTTCGGCATCCACTTCTCTTCTTCTTCTACTGCATCAACATCTCGTTTTTGCAGGTTTCAGGTATTTTCAGCTTGCTGCCCACACCCCTTTCGCGGAGGACATCGCAATCTCAGCTATCCCTTGTTGTCATCTACAGTCTGGCGCTTATTTCTAGCCTTCCACCCATAGTTTGCAACTGTTTACAGCAGAGCAACTGTTGTAATCACTCTCCGTTCAAAAAACAATCTCGTTTTTGCATATTTCAGGTATTTCAGCTTGCTACCTACACCCCGGATGGGGAGGACATCGCGGTCCAAGCTAGCCATTGTTGTCTACAGTAGTTTGGCGCTTATTTCCAGCCTACCACACACTATTCGGAGCTGATTTCAGCATGTTGACTGCTACTACTGTTTTTTCCTGCGTTTTTAGTCTTTCTCTCTCCTACAGCCTGAGTTTTTAGTCTCTCTCTCTCCTACAGGCTATCTTGCCTACGTTTTTAGTCTTTCTCTCTCCTCACTTGCGTTTTTAGTTTTTCTCACACCTACATTGTCATCTGCATTAGATCCAGCCTTCCTTGGCTGCATTTGTCCACAAAGATCCTCCTCATCAGAGAAGACAAAGACCGGTGGCGGGTTCGGCATCAACATTTGATTTCTCTATCATTTTCACTGCGCATTGGAAGATATCCTTTTTCTACCTCCCACCCTCCCTTATCCAATTTACTGCACCAATACCATGGCGTCTCCCCCAACAACTTGCCCTTCTACTAGGTGTTTCTACTATGGCACGAACAGTCATCTCACCGAAGACTGCCGACATTGACCTTTGCTCCCCACCCCTCCGGAGTATATGCGTCTTCCACCAAGCACTCCTTGTGCCACCTCTCTTTCTGGGCCACAGAGATCGTTCTGCATCGGCTATCAGAGTATTATGCTCAAGGCAATAAGCCACACCCAACACGCACTAAGTCATTTCCAACACATGGAGGCTCTAAGACCTTATAAGGCGATAAGCCCTCTTGGAAACCACTCCCCTACGCGGAGGTTTCCTCCACCCACTTCCAGGTATAGTGGCTTCCACGGCCCACATCTCCTCCACAGTCCACTCTCCTGAGAGCCTGGGATTGTTCCCCACCATTGGCTCATCCCGAGCCGCGTTCTTTCCCATCCTCTTTCACTTAGGTTCGAGAGATCACTTCTGGGTGCTTTCCGACTTCTTCTTCCGAGCCCCAAATACCTTCTTTGGCACAACCGGCGGCACTTCCTTCGTCATCAAATGCTTCGCAGTCCGTGAGCCATGAGTGGTTGGATTTCCTTTCTCTCCTCAGATTGAGATTCGAAGGGGGATTTTCTTACTTCGCCCTCAAAGGGGGCTTCTAGTTCTTCTTTGGCTTCAAAGGGGGCCCCTACTTCTACTCCTTCCGATTTAGAGAGGAACCCTATGTGCCATGAAGTTCTTCACACACCACCTTTCACTTTTGAGGAGTGGCTCTCCTTTGAGCAATCATTTCCTCTACTCATACCCACGATCTAGAAGATCTACCTAGATCAGGACCCTTGGATCTTCAACAGCGACTTGGTGGCTAAGCCTTCGTATTTCTTCCAACATGGAATCACAAAGCTAGTGGCTTCTCTCCCGAGGTTGAGTTTCGGGTTCTACAACTCATCTTGTCTCTTGATTATCTTCAAAGGTCTCCTTTTAGGTGGTATTCTCAAATTACACAGTGGATCTTTTTCGTCGCTTGGTCAGCATGGAGCCAACTCCCGATCTTGAGTACGGGCATATCCTTATGGTTCTCGGCACCACACAAAGTCCGACATTCCTCCTATGCATTGCATGTTTTCATCATCTTTGTACTAGGGCGCTTGGGCAAGTGAAGAATTTTTCCATGAGGGACATTGTCCAAGTGGCACCTACTACATGTAGCATTACATCTCCACCTCACACTCCTCTTGTTCCCCTTTTTGGGCTTGAGAGGGGGTGTTGAGAAACCCTTCACCCACAGTTTGCATTTTTCCGTTTTGCGTTTAGGGTTTGCAACCCCAAAAAGAGGCGCCATCCTAGACTAACTGTGGCCACTCTCTCTTTCATTAGAGTTGAAGCGGAAGCAGATAAAGAAAGAGAGCTAAGAGCAGGCACATTAATTGAGGAGCTCAATGACGCAAACCTGAACAGTGTTGAACACTGAGAGTGAGAGTGAGTCGATGACTAGGTGTGTACTAGTGTGATACACACATAGAATAAAAGAATGTATTTATACTTACGATACGGTACACTTACACCCGCTAGGGTGAGTTCACATGTGTGAAGTAATATATACACGGGAGAGCGTGTAAAGGGCCTTTACACCCAACAACCTCCCACTTAAAGGTCCGAAGCGAACCTTTAACCAACTCCCACAAGCCTAATGCAATGCTCATGTGGAGCCTTTGCAAGACTTTAGTGAAAACATCTGCAGGGTTATCCTATGATTTGATCTTAGTCAAGGTGACTAGACCATCATCCAGAAACTGTCTGATAAAATGATACCGAACATCAATATGTTTGATACGTGCATGAAACATGGCATTCTTAGCCAGGCATATAGCGCTTTGGCTATCACATCTAAGTACAGGTGTTTTGGTAGGCAGCCCAAAATCCTTGACCAAACGACCAAGCCAAGCTGCTTCTTTTGAAGCTTCAGTGGCTGAAATATATTCAGCCTCAATGGTAGAGAGTGCTACTATTTTTTGCAATCTAGAGCACCAAGAAACCGCCCCACCAATCAAGGTAAAGATGTACCCACTAGTAGACTTGCAATCCAAGTCACCTGCCATGTCTACATCACAATACCCCTGCAGATCTAACGTACCCTTACCATAGCAAATACATTTTCTTTGTGTGCCCTTAAGCTACCGTAAGATACATTTCACTGCTTCCCAATGTGCTTTGCCAAGATTTGACATGAACCTACTTACAACTCCCACTGCGTAAGTAATGTCACGTCTAGTGGCAACCATAGCAAACATGAGTGAACCACAAGCTGAAGCATAAGGAACACCCTTCATAGTACTGGCTGCCTTATCATCTGTTGGGCAACCTACTTTGCTAAGCTTAAGATAAGGTGAAAAAGGTACACCAAGAGGCTTAGCATCAGCCATAGAAAAACAATCAAGTACTTTGCTGATGTACTTTTCTTATGAGAGAAATAACAGTTGTTGCTCTCTATCTCATGTTACACGCATACCCAAAATATGTTCAGTTGCACCCAAATCCTTCATGGAAAAGGCTGAATTCAACTGTCTTTTCAATGCATTAATCTGGCTTTTATGCTTACTAGCAATAAGCATATCATCCACATAAAGCACAAGTATAATAAGGCTTTTATCATCAGCCTTCTTAATATATAAGCAGTGATCTACACTACTACTTTTAAATCCATGTGAGAGCATGAAGGCATCAAACTTTTTATACCATTGTCTAGGAGCCTATTTCAAACCATACAAGCTTCTCTTAAGCTTACATACCAAATGCTCCTTTCCATATATAACAAAGCCTTCAGGCTGTTTCATGTACAGCTCTTCTTCCAGATCACCATGCAGAAATGCAATTCTAACATCTATCTAATCAAGTTTAAGATCCATAGATGCTACAATGACAAATAACACTCGAAGAGTGGTTATTTTGACAACGGGAGAAAACACTTCCTGAAAATCAACGCCCTCCTTTTGTGTATTGCCCTTAGCCACAAGTCTGACTTTGTATTTGGGTTTGCCATCCACACATTTGATTTTATAGACCCATTTGTTAGGAATGGCTTTCCTATCCTTGGGCAATGTAACCAAATCCCAAGTATCATTCAAATACAATGACTCCATTTCTTCTTGCATAGCTAGCTCCCACTTTTTCTTTAACTCACATGATAAGGCCTCTTTATACGTAAGAGACTCACCTTCATCTGTGAGCAAACTACAATCCAAAGAAGGATCAAATCTTTGTATAGGTCTTTTGACACGTGTAGACCTTCTTAACCAACGATTTGTGTTATCAGGTAATGGATCCACATCCAAGGGAATGTCAATGACCTCATTGTTTGGCTGCTGAATTGCATGTTCAAGTTGCTGTAATACAATTTCAGGCTGCTGTAATTCATTTTCAACATGCTGATTTTGGTGCTCAAGCTGATGTTCAACATCCCCTTGCTGCCCATTTTCATCTAGCTCAATAATGATACGCTGATTGTCATAATCAGTATCAAAAGGAGCTGAAATTTCAGTGGCTGATGGCTGCTCAAGTAACTGATCATGCTGAAATTTAACTTTCTTTTTGTCCAAGTCATTAGATGTGACATTTTTCAACAGCTTTGACTCATTAAATACCACATCTCGACTGCGTAGCACCTTTTTCATGCTTGGAACCCAAACTCTATAGCCCATTTCACCTTCATCTCCATAACCCATGAAGATGTCTCTATGAGATTTCATGTCAAGTTTGGTTCTGCTATCAACACATACATGTACATAGCATTCGCAGCCAGAGACTCTTAAGTGGTCGTATGAAGTAGGTTTGCCAGACCAAACCTCTTCAGGGATGTCACTTTCACGTGCACGATGTGAACATCAGTTGCAAATATAAGAAGCTGTAAGCTCTCGTTTAATCCCATTGTCATCACAATTCTTTAGATACATACTCTCCCCCATTATCTGTTCTTATACATTTTAACTTTAAGTCTTTTTGAGTATTAACTGATGCATAAAACCTTTTAAAAGCATCCAACGCCTCACTTTTTTACTTAAGTAAGTAGACCCATAGCTTCATAGAATGGTCATCAATAAAAGACACAAAATAATGGAAACCACTGAGTTTTTATTGGCATGGTGAAAACATTAGAATGGACTAAATCCAAGATACATGCCTTCCTAGAGGCTCCATGAGACTATGGACTCTTTACATGTTTACCAAGAACACAATCATCACAAAAGTCAAGCTTTGAGTTTTTCACATCAACTCTTCCAAGTGAAGAGAGTGCCTGCAAACCCTTTTGGCTCATATGTCCAAGATGCTTGTGCCATAACTCCATGTGTGATTGTACTTCAGCAACTGCAACAAACTTTCCAGGAAGTGCCTTGCAGTAGAGATAATACAGAGTCCCCTTTTTACCACCTCTAGTGACTAGCATAGATTCTTTCTATATTTTCCACATACCACCACCAAAAGTAGTGAAGTAACCTTTGCTATCTAGCTGCCCAACAAAAAGCAAGCTCTTCTTGATGCCAAGTACATACCTAACATCATGAAGCATTAATTCTTGACCATTTTCTAGAGCCAAGTGTATGGTGTCCATTTCTTCAATATCACATGTATGATTGTTGCCAAGGTAGACTTTCCCAAGATTACCTTTTACAAGTAGAAAAACACTCCATAGATGGAGTTACATAAAAAGAAGCAACGCTATCAACAATCCACGATTGTGACAAACCATCATGAGCTGACAACAAAGCATCTATCACATCTGTTTTAGTGATATACATGTCCTCCACTGTCATAGCAAACGGATTTAAAAATGCAACTAGCAAATCAGCATCTTTATCCTCTTTTATTTCCTCAATAACAACAGTAGATACCACATTTGCTTTTTCTATCTCTTTAGGGGTAGAGCTACAATCCTTGTCATTCTTTTTGCCTTTTACATTAGCCTGCCTTTTGCGTTCTTGTTTCTTTTTAAAGTACCTGCAATTGGGCTTTTTATGCTCTTTGCGACCACATTGATAACAAGTTACATCTTGTTGTTTTTCCTTTGCTTTTGCTGCGATTTTTGTTTTTATTTGCAACATTATATCTTTTTCCAATTTTTCCTCTTACATTGTAGGCTAATCCACTGTTTTCCCCACTTGCCTTGCGTCTAATCTCTTCATTTAGAATAGAACCACGCACACCATCAAATGTCAAGTTGGGGTTATTGCTCAATGACACAACCAATGCTTCCCATGAATTAAGCAAGGTCATGAGCAAGAAGATAGCCCTCAATTTAGGATCAAAAGCTGGCAAACCTGCATCTTGTATAACTGACTCAAAATACCAGTGAAAGCATTCAAAGTCTCTGAGGTGGCTTGGACTCATCAAGCTTCAAGTTGACCAACTTCCGCATGAGATGTACCTGATTGATAGGAGTTGTATTCTCATAAGTAGCCTTGAGTTTCTCCCAAACAACATAGACAGTATCAAACCCCTTTATATCAACCAAACTATCATCTGTGACGGTCATTTTAATGTAAGTAATGGCCTTTTTATTCATTTTAGCCCAATCCTCATCTGACAAAGCAACAAGCTTATGTTCTTCTAAAGCATCATCACAATCCTTTAGAAAAAGTATATCTTACATACAATCTTTCCAAAGATCAAAACCATCGCCATTGAATTTACGAATCTCAAAGAGATTCTTTGTGTCAGACATAGATGCACTGTCGGCCATCTTCAGCAATACACAACTGAAATAAAGGGCTGAATGCTTTCAGCCAATAGCAAGGTTGCTGAATTGTAACAGCAAGTACACACTCTTGTACTTCCACGGTGTCCAAGAAGCAAATGTTTAGCTGCAAATTTTAATCTCAAGTACTGATTACAACATATGCACGAATCAAATCTGATACATTTGCATTAAGGACAGCTCCCACTTCAGTAAAACATCACCAAAATTCCCAAATGCAATGACTCAAATGCTGTATTTACCACTGTTTCACTGCATAGTGAGTATTCAGCAATACAGTACCAAGAAAAGCTGCCCTTTTTCAACATTTGAAGCATCCAAAACTCAAGACTCCCACTCAGCAGTGAATCTGCTGCAAATTTCACTATCCAGCCTCAAATCGACTCAAAATACATCACCAATGTGAAAAGCCCCAAAATTTCTACGGTGAATCTGCTCCAATTGCATAAATACATCTTCCCGAGCATCAAGTATGGGCTAATGTTGCAAAAATTTCACGATTCCTGCAAAAGCCCCAAATTTTGAGGTCCAAGAGTGCACAATTTCCAAGAAATTGGCTCAACTAAGCAAAAATTTCACTTACATTTGAGAATCCCCAAAATTTCCGAGACCTCTTACAATGTAAGAGGCATATCTGAAAAGAGGGGTAATGCAACCAGTAAAGGAAAAAGCAAAAGCAAAAGCAAGGGCAAACAGCAGGATATCACATGCTATCAATGTGGGCGTAAAGGGCATAAAAAGCCCGATTGCCAGTACTTCAAGAAAGAGCAAGAAAGAAAGAAACAATAGGGTAAGAAAAAGAAGGATGATAAGAAAGATGATGACAACTCTTCCTCAAAAGAAGTTGCAGAGGCAAATGTTACATCTAGTATGGTGATTGAAGAGCTTTCTAACACTGAAGAGATACTTATTGTAGCCTCATGTTATGATACAGATATTATGGCAGCAGCATGTGATATGCACATCACCAAAAAGGAGGCATGGATAGTGAACAGCGGTGCCTCTTTTCTGTTACCCCCTCTTTGGAGTCATTTTCTGAATACACTGCAGGTTGCCTAGGCAAGGTTTACTTCAGTAATAACTATGCATGTGAGACAGCGGGTGTTGGCACCATTCATTTGGCCCTTGAAAACGGCCAAGAGCTGATTTTGCAAGATGTTAGATTTGTATCTGGCATTAAGAAAAGTCTACTATTAGTTGGATAGCTTGATACTAAAGGGTATTTTACTACCTTTGGTGGTGGATCTTGGAAGGTCCATAAGGGCTCTATGATGATTGTTAAAGGCAGCAAAAGGGGGACTTTATATCACTTGCATTGTAAAGCATTACCTAGCAAGTTCTTAGCTGTGGCTGAAGTCCATTCACAGATGGAGCATTGGCTCAAAAGACTTGGTCATATAGCCTTCAAGTTCTCTCCTCTTTAGGGAGATTTGATGTAAAAGGCTCTGGTCTCGAATTTTGTAATGATTGCTTATATGGAAAACAAGTGAAGTCTTCTTATTACTCTGGTGTCGCTAAGAAGTCTAATGCTCTTGACTTAGTACACTCTGATGTACGCATATGGGGTGCACGGTACTTTGTTACTTTCATTGATGATTTCAGTAGAAAGTCATGGGTGTATGTACTTAAGAGCAAAAAGGAAGTATTGGATGCTTTTAAAAACTTTCATGCTTTTGTTACCACACAAAAAGGGCTTAAGTTGAAAGCCATAAGAACAGATAATGGAGGTGAGTATGTCTCAAATGAATTTAACAAGTTTTGTGAGATGCATGGCATTAAGAGGGAGTTGACAGCCCCTTATAATCATGCATCAAATGGCAAGGCTGAAAGATTTAACTGCACACTTTGTGAAAGAGTCAGGTGCATGCTGTCCACAGCTAATCTCCCGCAGCAGTTTTGGGGAGACGCTCTTAAAACTGCAATTCATGTATGCAATCACTCTCCCAATCATGCATTGGAAAATGGCATTCCTAAAGAGGTTTGGTCTGGAAAACCTACTTCATATGACTATTTGCGTATCTTTGGTTGTGATGCCTTTGTGCATATACCTGTATTATACACTAAAACGGCTAATGATGGCAGCCTTATTGTGCTGGTTTTATATGTGGATGACATGCTAATTGCAGGACAGCATAAGAGTACTTTGAATGCTCTTAAAAGGCAGCTAAGTTCAGCCTTCTCCATGAAAGATTTAGGGGCAGCTAAACACATTTTGGGCATACGCATTAAAAGAGACAGAGGGCAGCATTTGTTGTTTCAATCACAAGACAAGTATATCAACAAAGTACTTGACAAGTTTAATATGGCTGATGCTAAGCCTCTCGGTGTGCCTTTACCACCACATACAAAGCTTAGCAAATCTGATTGGCCTAACGATGATGTAGCTGCTAGTACCATGAAGGGTATACCTTATGCATCAGCTTGTGGATCTTTGATGTATACCATGGTTGCCACTCGCCCTAACATTGCTCATACAGTGGGAGTAGTTAGCAGATTTATGTCTAACCCTGGCAAGCCACATTGGGAAGCAGTGAAATGTATCTTTAGATACTTGAAAGATACACAAGAAAAGTGTATATGCTATGGGAAAGGGTACACTAGAGTTGCAAGGATTTTGTGATTCGGACATGGCAGGAGATCTTGACACTAGGAAATCTACCATTGGGTATGAACATATTTCAGCCACAGAAGCTTCTAAGGAAGATATTTGGCTTGGCCGTCTGGTCAAGGATTTTGGTCTTTCTTCACATACTCTAGTGCTTGGTTATGATAGCCAGAGTGCAGTATGTCTGGCTAAGAATGCCATGTCCCATGCACATACCAAACACATAGATGTTCGATATCACTTTATTTGACAGGTCTTGGATGATGGTCTTCTCACATTAACTAAGGTCAAAACCCAAGATAACCCTGCAGATGTTCTCACTAAGTATCTTGCAAAGGCTCAGCATGAGCATGGCATTCGTTTAATGGGAGTTGGTTAGCTTAAAGATACCACTTCGCACCTTTAAGTGAGAGGTTGTTGGATTGTTGGGTGTAAAGTCTCTTCGTCTCCATGTAAATAGTCTTACGGGTGTGAACACACCCTTATTGTACCTTGTACCCTAACATATAAATACATTATTTTATTCTTTGTGTACCGTCACAAACTGGTACACCTATCATCATCAGAAACAGAAACAATCAAAGGGAAGATGACTTTGAACACTTTCACACCACTTCTATCACCAATACATCCTATACTAACAATTGAGTAGGAGTGGGCTTCACAGCTTGCCCAACATCATGGAGTCTAACAACCTTTTGAGATCTGACGGGTTGAGTATAGCTTGAATCTCATGCATCGAGCCTAGCAAGACGTTGAAGGCAAACATGATTTTTTTCCTTTACATGTTTCACATAAATCTGAAGATATTGCAAGATTTTCATAGCCTTTATTAAGGATGGGCCCCTCTTTTTGGTCTCAACATCTCTCAACCATTTTGAGTAGACCTCAGCCATATTTGGTGGATAGCATGAGGATTTCTTTTGTAAACCCTAATTTTTGCAAAGGGTTTGACAACCACCTTGGGACCCATGCAAATGGGAATAGGCATCATACACTAAAATCAGCATCTGAAATTCATGGAATTAACCAGGATTTCAGATGCCATGCCATCCAATGTAAATTAGGGTAACATTTAGCCAATTGTTGGATTCCATTTGTGCAATTCTTGGGTGAAAATTAAGGGTCAATTGGACAAATTGCTTGTTGATTGTAAATACAACAAGGGGCTTTTGGATCAACAAACAAGATTGTGGAATCTCAACTTGTATACTATGCATTAGCGATCAAAGTTTTAAAAATACCAAAAGGGGCACTAATTTTGGGGCCAATAAAGTGTCCAATGTCCAAGATTATTAAGGTAAATTTTGCATTTCAATTAATGTGTATTTGCTGATTGCTATAATTAAATGCTTAATCAGGAAATTACCACCCTCTCCAAGAAGAAAGGCTGATTTTATGGTTACATTGCCGGGATACTATCAATGAAAATTAATTTCAAAATTAAATGCTCATCTCATATGCTTCTTTGATAACTTTGTCTGTGTCTGAAAGTATCTCAAAGTCTGATGATCTTTCTGCACTGTGAAATCAACCCCCAACTAATAATGTTTCCATGTAGACAGTCCATGAATTACAGCCAAGAGCTCTTTCTCATAGAACTGCAAATTCTTCTCCGCACCATGGAGAATTCGACTCTCGTAAGCCACAACATGGCCATCCTACATAAGAGCAACCCCAATGTTGTTACCACATGCATCACATTGAACGACAAATGAGTTCCTTAGATTGAGCAACACAAGCACAGGATCTGAAGTCATCGTTTTCTTTAACTTTTCAAATGTTGAAATTTCCACTATTATCCATCTAGCACATGCTTTTTCTGCAAGACATGCAATGGAGATACAATTTCAAAGAACCCACGTATATACTTCCTACACACAAACCCAAGAAGCTATGGATATACATTTCTCAAAGGTGGCCATGATCGTATTGCCTCAACCTTTGCACAGTCCATGCGAATACCATCAATCGATACAATATGCCCCAAAAAGTGGATTTCATACAAAAAGAATTCACTTTTCTTGTCATTAATAACGAGCCCGCGCTTACACAGGTCATTGAACGCAATGTCCAAGTGCTTCTATTCTCTGCCTCATTCTTTGAATAGACAATCATGTCATCAAAGAATGTATCCACAAATCCTCTATGTGGTCTGAAAATGCCATCCATCATCCTATTGAAAGTGGCAAGAACATTCGTAAGCCCAAAAGACATGACAAGAAACTCATATAACCCAAAAGATGACTTGAAAGCTGTATCGGGCACATCCTCCAATCTAATGTGTATTTGATAATACCCACTTTTCAAATCTATACAGCTAAATATAGCCATCCCCTACAATCTATCCATAACATCATCGATACGACCGATCAAAAACCAATTCTTTATCATAATCTTATTCAAGGCACGATAATCAATGGACATAAGCCATGAACCATCCTTTTCTACACCAAAAGCATTGAAGAATAAACAAGAGATGAGCTGGGCTAATTTTCTCTCTATGTTTTAGATTATTCAAGATGGATAGTGCCGCAAGGTCATGAAATTTTAAGATGCTTTAATCTTGCCAATAACATTTGATTAAGTTATTAATCAAATATGCAAGGTTATTTAGCACATGATGCACATGGTAGTTATTTCATGGCAACACTCCAAGGACCCCGAAGATGCATTGGATGTCAAAGGCAAAAGTTAAAATAAGTTATGTCGACTAGGTTTAATAACTGGATAATGCTGAAAAATGAGTTTAGAAGGCTACCACTTGGCAAAAATGCCCATGCAAGACTGAAAAACGTTTTTGGGGGCTTGAGAGAGGGATTCAGTTCATTTAACCTGCAAGAGAGAGAAAGGAGATACTCTTGGTTTGATCTGCAGCCATTGGAGGACCATCTAAGGTAGCTAGGAGCAGGAAATTTCAAAAGACTAAATTGAAGCAGCCAGTAAAAGTTCTAACCCTAGCAGATTGGGACTGGCGATAGCAAATTGGGACTAGCAATAGCAATTTAAGGCCTCATAAGCAGCTGGTGACGGCATTAAATGTTGTCTGGTACATACAATAATCAAATTTTAGGCTTTTCTTACGTGAAATTCAAAACTTTCTCTCTTCTAACATTCTCTCACCTTCTCCAACTTGTGCTTAGCCATTCTCAACATCTCTCAACCATATACAAGCAGTAACCAAATTTTAGGCTTTTCTCACATGAAAATCAAAAATTTCTCTTCTGACATTCTCTCACCTTCTCCAACTTGTGCTCAACCATTCTCAACATCTCTCAGCCATATTTGATGGACAACAAGAGGATTTCTACTATAAACCCTACATTTTTGTAGAAATTAGTGTTTAACGCCTTGGGACCCGCACCAACGGGAATAGGCATTATACACTGAAATTAATACCTAAATTTTATGGAATTGACAAGGATTTTAGATACCAAGTCATCCAATGTAAATTGGGGCAGCATTCGGCCAGTTGGTAGTTCCATTTGTGCAATTATTGGGTGAAAATCAAGGGGCAATAAGCCCAAATTGCTTGGTGATTGTATACACAACAAGGGTCTTTTGGATCAACAAAGAAGATTGTGAAATCTCAACTTGTACACTATACATTAGCAATCAAAGTTAAAGAAATACCAAAAGGGACATCAATTTTAGGGCCAACAGGATGTCCAATGTCCAAGATTATTAAGGTAAATTGTGCATTATAATTTATGTTTATTTACTTATTGCTATAATTAAGTGCTTAATCAAGAAATTACCACCCTCTCCAAGAAGAAAGATTGGTTTCAAATAGGATAAGTGTCTAGAGATTCCTAAAGGTGTGTGTGTGCCAATCATATGGAAAATATGAGGAGAGACAGGTAATATGACGAAGAAGTAAGCAAGAGAAGCAAAGCCAACATGCAAGCATAGAAAAAAACTGCCTTTGAAAATGTCGTGCAATGCCACGAGTATGGTGGATATGGAGTCGACCACTCCAAAGGTGACGAAAAAGGGATAAATCCACACAAATGCATGTTTACATAAATAGAATGCAAATGCATGGGATAATCTAAAGAAAGATACAAGTTTTCATGCTCATGCAGAATACAATGCAACAATGTCCCTTCAACAATACTCTCACAAGAGAATTGTTCACTTGGCCAAGCGTCTTTTTACAATCATGTCATCCTGACAGTGCGGATGAAGTTGTAAATGTCCATAATGTACAATACAAAGTAAATAAACATTAGAGTAAAAAATCGTAAGCATCATCACTATCACTATCAAGGCAAGGAAATTACTCCCTCTCAATTTCAAAGAAGAAATAAGAGGAAAGCACCCCCTCCCCGTCAATCTAATAAAGTAGAGAAGGGTGTACCCAAGCCAATCCGAGGTAGAGGGTACTATAGAACCGGCTTGTTGACTACCTTGGTCAAAATATCTACAAATTGTCACTCGATGGCACAAACTCTAGGCGAATAGTACCTACCTCAACCTTCTCTTTGGTGAAATGAATATAAACTACTACATGTCGTATCCGAGGTGTAAGGATCAAATTGCCCGCAAGGGCAATGGCACTTTGATTGTCATAGTACACAACTGTAGGCGTCTCATAAGAAAACTGAAGGAGAGCCAGTAAGTTCCTCAAATAGATGGCCTTTGTAATATCATCGAAGAGAGCCCGATACTCTGCCTCAACTATGGAAGCCTCCACAGTCTCTTACTTATGATTTCCTAGAGCAATAAAAAGCAACCTATTGTTGCTATCTCTGTTGAAACCTTATTGGATCACTCATTTGGCTCATCCACACTTGGCTCGATATTTCTTATGAGGTGGCTTTGTTGTCTTCCCACATGAAGACTTCTCTACATGCTCACAAGTGAGTTGTTATCCATGTGTTGCAGTATCTTCAAGGAACCCAATCCTATGGGATATCGAGAGAGGGCACTCACGTTGAAGTATTCAATTGGATTAGTGATATTGACACTCGTCGTCCTACAATCAAATATGCCTTCTCCTATGGATCCAATACAATTTCTTGGCGCAATAAGAAGCTACCTCTAGTTGCTCTTTCATCAATGGAGCCAAAGTATCAAGCATTGTATTCTATCACTCTAGAGACGAGATGACTCCACTATATCCTTACGGAGATTGGATTCCCACAAAAACTTTACTTATAGTCAAGATGTTGGATAGATAGTACATGGTGCCCGATAAATCAACCATTACAATAAGTAATTAATAACATAAAACTAAAATGTACAATTGACCACTTAATCTTGGACAATGAACAACCGGTTGGTCCTAAAATTGGCACCCCTTGCAGTGTTTCTTTAACTTGTATTACAATCTAGATGGAATACACTGAGATTCCTCAAAACTCCTTCACTCTCCAATTGCCTCTTGTTATCAATAATGACTAGCAAGCCTTCAAACCAATTTACCCCTTGGTTTGCTTGGGGATTGACCTTCAACTGTATTTCTTGGATGACAAATTCAGCCCCAAATATCCACTAGCTAAATGGCCACTTGAATCTCCTCAAATTGCCTCAATTTCAATAACTAAAGTCAAGTCTCCAAGTATTAATTCAGAGCATGTTTCCTAAGGTGGCTGTCAAACCCTAATTCTTTATATAAAATATGGTTTACAACAAAGATTAGTCAAAATATTCACCTTCAATGGTTAATTTTGCTGAAAATTACTACGGAAGAATGAGAATCGGCTAGAGAATAAAAGAGAATGCTAAATAGAGAGAAAATTTCAATTTTCTTCACAAGAAAGAAGATAAATCTGTTGTTGTCTTATTTGGACAGCATTAAATATTGTCACCTACTATCTTGGAGTTCTCTAATGTTGTCGCCAACCCCTATAGGTTATCGCCTATTGTTGGCCAACTTCTAGAGACAATTTCCTACTATAGAAACCATCCTAGCTGGGTGCCAATGCTCCTTAACTGCTGGTGTCTGCAGCAAACAGCTTCTCTCCTGATTCTCCACCTTTAAAATGGTCTCTCTTTGTCTCTCCTAGTCTCTAACCAGCTTTTCGTACTTGCATGGGCAAGTTTTGCCAAGTGACAACCTTTCAAAAATAATTTTCAACTTTATTATGTTAATTTTCTAAATATTACGTTTAAATAGTTATTTTATAGTTATTTATGGCTAAAAAAAGTAATATGACTAGCTAACAATTAAATTGGCTAGGCCAACTTATCACCCAAGTGATCCTAGACACTCATTAGGCCTAGAACTAGTGTTAATTAGTTAAATAATGTCAACTCTCTAGTGTCACCCTTACTAACACTTAAGGTTAATTAAATGGTCTAGGCCAAATTTTGACACCAAGTACCACCTGGTATCTATCTAATATAACTTGTTACAATTTTTGCCCTTTGATACTTACTAATATTTCGGGGGCCCAAGTCTCATATTGTGAAATAACTAACATGTACATTTGCATATTTGATTAACTTTTTAATCAAATGCTATACAAAGTATCAAAATTTCATTTTCTCATGACACCTACCATTTGTCACACCTAATGACATGTAGCTAGACACTTGTCTTGTGCTACTCCACTTTCTCTTTTTGCACTTGTTTTTTCCTTTCCCCTATAAAGAGAACTCATCTTTCCTTATTTTTCGTCAAGTTTCTTAACTATAAACTCTTGTATAACAATTGGAGATAGCCTAAAGCTGGCACCACCGATCTACATCATCTTTTACTCCTCCATCATCAAATATCTTCATATTACCTATTCATTCACTATTATTTTACAAAACAACAAACCTATAAATTCATTACAACCCTCCTTCTCGCACTCTTTTTACGTTTCAAAAACAAAAAACGAGTCATATCGATATGTTGCTACGCATCAATGGAGAAAGGCTTATTTTCTCTTTTCTTATTTTTATTTTGTAAACAAATCGGTTGTTCTTGATGCATAGTAAGTGATGCATATATGTATGTACATCTTTTCATGATTTTGTGAGAATGAATACTACTTTTTCACAATCTTTGATTGATTGTATTTGAGCTCTTCTCTAAAGGACTTGGATTGAGCAAAAATAAATTCCTTCGAGCGAGGTTATCCATCTTCAATCCTCAATCCTCAATCTTGTCTCAATTACTTTCACATTTCCATGACTATAAATTATTGTATTTAGCTTTATGTATTTGTTCTCTCCGTTTTTTGAAATATTAAGTCTTAACCCTTTTTTAATCTCATCATTCAATGAAGCATTCTTTGTATCGACCTAAACAACCAGACCAATGATGTTGAAACACAAAAGCCAAAACAAGTCAAATCATAGTCACCCTATCTACTATCACCCAATACATGACCCTTGGCCACAAGGCGTGCCTTATACTCGTTCCTTATACCCGTTCAAGGTACTATCGAAGCAAATAATCACTTGAAGGTCAATTGATGTCAATCATGTGTTAGTGTGTAAATGCATGCACCAACACCTAAGTGTGATTTCTCACTACATGAGTCACACTTCTCCTCAATCTATGTATCATAAGTCTCCAAGACAATATCTTTATGAGATGAGAATCTCTTCTTTTGGCCTTTACTATCACTAAGTATAATGCTACTAGTTACCATTTGATAATTATACGTATAAGAACCAGGATTTATAGTACTGGTATCTTTTTTTTTTTTAACAATCAAACATCGTCGGTAGATGACTACAACACAAGTATAGGCACAAATACGTACATGCATATACACAAAGGGAGGCACAAATCTGTAACGGTCCTACACATAAGATAAATTTGAGATTAAGCCCACGATAAGCACCGCCATGGAAATGAATACCATCTCTCTGTAATGATTCTTGTACAAAGCCAGAAATCTTTGAGAAAGGAGGAAAACACTCGTTTTCTTGGTCACAGATCCATAAATGACTCCTGTAGTCCGGTTCAGAGCTCAATAACATTTTTGAAACAACTGGACAATAGAGATGCGGAGAGAAATGCTTACCGGTACCGGATGTTTGCCGGAGAGCTGAATCCCTGAGGGTAGGCGGGAAAACTGTGAGAATAGGCTCTTATGGCTACGCCAACCGATCTTAGCATGATCAGTGGAGGATATGCCAAAGGAGGCCAGCCGAGGTACAGACAAGGACGGAGGTGAGACTGGCTTGAAGCGTTGATGAAGATGGCGATGGAGGCCCCCCATCCTGTGGTCATCTCCAGCAGATAATATTTCCGTTCATGGGACCCTTGTTACACACTAGGAGTGCGTAAGGTAAATATCCCCAAGTTGGTTTTGGCACAACATAACACGTCACGTCACAACACGTCACAGCACGACACGACGCGTCACAGCGCGTCACGACACGGCACGGCACGGCACGACACGGCACATCACGACATAACACGATTGCAAGAAAAGAGAGTGAGAGAGTTTTGAGAATGAAAGTGAGAGGATGTATTAGATTGAGAAGGATTTACAAAGGAACGGGTAATTCGAAGATGGCGCACCACGCAGCCTATTCTCGTCTCAACACCGTTTTGTAAGGAAGCAAGAGGATGCTCCCTTATACACTCCCCCCCCACGAGAAAGCTCAATGTCCTCATTGGGCGAGAGAGGGACTGGATATTTGACTGAAAAGAAATCGGGGGTCTTAATCCACTCCTAGAGAGCAGATCAGTGTCTTAGCCCGCTATTTACAAGGGAAGTATGTACAAGCCACGTCTTATCCACGGAATTTTTACAAGTGTGAGATAAGACGGATAGTTCGAGATGGAGAAGTATTATGCCTTGCCCACTGACTCAATTACACTTGTGGAACAAAGGACTTTGCCAAAAAGATGAAGTAGATTGATTCTGTCCACTCCTCACTGTACAAATCGTGAGACAGAAAATCACTCAGGAGGTAAAAGTGGATGATAGAGATCTGGATTTTCTCTTTCGTTGTAGAACTGCAGCAGTAAATCACGGGCGTGTTCGATGACTAAAGGTTCAATCACCCATGCAGCCTCTTTGATTGGGCGATTCTTCCATTTGATCTGGAATTCAGGATGTTTGCCGGTGAAGCGAGTTGCCAGAATGATTTCAGGTTCAAAGGGTAGTTGTTTAAGCTGATCTGGCAAAGGACGTTGGCGCCCGAATCTAGTGTCGGCATGGAACCTCCGAAGTAGTTGTACATGAAAGGCATCATGAATTAAAACGTTGGGTGGCAACTGGAGTTTGTAGGTGACATCATTAATACTGGTTACCACCTTGTAGGGGCCATAAAATCTGTTGTTGAACTTCGGAGTTAGGTTTTTGGGCAGATCTATATTTTTGGAACTGACCAACACCAAATCACCAGGGAAAAACTGTACATGTTTGCGGCGATTGATGTTGTATCTCTTGGCTACTAGAATCTTGTTTTGACGGAGGGTGTCTTGAGCGACTTGCATGCGCTGTTTCCAATTGAGCAGAAACTCTTCAGCATCTGGATCTGTGATAAATTGCTTACCTGCTGCTAAGGCCATGGGAGTTATGACTTCTTTACCAGTTGCCATCTCAAAAGGAGTAAACCCAGTAGAACTATGGAGAGTGGCGTTGTAATGAAATTCAAGGATATCCAGAAATTGCGCCCAATCCTTCTGATCTGCTCGAACATAACTTCGAATGTAATCCTGAATACCCTGATTGAGTCTTTCTGTCTGCCCATCGGTTTGCGGATGGTATGCTGAAGAAAACCGGAGTTGCGTATCCAATAGCTTGAATAATTCCCTCCACATGTTGCTTAGAAATCGGGGATCCCGATCTGAGATGATGGCCAAAGGTAGACCATGATATTTGAAAACTCTTGAAAAGAACAGTTTGGCCACCTTGGGCGCTGTAATGGGCGGTTCTGTTGGAATGAAATGAGCTTGCTTTGAAAAATAATCAACTACCACAAAAATCGCTGTACAACCATGAGACTTTGGAAGCTCTGTGATGAAGTCCATACTGACCACGTCCCAAGGACGGGACGGTACGGGCATCTCTTGCAGCTCTCCTGCTGGCTTCATGCGCTGTGCTTTGACCATTTGACAGGTAGGACAGGTGTGAACATATTGTGTAACATCCTCCCGCATCTTCGGCCAGTAGAAAAATCGTTTAAGCCGATCGAAGGTTCGGATCTGACCGGAATGGCCCCCAATAGGACTATCGTGACACTCCCAGAGTATTTGGTTGCGGAGAGCTGCCACCTTCGGAACATATAATGCTGACTGATAATGAATAAGTCCATCTTTGAATTCATACATGCCCCATGGTGTGTTACCCAATTCTATGTCTCTGATTAGCTGCTCTGCTTCTTCATTTCCCTGCATGTGCTCTCTAACTTGATCAGCAAATCTACTTTCAGCAACTGTGATAGCTTGTAACTCAACTCTTCTACTGAGAGCATCTGGCATTTTGTTAGAAGATCCAGGCTTGTGTAAAATTTCTATATCAAACTCTGCTAGGAAATCCTGCCACCTGGCTTGTTTGGGAGAAAGCTTGGGTTGGGTTTGGAAATATTTGAGAGAGATATTGTCTGTATAGACCTTGGTGGGTTTGTCTTGAACATAGTGTCTCCACTTCCTTAAGCAATATACCACTGCGAACATCTCTTGTTCATGTGTTGCCCACCTCCTTTCTGTAGCATCCAATTTCTTAGATTCATAACAAACTGGGTGTCCATCTTGCATAAGGACACCCCCAATGGCGTATGCTGAGGCATCAGTATGGACTTCGAATGTGCGGGCGAAATCTGCCATCTTGAGTACTGGTGCTTGTATCATCATCTGCTTGAGTTGGTCAAAAGCCTGTTGTTGCTTATCTGTCCACTGAAAAGTAGTTGTGGGGGATGTCAAATCTGTTAATGGTGCTGTAATCTTGCTGTAGTCTTGAATAAACCGGCGACAAAACACTGTAAACCCCAAAAATTCTCTGAGTTGCGGAAGCTTAGTAGGGGGTTGCCAGTTTGTAACCGCCTGCACCTTGTTAGGATCAATTGCAATACCATCCGGCTTAATCAGAAAGCCCAGAAAATCTATCTGCTCAACTGCAAACTGGCACTTCTCCGGCTTAACATAGAGTTGATGTTGACGGAGCCGCGAGAAGATTTTGTGCAAGTGCTCCAAATGCTCCTCCAGAGTTTTGCTGTAAATTAAAACATCATCAATGTAGATGATTACAAAGTCATCTAGGAAATCAATAAAAACTTTATCCATTAGTTCACAAAAGGTTGCTGGAGCATTGGTGAGTCCCTCCGGCATCACCAGCCATTCATAACTGCCATAACGGCTTCGGAAAGCTGTCTTTTCTTCGTCGCCTTCTGCTATGCGAATCTGATGGTATCCCGACCTCAAGTCGAGACGCGTGAAGAACTTAGCACCTTGAAGCCGATCCAATAAATCATCAACGACAGGCACGGGATATCTATTTCTGACCGTGAATTTGTTGAGGGCGCGGTAATCGGTACATAGTCTGAGTGAGCCATCCTTTTTCTTAACAAATAGTACCGGAGCTCCATAGGGGGATCTACTTGGCCGCATGTGCCCAGAGGCTTCCATTTGACCAATCTGCTTCTTGAGCTCCACCAATTCCGTGCCTGTCATCCTGTAAATCGGCCCAGCTGGGGGTTGAGCCCCTGGCAAAAGATTAATCTTATGATCGACACTTCTGCGAGGAGGCAACCCATCAGGCAAATGATCAGGCATGACATCTTGAAACTGATTGAGGAGCTGTTGCACCTTGTCATTCCCTATGGTCCAGATAATCTGCTGAATGACTGGCTCTTCCTCAATTAGGCGTGTAATGCAAAGACGTAAGTGTCCCCCATGTTTCAATTCTTTTTCGAGCTGCTTAGCTGTAATTTCTGACATCGGTGAGACTTGATTCTGATCATGTGGTTCGTGATGGTGATCCTCTGTCTGCCCTGTGAAGCTTGGATTGGGACTGGGTTGGGGTAAAGAAGTCGATTCCTGATGTTGTTGAGGAACTTCGGGCTCTGTAGGTGTATCTTGCCGTTGGAGCGAAAAAGACTTATGAGGGTGGTGCACTGCTGCGTGACAACTTGTTACTGAAGGTTGCTTTGCTGGTGTATGCCTTGAAGCTGACTCTTTGGGACTCCATTTCTGTGTGTGACTAGTATGAAGAGTAGAAGTTGAGGGACTCACCGGCTTATTGTCGAGATGAGTAGTCACCGGAATTGGCGATGCTGAGGTCGCAAGCTCCTGCAACCTTGTACGAAAATATGGAACCCACACCACAGTGGCTGGGGTTTGAAGATAAATCTTATTCCTTTGCATCCCTAAAATTTGCACGACGTGCTGATCTACCCAATCCATTCCTAAAATGCCCTCAAACCCATCCATGGGAACAACAATGAAGTTTAACTTTGCGCGCCACTGCCCTATTTGCACTCGAACATCCTTTACCATTTCACAAGCTTTGTATTTACCCTGCACGAATGACACTTCAAGGCCTGCTGCCTTCGAGAGCCTGACGCCAAGGCGTGCTGCTACCTGCGGTGAAAGAAAATTGTGTGTGGCACCTGTGTCCACCATTAAATTTTGGGAAATATCTTCCACTGCTGCCTGAACATAGATATTGTTGATGCGAGGAATACAAACAGGCATGGTAGGAGAGGTATTAGCCTCAACAGCACCCACTCTCGGTTTTTGATCCCAATTCTTAGTGTCTTCTTCAATTTCTGTAATGTGAACTGTGGATGGGGGCAACGGGGTATTAGGTTGAACATAAGCTGCTCTAGAGCCACTTGTTGATGCCGTTGCCCCTTTGGGACAATCTCGAGCGAAGTGAGGCCCTCCACATAAATTACATGCTAGGGGGCCCCCTCTTCCTCTATATCCACTAGAATAACCCCCCCGTGATGAGAAATTGCTTCGACCGAAAGCTCCACCTGTAGATCTAAAAGATGTAGACGTACTGGCAGGGCTGGAGTCGGTCCTTGTGCCTTCAGTATATTCAATTCGAAGGGGTTGTTGACTTGACCACGCCGTTTCTATACTAGCATTAGGTTGATTGAACCCTTGCGTTGTTCTGGGAGCCCATGATGTACCACCTGAAGACTGATTGCGCATGGACCCAACTTGCCTACCTTCAAAATCCCATAGCCTTTCAGCCATATTCATGGCATCTGCAACGGTAGCCGGCTCCTGTTTTTCTATTTCTTGACGAGCCCATCTTTGCAGACCATATAAAAAACCATGTAGTTTTGTCGTCGGGTCCATGTCGTGTAGCTGAAGCATAAGAGATCGGTATTTTTGAATGTATTCCCTCATTTTTCCATTGTATTGCCTGAGAAACCGCCATTCGTCTCTGACTTTGAAGGGTTCATTCTTGGGAACAAAATAGTCGATCATTGCTTTCTGTAGATCTTCCCAAGAAAGCTTGCCTCCGTGCTGTTCTTCTTCAAACATGAGCCACTTAGCCGCTTCTCCATCCAGTAGTTGAGCTGCTGCGAGACCTTTGCGGCGGCTTGAAATTTTCATCAATTTGAGGTACCCATCCACCTCACGGATCCATCTATTTAAGCTGACAGAGTCTCTTTCTCCTCTGTATTTGTTCGGAGGTTGTGGTTTAAATTTTCCCATTTCGTCTGAAGACGAATCATCCCGATCCCTTCTGTCTTTCTTTCTGCGTCTTCTATGTGGTTCCACTTCATTATCTGTTTCAGCCTGAATTTTTCCCATAGCTTTGGGTAACATTGTAGCCAAAAGATCTTGCATCATACCCCGCATGGCCTCAATAGAGTTGGGCTCCCTACGAAGCGCCACCCTTTCCTTCACTGCTGCATCCAAATCATCCTCATGTTCCGTCGGGTACTCATCCCCGACCTCCATTTGAGGTTTACTGGCCCCAATTCCAAGAGCTACCGAGATTTCATCTCGTTCCTCTCTAGCCGCACTTTTGCTTTTGTTGCGTCCACCCATTTTTGATGACACAAATAGCTTTCACTATGATCACTCCCACGCCCGTTGAAGGACCTGCCTTCGCGTGAGGAGAGGCTCTGATACCAAGTGTTACACACTAGGAGTGCGTAAGGTAAATATCCCCAAGTTGGTTTTGGCACAACATAACACGTCACGTCACAACACGTCACAGCACGACACGACGCGTCACAGCGCGTCACGACACGGCACGGCACGGCACGACACGGCACATCACGACATAACACGATTGCAAGAAAAGAGAGTGAGAGAGTTTTGAGAATGAAAGTGAGAGGATGTATTAGATTGAGAAGGATTTACAAAGGAACGGGTAATTCGAAGATGGCGCACCACGCAGCCTATTCTCGTCTCAACACCGTTTTGTAAGGAAGCAAGAGGATGCTCCCTTATAACCCTGGTCCCTCACGACGAGACTCATCGAGAGTCCGCATTTGTTTCCTTTTAATGCAATAAATACATTAAAAAACCTCTTTTGTTCACACAGGGGTAACTTGGAAATTTCGTGCACTAAAATATACAAAAAGAACTGAGACCTTAACCCAAGATAGAGTTTAACTAAGGTCTCTTCTTGGGACATTTCCTGAATTAAGATTTGGTTTCATATGCCATTTCTATGTGGGCCATACAGCTACAAAAGTCTTTAATCTTTTATCAATTTTTTCATGGGTTGCAAAGCATGACGCTATATTAAGGGTGGTTACACACCGCCATTGCCCGCCCAATCTGTGCCCAGTTTGTGGGCACAAGAAAAGTTGACTTGGGCAGTCACTTGTCCGCCACCTGCTTACACACTGGGTAGTGGACACTTTTTGTTATCAATAAGTGTCCGTCCATCTTCCGTCCACAATAGTTTACACACCGGCCACCACCTACCAGCGGACACTTCCTGAATTGTATGTGAATGAAGGGATGCTACGGATGTTGATCATCATTCTCATAATAATTATTTTTAGAATACTTGATTAAACATTTTAAACCGACTAATAAACCTTTTAAAAAAGTCACCAATACAACTAAAAGCATAAATCTGAGGTTTTTCCTACCAAAGAACTCCAAGATTATGACCTTATTGCGTCGTTGCTTTCTGCGCCAACATATTTGTTTCTATGGTGACTACTATTCATGCTTTTGGAAGCTCACTCACTTCCAAGAGAGCAGGGGAGTTGAACCCCTTCGCCATGTTGTTGAGGCATGGCTCTACCAAGCTCTCTGCGAAAAGGTGAAAAGAGGGAAATTTTTTTAGCACACCACCCCTTTTTCCACCTTTCCACCTGTGCTGCAGATGCAAGGATGACAAAAAACTTTAAAAAATCATGCAAGGATGGCTGAAAATTACTTACTTGGATGTGATTGTGCTTAACAGTATGGGCTGAAAATTACTTACTTGGATGTTATTGTGTTTGCTCACCATTGTCTTCGTCGTCCATCTCCTCCGCAAAGTCAGAATCACCAAATATTGTTCTCACATTTGCGCTCTCCCTCTCTTGATACATGGCTCGAGCAATGTTATCTCTTCGAGATGCCCCCCCAAGATGGATTGCCTCTTGTGTTGGCTCCGCTACTTGAGCTCTTTGTATTGCTTGTGTGGTACCTATGTTAGTTAGCATAGCAACCTCTGCTAATCCATTCCTCAAACTATTTTGCTGGTCCATGTCTTGATGAGCCGCATTACTTTCTCTATCAAGTTCTGTTGTCGCTTCATGTATCCATGCATCATCAAAACCATCTCCATGCACAATGCATATATTATGTAGAACAATGCATGCTGCCACCATCTTTGGGACATTTTGTAAAAGCATGTCACATCTCTTTAACAATATACGAAATCGCGCTTTAAGGATGCCAAATGCCCTTTCAATTGGCATACGAGTACTTGATTGTATGTAATTCCAATAATAACATTCCGAAGATAGCCCATCCTTACTACCCTTGAAAGGAGGAAGTATCCAAAAGCATGCAGGATAAGCACAATCGCCTAGTAGACAGTATTGTCCCAGAGCTTTGTTTGTGCATCGTTTTCCTAGGTCTGAACGTTGAAAAATATTCCAATCGTGCATAGAACCTGCCCAGCCAACATCATAGTCCCAAACAACACAATTGGCTGCCACCCTTATCTATAGAATAATAGAGTGGAAGCCCTTCCTATTAAAATAATCTTTGTGGTTCTCCCTTGGGGCAATTATGGGTATATGACAACCATCTACTGCACCAATAACATATGGTATGCCTCGAAGGGCTTGAAATGCACCAGCATATTTTTGCATTTGTTGTGGGGAAGGCCACTTTACATACTATGCAACCCAGAAGCACCCAGTGCATCGCAAAAGTCCAAGACAGCCAGTTGTGTAAACGAAGTTGAGACTTCGTACAAATCGGCTATTAGTCCCAAACTTGAGCCACTTACCAAGCGATGCAGAGCCACACAGACCCGCTTCTCCACAGGTACTGCCCTTCTATAGTTCGTATTCTTGCATCGCATTTGTGGTGCTAATTTCGCGACGAGATATTCAAATGTACTCCTGCTAACTCATAACCTGCTTTTAAACATTCGGTTTGTATAACTCCCCATAAGCCCCTGCTCCATAAAAGTTTGTGGTCTTTGATAGGCCCACCAACATGACCGTCGATCGTGCTTTCGCTGACCTATCCTAGCTCGACGTGCAACGTAACCTCAAGCCATGCACTCCATCAAAGTATGCAATAGCATACTGTCATCGTCCCCGTCATCCAAATCACTCAACAAAAGTTGAAACATTGCTATGATAGCGACTATAACACCGATGACACACATTATCAAAAGACTTTCGTCGTCCATTCACCTATCAAAAGATTAGACGAAACCTTATGAGACACTTGAAGAGAGATGTGAAGGTAGAATAAAAAACTTGTTTTTTAAAAAGTTCCAAATTCATCTACAGTTGAATTCATCGTTCCTTTTTAAGACTTTTGATTACATCTAATAGACCAGATACCGAGGAGGCAAGTGTATCCATGATAACGAGCTTGCGCTCTTCAAATGTTTTTTTTTCCTCAAGGTTTGATTTTTGGTTGGCTAACATTGATCGGGCGGTGCTAGCCATGTCACTGAGAGACTCCTCTATCTTTCTACCCTTTTTATTGCGTGCTCCTTGGTTGTTTGTTTGATCATGCACGATCTTCGAAGGCTCATTGGAGCCAATGTCTTCTTGGGTGTGGTCACCTTAATCATTGGAGACTGATGTATTGTTGTCTTCTGACAAAGACAACCCACCAACAGACGAGGCATGTGCATCACTAACAACATTGGCACGATTCCACATATATTCATCCACAATATCATACCACTGACAAATGATTCTGCAATCATTGCCTGATATGGCATTGTGGGCCTTATCCTTTCTGTATGACTCATAAACGCGTCCCCAACGTTTTCTGCATGCCTCACCGTCTTTGTCAAACTCTGGAAATAGCGATGCTAGCTGGGTGGCAACCTTGGACCATATATCCACTCCTTGCTTCGGTGGCTTTGAGAACTCCACGCTCATGGATCCTCGGATGTGAATGAGTTGCACTGTCCATGCACCCTTCCATTGGGCAAATGGTTTTTTTGTGGCTATTGTAGGATCTTGTGTCTCAAGACCATCATTCTGATTCTTTCCTTTCCGCGCCCTCTTTGGTTTAGGAGGTTTAGGAGCATCAGACTCCGATGATGTTCGTCATGGACATTGTTTGGTGGCATTCTCGGAAGATGGAACCATTGGTTCTTGAGCCTGAACCAAGTCAACCTCTTCACATGAGTCTTGGTTGGCATCACAATAACTTATTGCTTGTGGTTCTTGTTGTCGTGGTGCTGAGAGACCATGTTGAGGACTATGTGCAACTGGACGAAGAATTACATTATTGTGTACTGTTGTGGGTCTCTCTATACCTAATTGTCTTAGTCATTGGAAAGGTACGAATTGAGGAGGACGGGGATTGATCAAAGGAGGGCGGTTCGGAAACACATTTACAAGGATATTGCCAATGGCAGTGTGGCTTGGCATGTGGTTTGGAACACCCACACTTTGGCTCGAAAAGTACATGAAGTCATTATTGGATATTGCATCTTTGCTCATTTGAGACACAAACTGGTGATACTCCTCCATGGGAGTGCTCTCTTGAGAATCCATTCCAATCATCCACCTTACCCATGAAAATTGATTCATCATTTACACTATGTGAATGGACAAACAAGTTTATTGTTCTTTACATAATGCACTCCAATTTTTTTATTTACATTTCAATAATTGATTGTGAGGTATAGACAAGTTTATTGTTCTTTACATAATGCACTCCATTTTTTAAATTTACATTTCAATAATTGATTTCAATAAAGAAAATGAAATGTTATACATATACATTGATTCAAACAAAATGATGGGATGTATGTATAGACAATAAGTTTTAGCCATTGTCAACCTGTAATAGATGCCAAACATATATAGCGGAACTAAGAAAGGATTCATTGCAATGATGAACATATATCAAACAATATGGTTAAAGAACAATAAAGAAAAGGAAATGTTATACATATACATTGATTCAAACAAAATGATGGGATGTATGTATAGACAAGATGTTTTAGCCATTGTCAACCTGTAATAGATGCCAAACATATATAGCGGAACTAAGAAAGGATTCATCGCAATGTAATTAAGGCCAAGTAATTTAGCATGAGACCCTAGTGAATCATGTTTCAACCCAATAACAGTCACTGCTTCCAATAAAGAATAATTAAGGCCATACAACCACTACTTGTCCGTATAACCACAACCTTTGCACAATCACCATCATATTTGTTGCTCGAGTAATTTAACTTAAAGTTTAATTACACCCATTAGGTGCAATGGCATAGAATCCAAAAGAAATTAATGTTGATCACTATGAGCACACAGAGACCAATCAAGCAAAAGGCAAGAAGAGAGCACATTTTTCTTGTAGGGTGTGAGTACTACCATAGACAAGAGGAGCGACAACACAATCAAGTCATGTGCTCAAGTGAACATCTCTAAAGTGCTCAACTCTAGTCCACTAAAATACTAGGATGGCTCTTGACTCGAGTGACGATCACTCGAGACTTCATACAGATACTCTTAACCCGAGAGCCACATGCACTTAAAGTATACCCTTTTACATATGGATAACTAGTGTGTACCCCATTCAAGCCCATACCCATTTACACTTAAGATTGTAAATGGGGTTGTAACCTAGTGGTTCTCAAGGACAAGAGAGCCAATAAGGTTATAGCCTAGTGGTTCGAGTATGGGTTGAGTGCTGAAGGTATGTAAGTTCAAATCTTAAGTTCTACTTCTCGAGTGTTACAAAACATTATGTGTGTAAAGATGTCTTCAGCCTTCAAGGTAGTTCATATTTTCTTAAAAGCCCTAAGTGCTATCTTATAGACTAAATGGATATGTCAAAGGCATTTTCAACATACGACTTACACAATCTACAGATTCCTTGTGCCTTGTTTTATTTTTTATATATCATACCCTCCTTATAACTAATGCTCTTATCATAGCATACAAGTACAATGCTTTCTCTATTATGAGCTCTCTCCCCCCCCCCCCCCCCCCCAAAAAAAAAATGCCTACTAACAATATGGTAATAAATTCTGAAACCTTAATGTAAACATGACTTTCTCAAACTTCTTCTAATGTCATTCTAAAATGGGTACATTCCCAAAACAAATGCATGATATCTTCTTCCTTTTTGGAGAAGAAACCACACCTAAAGTTTATGCTGCAAACTGGTCAGTCAAGGTCAATGGAATCACCTGTGAAGACATTACCAGGGAAATCAAAGAGAGAGAGAGAGAGAGAGAGAGAGAGAGAGAGAGAGAGAGAGAGAGAGAGAGCATACCTGTGAATGTTGTGAAGTTCTGATCTGATAAAGACCTCTGCCTCCGAGCCAGAGATATGAGAAAACCCTCGGTTGAAGCTTGCGAATCACCTGCGAAGCCTACAAATTACATGCAAGAAATTGGCCATGATCAAACCCTGAACTGGTTAAATTACATGCAAGAAATTGGCCATGATTAAACCCTGAATTGGTTTCCGGAAGAGAGAGAGACCTGGCTAGATGCATCATCATGAAATATGCCTTCCCACCTTCACGATGTGTACATTTTCATGCTAAGAGAGGGATGATGAATCCAAAAAAACACAGAGAGATGAACCATCACGATGTGTACATTTATGCATGTGGTGAAACGAGCAACATAGGGAAGCTCCTGTGTATCAACGGCTCCCTGCGTGTCAATGGCCACAGGGTGCATCTACCTGGAGCCCACTCATGTGGGCAGAAAACAGAGCTCTGATGAGCATGGCGGCAGCAACGGAAACGAGCTGCTACAACGGGCTGTGCTGCAACGGAAACGTGCAATGGGAACGGGCTGCTACAACAACGTGAATGGTTCCTAGAGCCCACTCTGTCTTGGAGCCCACCTTGGGGCCAACAGAGGAGGAGCGGCCAATCACGATCGACGTCTCCGAGCGAGGACGGAACAGGACAGGGGAGCTCCCCCGCCCTGCGGAATGCAAAAAGGGGGCGGGGGGGGGAGCATTGAAGACAGAGAGAAGGCGACGTGCTGGGCGCCCCCAGTGTGTAAGAGGGGGGCGCCCTCTTTTAGAAATCCGGCCTTCTTATTGGCCGGATTAGGTATGCTTGGGCGGCCGCGGACCGGTGTGTAACGGCCCTAATAACTAGGTTAACAAGTACAACTAAATAGAGGAGTATAAAGTTCCATATGTAATTCTTGCATGTTTGTTACTCATGGTGTTTACACATGTGACGTGTTTTAAAGCAAAGTACATTTGTAGTTAAGATTTAGCATTGTTTAAATACATGGAGAATATTAAAAGGAAAATATGTATACTTATATAGTTCGAGTCAATGATCACGAGTTTAAACATTCACTATTTTTTTTGCTATGTTAAATGAGGTTTCTTCTCTTTAAAAAAAAATATTTTTTACATCCTGCTAGGTGTCCATATAGGTTGTTATACCCTATCATGGTTGCATTTTTCTTACGGATAGTGGCATGCTCAAAATTCCTAGCGTTGTCTATGCTATCAACTATTGCTTCTATTTTAACCTCAAAGTTATTCTCGAATGGTTGGAATGTTTCTATATCTTTCTTCATTTACTTGACGCGATTTCTTCAATGTTTTTGGATTATTTTCTCAATGTTGTTCGTCCATCCTACGTATTCCTTGTCATTTTTCTTACATCTTATGCTATAGATGAAGTACTTGCTTTTGTGTCTCTACGTTAGCGCTTCTAGACTGGCTCATGGGCTTTGGTTACAAATGGTGCTGGATGATATGGAAGTACTTGAGCTAGTGGCAGTACTTCCAATGGTTGGGGCTGCAAGTTTGGTGCTTGCAAATGTTTGGTTTCTTCTAAGTTGGCTTCAGTCTACATTTTTATGAGAGAAGCAGATTTTTTAAAAAAATATTTGAGAAAAAGTCATGTTTGAGAACTTGCATGTTACATAGTTTATGTTGTTGAATGGATTGGAGTTAGAACCGTGTTTCTGAGTGTGTAAATCTTTGCTCAATAGGTACGTAACCTTCTCAATCGTTATTGCAAGATTGTCATGACCATGATTGTAGTGGTTCTTTTTCATGTAAGCTTCTAGTATGTCCTCGCCTTCTTTTTTCATGACTTCTACCAATTGGTCGAGCGAGGTGTTAAATCCGTAGTGCATACACAAAGAACAGGGTTGATGCCCACATCTTGATGATGTATTCACTAAGATAGATGTTGCCATCATAGGCGCCATGGCCAAGTGGGAATAGAAATGGAAGCACTGTATTTTCCAAGGTGATATGTAGGCAGTGCAAGCTTCTTGCATGCAAGCCGTAAGAATAGTGCTTGGCAAAGCCGTTGTCACTTGTATTTCTTCTATACATGCATCGTTCTTTTGCAAGATGACATCATGATGTTGCATTATGACTATACCACAGGATACGCACACTGTTAGTGTTCCAATGATGCTTTCACATTTTGTCGCCCAAGATGATTCAAATTTGTCTATGTTGTACCAAGTTGTAGCAAAGGGTTTTAATGATGTTTTTCTACATGCCATAGTTTTTTTTTTTCTAGAAGTTGTGAAGGAGGATGCCCTGTGACTTTGTTTTTGCATACGTCCATCGATACTAATGAGAACAATATATTTTTATCATTTAACTACATTACACTTATTCATGAAAACAACATGCTATACTTTGTAATTATATATATTTTTAAAATTAAAAAGGTAATTTATCTCTTTTATGTGTAAAAATGATGATTTTTAATTATTTTGCTTAACAATAATTTAAATAAATAAATAAAATCAATAAAAAATAAATAAATATTAGTAATACTTTAAAAATAAATAAATTGAAAAAAATGTTATCAAAGAGTTGGCACATGTCTCTTAGTATTTAAATAATTATGGGAAGGTGCCATTCCCCTATCCATTCAAAATATACAGTTTGTTCAAAGAAATACGGTTTCGTTTTTTCCTATACGTTTAAAAGATCATTACATCTTCATTTTTTCCATACGTTCAAAATATCATTTTCTTTTCCTTTCGTTTCACTACTAATTATCTATTAACTACTACAAATAATACCGATACTACATAATTCTAAGTAATTAACTAATAATATTATAACTACAATTACTACTAATAAGTCTAACTACTAATACTACAACTAATAATTAACTATTAACAATTATAAATACTACTACATAGGAAGATTAAGAAAAATAATACGCACGAAAATAGACAAACATACTCATGAGCATACCTTCAATGTCTTGATTACCAACTCTCTCTCTTGTGTCTCTTGCTTTGTCAGATCTATCTCTTTTATTTATTTAATATTACTTTATTATCTTTAGCATTCCATCGACTGGCAGCCAAGTTGGTCAAGAGCATGTTCTAGTTGCAAGCCTACACGTCGTAGCACCACACAGACATACTCATTACACACTGTGTCGCACACAGCACTTGTGTAAGAGTTATACATCAATTGTTGTTTGTTGAACACATACGCATCTCCGCACTCTTGTGTATGACCTTCCTTTGTCCTCACATAAGAGACAAATTTCGTAATCAAGGAAATGGCCCATACTACTTAACTCTCATCCCTTGATATTGGCTTAAGGCTTCCCAATGTTCAAAGATTTCCATTAAGCTTTTTAATGCTTTTATCGTTTAGAAACTCAAAAAGTCTAAAGGCTTTCAAATGTTTAAGTTTTTTTTGCAAAAAAACAACAAAAAAGATAATTTAAAAAGTCATGTAGGTGCACCTGTAAAGAGAAGTAGATGGTGAGGAAATCGGTAGACGCATACCCAAGGTTCCACTCCTTCCTTTTTAAGCACTCTATCAACCAAAGAGATTTTCAAAGAGAGTCTACCGGTTCTAGGACACAAGGCTTCCACAAACTGACAATTGTTGTAGTAGCTAGCCAGGTGGCCATGCACAAAGCCTCAAAGTGGTAGAATCCCATCTAAAGTAACACTCTAAGGTAAACTCATGTGTGCAATAGCACTTTAAGGCAGACTCATTGTGCTTCAAGGTTTACTCCCATGTACAATTACACTATTGCTTGGCAAGCGAGAGGGTTCTTCCAAGAAACAAGAGGGTTTATAGTAGGAGGAGACCTCAAGGCAGGGAGGGGGTGAATGACATCATTGCTGTGACATTTGAGGTAGCTGTCATAGTAAAATTGTATCATTTTTACAAAAAAACAACAAACAAGCATTGTATCCTTTTTAACTTTTAGTATTTATCCCAAAAACACTTGTAAAGAAGTAGAGTCTCATTTTAATGTTAATTAGGGCGGACAAAACCTGCTGTGTGACGAAAGACCTTCCTGCATGATTGAATCCACAAGAGCATGCAAGGCCTGGCAAACAAGCTCATGACTTGTGATTACCCACACATCTATCTCATATTATTTATATGGAATGGAAGTCTCCATCTTTCCACCATTTAATGATCACGCAGCACTTGCTCAATCCTACACGCTAGAAACCCCCTTTGGTATGTGTTGAAAAAGCGTGATCTATTTATCCAATACTCATTGATCGAAAGAGGTTAACTAAGCTAGTAGAGAACCATTCCGATCCCTAATTTCTCATACCTACCGTCCTGCATTCACCATACACAATACTATATCCATGGCATCATCACTAAAGCTTGCTATGTTGATTATAGCTATCATGTTGTTGGCGCAGCATTCTCCTCAAGCCGATAGCTCGCACTAAGGTGGCAGATGAGGACCCCTTGCAGGACTTTTGCATGGTTGATCAGGCAGCGCAAGAAGCAGCCACAATCACGATCGTGAACGGTCTACTGTGCAAGAATCTGCAACAAGTGTAGGCAAAAGACTTCGCCTCTCCTCTGCTTGGCTAGCAAGGCAAGTTCAACGAGGCGCTTGGCTCCGCTGTGCACTTGGTGTCGGCCCTCACCTTCCCTAGACTCAACACCCAAGGCCTATCCATGGCCCTCATCGACTTCGGCTCAACCCTCCACACGTCCACCCGTGTGCCACCAAGGTTCTCTTCCTTGCCGAGGGCACGCTTGTGGTAGGCTTCGTCTCCACCACCAACAATGCCCTCTTCCTCTTCTACCAAACGCTATATAAGGGTGATCTCTTCGTCTCTCGTCCACTTCTAGATCAACCCAAACAACAAAAAAAAAGCATTCTATTCTTTTTTACATGTGCAACTAGCGTTTAGCCCAAAAAAACAACAAAAAATATAATTTAAAAACGTCATATAGCTCCACCTATAGTCATTAATGTGACATTCAATTTAGCAACAACCAATTTCCTAAGCAAACCATATCAAGGGCTAGACCATCTTTCAAACTTGCCTTGAATCTATTGTACGACCAATTAATCATGTGCCAATGGGTGACATCGAATAAGCTCAACCAAAGTATCTCAAAATCTTTCATTGCTTAACCAACTGAAAATATTTCCTTCATCCCAACCTAAGTAGACAAGCTTGGTCTTATGTTTAGTGATCAGGGAGTCTAAGACCTTTGTAAAGCCCTCATCAATATGTCCAGGTTGGTTGCAAGTCTAATATGCAATGGTCTCCCAAGATGGAATCATTCCTTGCCCCCTTCCATGACCCAACATCATAACTGATATCTTGCCATATTCATCATATGAGACGTATCAATTAGTATACTCCTTATCTCCAACTAGTTCTATGATGTAATGCACTAGAGTATCACTAGAGGTATGGATCATAATTGGTCATGGGAGGCCTTGGAATGCCTAAGGGATTGATATTAGCTCTAGGAGCTACAAGTCTGTGGCTAAGTGAGCAATGCCAGTTATTGCTAGCTCTAATAAGGAAATCCTCAATTGGGTGGTTATGTGTACTGATATTAGCATGTGGAGCAAGATACAAAAGCAACCTAGGAGCTCTGCAATAGGTTGCATCATGTCCAAAACATCCACAATTAGTGTAGGGGTGACAGATTATTTTAATATAGCCTTTGTGGATGGTTCCAAGATTCACCCGTTAGGTTAAGACTCAAGGACTCACTGATCAAGATTGCTAGCATTAAAGTCTCTATCACATCTTTAGTCATAAAAAGAGTAGACTATGGCCTATTAGTTGGGCACCCCTAGATGCGAAATGCATGACTTATTGCGAACTAAGGGAATGGCCTAGTTTTCTTAGACAATAAAATTGAGGCTATGTGTATGCTATGTTGTTCTGTTACCAACCTCTTTGTCTCTCTTATGGTTGTTAAAGCTTCAAATACTATAGAGGAAAGTGAAATTGAGGAAGATTAAATAGATTGCAAGAGTTACACAAACTAAAATAGAGTCTACCACAACCGACACAAATGGTATTATCCCAAAGCCTTCAAGACATGAGAATTTACTCATTGAGCAAATTATGATTGACCCAAAGCCTTCAAGACACGAGAATTAACTCATTGACATAGGCATAGTTCAAATCAAATCAAAACTAGAATAATATAAACATTAGTGGTCTTGGATTATGAAAAATTTGGACCTTAGGCCATAGATCTAGTTTCTAGCCCATAAGTTTTCACCATTGAATCACATGATGATTCACCCTTTAACATTCCATGAATGTTAAAGTAGTCTAGCAAAAAGGATTGTTATTTGGTACCTTATATCTCTATATGATTGAAAGAGTTATAGACAAGGAGGCTTCTAGCTTCCTTGATGATGGGTTCTCCAAATATAATAAGTGCAAGTCCACTTGGATGATGGGCATAAAATAGATTTTGCAATTGAATGGGAAGTTCTTGCTTACATTCTCATGTCCTTTGGGCTCGTCAAGGCTCCAACCACCTTTCAAAATTGATGTGAGTAATCTTTAAATACATGTTGTGATAGTAGTTGGAAGTATTCATGGACAATTTTCTGTCACTCCAACTAGAAGGGACACTCAAAAAAGCTTTGGCTTGTCTTTGAATAATGTCAATAGTATCAATTATCTTTAAATTCTTTGAAATGCCGATTTTGGCTAAAGTGTGGTGTCGTTTTGGGCCACTTTATTTTAAAAAATGGTATTGGCTATAATATAGCTAAGATTAAGGTGATCATGGACCTTCGACCTCCCACCAATCCTAAAGGCATTCAATGTTTTCTTGGGCACATTGGCTATTAAAGACGACTTGTTTCGAACTATGGCATTATTGACAGGCCATATAAACTTTTGATTGTTTAGATACTAACAAAGGAAAGTTTGGAAGCCTTTGAGGCCCTAAACAAGCCTCTAGTAAACTTACCAATTTTACAAGTCCCAAATTGGACAATCACATTCCATTTACACACTAACGCTTTTAAGATTTCCATTAGATCTATATTATACTAACTAGGTGTATATAATATGGATTTTAAAACAAGTTTTGCTAGTCAACAATTCATAGAAAGAGAAATGAATTACTCCACCACTGAATGGGAATGCTTTAGGGATGGTTTATGTTGCTATAAAGATATTTTGATATTATTTACTTCCCACTCTTTTTACCTTCTTTGATATTATTTACTTATCACTCCCTTTACCTTCTTTATTGACCATCAAGCTTTGTTGCATTTGGTGAATAAGCCATTCACTATGGATCGTATTGCTAGATAGCCATTACTTATGCTAAAGTTTGATATTTATATGGTGCAAAGAGATGCTACACTACATGATCAATCACATGTTAAGAATAACAAGTGGCAAATAAGCAATTAGGGTTGATGATAACTTACCTAATGCCCACTTGATCTAGCAAGGGGCACAATTGTTCAAAGCTAATTTGACATTGTGTCGGATCGGTAATATTGTTTACATCTTGGAAAATTTCTTACTAGAATGCCAATAGAGAAGACAAGACTTCTCATCTTTTGATCAAACTCGACCTTACCAAAAGATTGTAGGACAATATCATTCAGGGCAGGACAATCTCCTTTGGAAATGTGTCTGTGAGCATGAGATCAAGGATGTCCTCTAACAAGCATATGGAGGGATACAAGTCATTACTTTGATACTAATGCCAAAGCCATGAAAGTGATACGTGCTCAATTATGATGATCAACCTCATTCAAGGATGCAACATGTTTCACCAAGCATTGTGATGAGTGCCAAAGCTCCAAGCTTCCAATTAAAAAGGACAAGATGGAGCTCTCTCTTATGATTTCTTCAACCATTCAAAAAGTGGGGTGTTGACTTTGTAGGACCCATCAACTTTGCTACAAATTTGCTACAAGTTACACGACCAAATGGGTTGAGATCAAAGCTGCATGCAAGAATTATGCATGTACAATTGCTAAGTTCTTGGGGAAGTAGGTTATCTCTCAATTTGGATGCCCTATAGAGCTTATCAATGACTAAGGCATGCATTTTATCATGGCAATTGCCTCATTTGGATTCCCAAAGAGACCAAACTACATTTTGTCATCTTCTTGGAGTCCTCGACCTAAAACAACTCCAAAACCTTCCAAGCCTAAGAATCTCTTAAGGGAAACCATGGCCCCTATAGCCTCATGCTATTGGCCCTACAAAATAGCTTGCTCTTCAAAATTCCAAATCCGTTCTTGAGCCACATTATACTACCAATCCCATTGAGTTTATTCCATTTGAACTTTCTCCATCCTCAACAAGTTCTCTGCACTCGCAACTAGCTCCATCTAACAAACTCAAAGACCCTAGACTTGCACTTAGTATGCCCTCCGCTACTCCTATGTTAATCCATTGATTCGACGAGGCTCAACAAGTTAAGCTTCAACATGACCATGGGAAAGTTGCTTAGTCACACCTAACTGATTGGTCCCACTAAACCTAATTCTCCTATCGATCTTCAATCTATAATTAGTTGCTAATCTATCAATGGGATGGTTGTTGCTGATATGGCCAAGTAGACCAATTTTCTTGAAATTGAGGGTCTTCTCCAAATGGTCTCCGCTTTTGATACCTTTGCCAAACTATTTGCTATGATTAATATGGGTCTTGCTAACAATGACATAATTCAACAATTTTCAAAATGGCATCCCACTTTTGGGAAGAGAATGAGCATCTCTTCCACAAAAGCATCCCTATCCAAGCAATATTTTTAGAGACCATTATTGAGAAGCAATTGTAGTCATACAACATTATTTACCTCCTATGCTTATGTGGCCAAACATAACGACAAGTCACTCAAAAATAGAGGAGCTTAGGGAAAAATGTAATAGTTTGAACCCCTTATGGAGGAGGTGGTATGCCCATCAAGTTGCACTTTCTTATGATGGTACTTAGCTAATGATGACATCAGCTAAACAAGAATGCATGGTGCATTCTGATCCCACCTTTTATATCACCACTTCTCTCTGTTCCATCATTCTGGCTTGAAATTTGGATTTGCCATTCAAGTTACAACATCATCTCTTATATGAAAAAGTCTTGGCAGAGGAGGGACTGGTCACTTTGCAAGACCTTCTTTGCTAAGTGATCCCACCACATATTTGTGTAGATTCATCCTTTTGACTTAGATGCTTTCATATCACCACTTCTCTTTGTTCCATCATTTTGGCTTGAAAATTGGATTTGCCATTCAATTTACAACATCATCTCTTATATGAAAAAATCTTGGCAGAGGAGGGATTGCATATTGTTGGTCACTTCCCAAGACCTTCTTTGCTAAGTGATCTGACCACATATTTGTGTGGATTCATCCTTTTGACTTAGATGCTTTTGAGGAGCTCGAGTGTAACATGATTCACACAACTAGTGGTTACCTAACACACCTTCTTCTTAACTCTTGTATAGCTCCACCCTAGGACCCTTAGTGTACATATTTCTTTTTATTTGTTGTCTTTCACTCATGGATTACACCTTTGGATTTCTTACCTTTACTATGTCACTCTTGTAAAATCTAGAAAGCTTGCCAACTTTCTTTTGTAGAGCAGAGGAGTATGGAATATACACACTCATTCTATTAGTAGAAAGAGAATGTCAAATAGTTTGGAATTTTAATTTGTTTCCTTGAGCTCTATTGGGAAGTACAAAAGATTCTTTATGTTCACATGTAAATGGTAGCTTCATAGGTTTCACAAGTGAGGATAGTCTCAACATGGGTTCTAGTTCCCATCAAAGACCCTTACAATGAAGAAACAATTATGTTTACCACCACCAAGCAACCATGGGAGTCCAACCTTCACACAAGCATATGGGGTGTTGGGCACTTGATATTATTGGAAATATAATTAACATATATCCAATGACAAGGGGGGTCGGTGGCCAAGTGTGGGCTTTATGATTGTGTCAAGGCAAGCTCACTTTATTACATGTCTAGATTTTAGTTACAATCCCAACAATCAAACTAGTTTGATGGGGTATTGTGGATGGGAATTAAGCAAAAAAATTAGCCAAGTCACTCACATCCTACAATTGATAAAATGTGCTTTGTGCATCCCACAAAGGTTTAGGAAGCATGAAAAACTAGCAAAAACCCTATCAGTAACCCAAAGGTGAGATGATAAACTTGATGTCAATTAAGATGATTTGTTTTTCACAACCATTCTAGAGGAGAATCTTAGAGCCACTACATAGATGTTTTGCCACATGTTTAGTTATAACAAAGCTAGCACTTATGTAGCTCAACTGCCCAAAGGCCACATGGAAGGTATCCTATCTAGTGAGATAGCTAAGCAGGATTTAAAAGATTTTTGGTGGGAATCAATTTGTGAGTCTCTCACCACATCCTATAAGTTCTTCAAAAAGATCCTAAAGAGAATTTCATCGTTGCAGAGGCATCATAATCAAACATGGCAATGCCCTCACTAGGATCATCATGATGACCCTAGGTATTTGAGACCAAGCTATAGCCATAGCAGACCATCCCATCCCTTTAGTTGATCTTGGAGCACCAAAGGACATTACATCAATTGAGAACGTTGGTTAGATTTTATCAAATCGATAAAGAAAGGAGACTAGACTAGTCAGAAAATGAGATGAAGCACAAATCTAAGCAAAAATAAGATTCTAAAAATGACAAAGAAGGATTCATTCCAACAAGAGAGAGCTATAATCCATGTAGCTATAAGAGAGTTAAAGAAAAATGTGTAGTACATGAAGGAAACACTTAGAAAAGGAAAAAGCAGAGGCCACAGCTAGTTCGATTGTCATATGAGGAGGACATGCACAACAGGGGTGCATGTATCTCCCAATGAGTAGAAGAAGAGCTAGCTTAGAGAGTAGGAATCTTGACCAAGGGAAAAATAATAATATCGCGAGGAACAAGCCTTGGTTGACCAAGGTGATTTTTAGCTACTCATGGCAGTAATGTAGAATATACAAACAAAAACCATAGAGCTAGAGAAGGGAAAGATTGTTGGAGGCATCAAAATCACCTCACAATAAAAAATGTACTAACTTGCAAAGTCCACCACTAGCTCATAATAACATATTGGCAAGATGACATGCATGGCAGATAGTATTAGCACCTTAAAATGCCTATGTGAAGAACCAAAAAAAGTATAATATAAATGTAGTTAAAGAACAAATAGAGTTATATATGAAGTTTGATCAAGAAAGGAATGTAGTTAAAGACCAAGTAGAGCTACAAATGAATTTTGATCAGAAAATAATGCACATCGGGAGGTTATGTAGTAATATGCTCAACAACTCGATAATCTTCAAATCCATCCTAAAGAAAATATGAAATTTCAAGAAGTAGAGACAATAAGAGATCAAAATACTACATTAAGACATTAGGTAGTAGATCTCGAAAGCTAAATTAATAACTATCACAACGAAGCTAGAGGAGAACAATCAAGCTTAAGCTTAGCTAGAAGGCATCCTTTATAGGTCAACAAGATACCATTACAAAAAGCCTAATAGGCATAGTCATCCAAGTTTGAAGAGGAGCTAAAAGAACATACAAGGAAGCTATATAAAATCAGCTACAAATTTAGTAAAATCTCTACACAAAGAAAGTCAATCTAAGATACAAATGGAGGATTACAAACATGTAATCTCTTACAAGAGAAGTCTTACCAAAAAGCCATCTTAATAGCTTCTATGGGTGTAGAATAGATGACCTGGAGGAGTTGAAGGCTTGGTTGGGCCTCTTTGCAATGTACTTGCCACTTGATATGGAGGGTGATGCTTTGTAGTTGTCCAAGGTCTTATCCTAGCTTCCATTGTCCATGCTCCATAGGAATAATTGGACATTGGTCAGCTTGGTGGCCCTAGGTCGATGAAGCACTTGCCTTGACCCACAAGGATCGACCTAAAGTTTTCCTAAAGACTTAACAATCTCTAACAACATTCTATCTCCCTCCCATTTGCTAGTTTTACAATGAGTTTCCTAGAGGGTTCGAGATTTATCTTTAGCTTTTGTACACACTTACAATAAATAAATAAATAAGTAGCTCCACAATCAATCAAGATTTGGAAAGAAGTACCTTAATGTTTTTTTGGAATTTGGATGATAGAGAACTATTAGCCAATGCCCTCATTGTTAATTGATTTATGAATAGACTCTCTTTCAACTTCCTCTTCTAGAGATGGATCTAATTCATTGGTTGCAATAGCACAAACATGGGCTCCAACTCCATATCCTACTCCTTGCCCTAATCCCTAGCTCTTGGCCCAATTATATGCCTTAGCTCATGTCTACATCCTCGATATTTGAAGTTTTCCTCTCTTGGAGGATTAGAGAAGCATTAACATTGCCACTTATTCCCCTATTGGAACATTAAGCATAGAAATGGAGTGGTTGGTTACACTTGAAGCACTGTGGCCCATTATTTTCCATTTTTATTGTTATAGTTATTATTGTCATAGTTTTGAGGAGTATTGACAATATTAGTATGGCCTTGACTATAATTTCTCTGTTGGTAACTCATTCAGGCTCTTTTGGCATAATGAAACATGTTGAACTTATTGTATTTCTTAGGAAAAGCGGTCATCATCAGTGTTCTCCCTCATCAAGGCACCATTAAGTTCAGTGGGCCTCATTGCCTCAAACTGACCATTAAGAGGTGGATTCAAGTCATGACAAAAGTGTGCCACTTGCTGACTCATGGATATGTGGAGTGCGTACTTCTACAATGTAACAAAGCAGGAATAATATCCTTCTAAAGTCATTCCTTGTTAGGTAAGAGACAAGTATCAGCTTTGGACTACCACCTTGATTGGCCTCCATATCATAGTAGACTTGAAGATAGCCTTGTCATGGCACCACTGTATCCATCAAAGCCATGCTTCTCCTATAAGAAGATTAAAATGTACAACCATTACTTAGTTTGCCCAACTGGTTCCAACAATAAAGAAGTAATCTTCTATCTAGTCAATCCACATTTAAGCACTTATCTCAACCTTCATTCTTTCACCATTAAATCTAGGTAGCTTGACATGTTTAAGTCGGAACTTCCTCTCTTTCTCATCCATCAAGTTAGTGACAATGTAGCAGCCACTAAAGGTAAATTGGTTGAAGGAACCTATAATTTTTTTAATACATCTCTTATTACCTTTGTATCATTCTTGACTTTCCCATAATTAGGAATGCTTTTGAAAATAACTCATTTATATTACAAGATCATAACGTCAAGAGGAATGAGATAATTTAGGATTGCAATCAAAAGTGTTCACTTTTATGTAGAGCTTTACTATATGTGCCAACAATTTTATTTATTTCAACATAACACCATATTGCCAATGTGGCAAAAATTTTACCAAAAAAGAGAGTTATATATTCACATTTTTTTTGCGCCATAGGCTATATTGATTTGTATAAAGGTTTCTCATACAAGGTCAAAAGGAAATTTTATAAGATTCCAACTTTTTCTTTGATCATGGATTTGAGATAATGTTAAGGTAGTGCAAGTAGACGATTCCTTGTACGCATCTAGGGCTAGATAATTGTCACGACAATTTAGGAGTTCTTTAAACTTATAATTATTTATACAAGATCGATGAGCCACAATGACATGATTTGGTTGGATGACCCTAATGATACAATGATAAACCCATTGGTTTAGGGTCATTATTCCCCCTTTGATGTGTACCAAAGGGTTTTGATTGCTTCTATGAAACATGTAAAGTCTAACTAAATGAAGTCTCTTTGCCCAATGCAGCCTCCATAGATTATCTTTTAGGCTACTTGGTCAGTCAACACAAATGGAAAAATAAGCAGGTGGTCATTCCCAACCATGGTATAAGGTCCAACATTCCAGATTGGACCAATAAGCTCGAGGGATAAAAATAATTTTCATAGTGCAGAAAATTTCCTCCATCAAGAAGATATTGCACAGATTTCCTACTTGGTAGACTATAGGAAATAGCTCTTAGAATCACTTTAGTTCCACCTACACATACTTCTCGCTATGAGTAACATAGTCCTTTTAAGATCCCTCACACAAGGTTGATAAATAAATTATTGATCACAATCATTTAGCCTTGAGCTATTACTACCTCAATCCTTCCCTTACATCCTATTAATGCATGGATAGTCACTCTTGCAATAGTGCACATTCCAGATTCCTTCCAAGATCAATTTTAGGAAATACCAATCTATTACTAGTCAATTTTTGTATTGGTCATAGGCATTTAGCATTACAATAATTTCTAAGTTATTTTTTTTGTTGAATTATTTTTAAATGAAAATTTTAAACACTTTATCATAAAAACAATTAATCATGCTCTCATACCACATGTAATGTGCCCATCCCTTGATGTGAAATGTGACACTTGGTAGTCATCTAGGGTTTATCCTAGCTTTTGCTATTCATGCTCCATAGGAATAATCTAATTGGGTAGCCTTGGTTCTACCTCATAGTGAAGTGTTTGGCCTTGAACCACAAGGATCAACTTCAAATTTCCTAAAGACTCAACAAATTTTAAGAGCATTCTAAAGCTCAGTTAGGACAATCACTGTGTTATCAATCGAGGTCAAGAGCGGGTCAATTGCTGCATGGTTCATAATGAGTTAAAGACAAGGGGGAGTTGAACTCTATCCCTTTGCCCATAAAACCAAATCTCATCCTCATTTCCCTAAAATAGTGTGTGATCAGGTTGTAAAATCGAACCTTAGGAAAAATCAGTGCCCAACTCTTTGTCCTAATTTTTCCATGTTCGAAAAGCACACGACTGATCGGATCCACCTAACCTTCAATTGTCTTTTGTTAGGAAAATATGATTGCGTACTTCCCATTCAAACATGGTTTCTTTAGTTTTTTAAACATGGCACGCTAACACATGATTTTACATTCAAAAGTAGCTTCCTTAATTATCCTTGTTGGGTTCATTTCACATCTTCTTAAAGCACAATATGAAATCAACGAAGATAGTCATTTCAAAACATTTCTTTTAATATTGATAATTTTTATATTGGTTTCTACTCATTTACCCAAGTATGAAAGTCTACTTTCTTCTTCTGTTGAGTAATATCTAGCCCATATTTTTCAGGCTCTTGATGCTTGCTACATCATACACATAGGAATTTCTTCTCCATCATAAGACCAATTCCATAATTATCATTTTCAACCAACGCCCCCTGGATTCGTGTTGTCATAGGAGAAACCTTTTGTACATAATCTTACTGCCTAGATGCAGGTGCTCTTAGGTGGAACACAAAACTACCTCAAACTACTCATATTGCCCATCATTTGGGCATGAGAAAAAGTTTTTATCAATTTTTGGATGTAAACCACAATCAAGTTTCAATCCAAGGTAATATCTCATTTATTTGTAATATCTGTTAGCAGTCATGCGTGTCTTTTATAGTCATCTCGTGCCCCTTAGATGAGGACATTAGGAGCTTTGACATTGTATTTGTCTATCATTTTATGTGTTTTAGACACACTAGATGGGGGGCACATTAATGTATTTATTTTTGTGCACTTTTGGCTATTTTTTAAGGATTTGATCATATACAGGGTTTTTCCTCTTTTTGCATATATACAGGTAGCCTATCCTCCCACTTTCATTATCCATTATCCATCATTGATCCTTCATGATTAGCTAGTCCTCCTCATTCTCTCATCCTCCTACTACCATTTGGCACCCACACTAACCCATAGAGCTACGTGTTGGGGTTGACTTTGTAGCCTTGTACCTTCCACACTAACCTGTAGAGCTACGTGTTGGGGTTGACTTTGCAGCCTTGTACCTTCCCACACTAACCCGTAGAGCTACGTGTTGGGGTTGATTTTGTAGCCTTGTACCTTCAGCCATTGTAGTCACATTGTTCCTTCTCTCTCATATGTTCTCTTTGTCTTGTTTATCTCTCCATGTTCACGTTCCTCTTTCCGTTGCACACTCTTACTTGGTATTGGAGCCATGTCTGGGAGCTAGAGATCTCAAAGAGAGGTGTGATGTCTGCGACAAACTTGCTAGGTGTCATCTCCATGCATTGTAGACCTTGCACAAGGAGTCAAACAGGAAAGGGTAACTTGTTTCTAGCCCTTTTTTGGGTTGTGTTTACTAGGGTAGATTTGTGTTTTGCTCCTAGGCGACCTCTACTAGATTAGGTGGCACCATTGATGCACTCGAGCAGTGTCACACAAGCTGGGTGGCCATTCTATTGGCTATGAGACACCGAAACAAACCTGCATTTTTTAAAGGTAGCCCTCGACACATATGCTATAGAACCATGCCCTATATCACCAGTTTTTTTATGCAGATAGCCGCCATCACACTTGCGACAAAAATAGGGTCTACATTGCGTGAGTTTTCTGCATGCAGTCCCCCTTGAATCTACATTTTATTGTTGGGTAGCCTCCTTTGTGCTAGGCAACATCTCTTCTCAGCCGGGTTACACTATTTTATGTTGGGTGGCTTTTTTACAAGTAGACGACATCCTTTCTTTGATACGTCTTCTAAGCAGTCTTGGCTCTCCACTAGTGGTGTATCAAGTCCTATGACTCCCCGAGGTGATTTGGTATAGGTTCTCTATCCCGTCAGAGGGTATTGTCACTCTTGTGACATTTTTTTGGTGCCCTAATAGTGATGTTGGCGCCTTGCCTCTATTGTTTGATCATCCATTGAGCTCCATTTTGAGCATCAAATGCATTCCAAAGCCGAGCTCAAGCTCAAATGAAGATCCGGAACCAAAGACAAGCTCGATGTCGTACCCTTAAGGTCAATACTTCATTGCATATCCCAAAGACATAGCCCAAAACTAATAGGCATAACCAAATTGGAGGCAAAATAACCTGTCAACCAAGGTAGCATAAATCCCAACCAACAATGAAGTGTCCACATCCAAATCAAGGCTCAATAGCTCTCAAATAGCATATCCGGGCATAAACCATGATGACCAAGCATCAATACATCCAATTGGACACCCGAATGTCAACAAAGAGCATTATGCAGGGGGCCATGGTTATCATGTCGAGAGGTTTAGACTATCTCCGTAGTGAAAGGTTGTCCGTAGGGATAGCCTCGGGCAGTAGGAGATGTAGGTGCCAGGGGGGGACTCTGGCCATAAATTCCGCATTACTCCTAGAATTTGACGAGCCCATTTGACATCAGATACTCTTCGTTTATCTTGCCTCAATTAGTTTTCTTCTATATTGTGGCTCGACAGACCTTCATTATCTCAAGGACACCTCTTATTGGTCACCTTTATTCCAATGGTAGCATCTTCTTTGTTTTCTTGTAGGTCCTTTATTAGAGGACATCTATGGTTGACATGTATGCTATGGGAGAACATGTTAGATATGCCATGGTTGTGTTTTCTATTTTCTCACATGTAGGTTTTGAAGCTAGTATTTCTTTGGTTGTTTATGTTTGGGGTGCAACTTTTTTGGACTCATGAGAGACCCTCATGAGAGATTAATTCATTTGTCATGCTTTGGGTGGTTTTGGGTTTGTATACCAAGATGGCATGGAGACATGTACTCTTGTTGTTAGAGGTCTTGGATTGCTAAGTTGAATTTGTGCATTTGGGCTTGAATTTATGGGGTTTCACTTGGTCGTAGTAGTGAGCACGATATAGTCATTTTAGGATCCATATGCAATGATTACCCTTATAGTGGCCTTGTGTGGTCACTAAATCCTTGGGTACCCATGTGGCACTAATGGAGCTTTTGGCTTATTTATTTGTGATTATTTTGTGGCTTAATAAAAGTTCATGCAACTATTTTTTGCAAGTAGTCATGCTATCGTATAGTTCTTGCAGTGTTGACTAATAGATGAGCTTTTCGTCTTGAGCAAATGCAAATTTTGTCACAGTAGAGTTTCTTTTTGTTAGCATTGCCCATTAGAGCATATGCTATTACAATGGTGTGATAACAAGGTGGTGCCTAGCCCTAAAAAGATTATCCACACTTAACTTCAATCAAGTGGCTCACTTTTTTTGTCTTGCCCATACTTAACTTTACTTAAGTGGCTCACAGTGTGGGCTATAGACCACTTTTTTCTTGAAAAGTTTCTATTTTTTCAACTTCAAAATTTAAAAACTATCTTGATTTATGTAAATCAAAAGTAAAATTAAAATGAAAATCTTGATTTTTCAAATTTTCTCATGCTCATCCTCTTTCTCAAAGGCCTTCTTCTTTGTCCCCTTCCTTTTTCCCTTCTCTTGCTACTTCCACTTCCTCGTCATCTTCTTTTTATTCTTCTCTTACTACTTCTCCTCTTCATTCTCTTCCTTGTCCTTTTCTTCATCTTCATCTTCGTGTTCTTCTTCTTTTTCCTTCATCTTCCTTACTTGCTTCTTCTACCTTCACCTTTTGCCAAGGAAACTATAGGCAACAAGATTGTGGTCATGGCTTACATAGATATAAGGGATGCCATCCTCCCTCCCCTCTCTCTCCATATCAAATTGCTTATCAACATTGGCATTCTCTTTCATTAGCTTGTAGGTATACATTTGATGCTTATCGTTTACTACATAGACATTCGATTCTTGGTTCTTGTGCACAAAAATAATCAAACAAAAACAAATGTCTATGAAAGAATGGTAACGTAGTTCACAAGGGTGATTGTGATGGTGTCAACATTGCATATATCAATGGTTAATAAGAAGAGATAGGAAGAAGGCAAGAATGACCATGCTATTGGCTCAGAAGCTAACCATAAAAAAGAAAAGAAGAAAAAGAAAGACAAGATATTAGTGAAGACGTAAAAAGGAGGAGGAGGAGGGAAGGAAGTGATGATGATGAGCTCATGCATAATGAGCCAGTGAATGAAAAAAGGCAAGTGCAAATGCGCATGAGGAGATTGCTTACGACAAGCTCTAATGGCAACACTATTTCCATTGAAGTCTTAGGTGAATGCTTAAATTTTGATGACATAAGCTCATCTAGATCATCTTTTGAAGACTATAGCAATGTGGAGAAAAATTGGGGCAACTTGAAGAGGCATGCAAAATGTTATTTTACTTTGAATGGCAACACACATGCATGCTTTGTTCTTGTTGTTTAAACATGTGTATGTCATTGCATTTAATAATGGATTGGTTTTGAACTTTTTGTGGATTGATTTCAAACTTTTGCAAGAAGCTAAAGAAGAAAGGTCCATATTATGATAAAGAGACTCGATAGTTGGTTTTAGTAAACATGGATTGTGACAAATTAAAGCTATTATCTCATTGCCCATTTTAAGAAAAATTTGATGCTTGTGGCTCTAGCAATATGAGATGTGGCACACATTTCAAGCATAGAAAGTGCAATAAAGGATTTTTTAAACTCAATCTTTATAGCCTTTCTTAGTGCTTAGATTGCATAGGGGATTAACCCTTCAAACGACTATTATAGAAAAGAAGACTAGTGGATGTGAAATTAGAATTGAATTGAATAAAAATATTCCCATTTAAGGTTTCTATGGTCTAATAAAATGTGTTTGAATAGATAATTGCAATGGTTTTAGCTTCAACTAACTACTCACACAAACCTACTTTTGTTTCCTATGTTATTGCACAACTAGTATCTCCCCATCAATTTATTTATTGTATTACCCAATATTACTCTTGAAATTATTTAATGTTTGTAAAGGATAGAATGTTTACTCTTTCAATATCAAAGTTTCTTTATCACCCCTCCATGCTTAATGAGGGGTAAGCTCACTATTATGTTTATAGGCTTCACATTATCAAAGGATGAATACAATCTCTAGAAGTTCAATCTTGGTTGAAAGTTAGGAATCGTTTTCAAGATTATATTGTTTATACATTTTGTTGGGCAATTTAGAGTAGAATAGTACACAATAGATATCGCATATGGAGTTATGGCACCTTCCCCCATTTTTTAAAAAAAGAAGAGACTTGTGCTAGCTCTTCACCATGCTATTTTTAGCACGGTTGTGTACTTATATTTACTAGTGTAATCTTATAAAGTTGTATTGTGATTGTTGTGTGCAATAATTAAAATATCAAAGTTGTTTTGCTAGACTTTGAGCAACTTCTTGTTTGTTTGTTTGATTTTTTGCAAGTTCCTATTTGACAACAAGACATGAAAAGCCTCCACAAGGAAACATCCTCAAGAATTTCAAGCTAGAAAAAGAAAGAAGGGCAATGCTCTTGTGCACAATAGTGCACCTTTGTTTTGGTGGGCACAATTAGCTAGGTGAGATTGGTGAGTGACACTATCATTTTTTTCAACAAATTCTCCCTTTATTGAAGGTGGTAATTATTCTTCCCCTAAGGAATCTAAGTCAACCTAACATTGTGTCTTGTATTTGAAGGAGCATCTTAGTAAGACTTCTCATCCCACATCCTCCTGGCTAGGGAGGATGTAGAAAACCATCAAAGTGCTCCTTGTTTCAATGGTCACATCACTCTACGTTTGCCAATACTAAATAGGGTGATTTTTCATATGGTTTTAACTTTGAATCAAACGGTACCAATGAGGTCTAACTTGCTTGATATTAAAACTCATACTGCAATTTGTCGTCTTGCTTGAAGGATCGTATATTTCTACCATGGTTACCTCCACCATTGGAGGGCTCTTAGGGATTTTCATATCAAGGATGTCCACAGGGTATTATTTCTTGATGCAGCTATCTTTAAATTGGCACGTCCCCTCCCTGTCTTGAGAGTTTTTGGCTCCACATTTGCAATTTGGTTGATGGCATGAACATGTTAGGGTTCCAATCCTCTAAAAATCACTCTTTGTTTGTGTCCCTTGAGAGAGTAAAGGAGAACCAAGTCTCCCTATTTAAACAATCTTTGCTACACGAGCTTGCCAAATTAAACCCTGCTAAGGGATTTTTCTACAATAAATGCATACGTGGCTAAAAGCAGAGTTTTCATCAACCATTCTAATTTAGTGAGGCACTTGGTCTAGAACTTATTTCCTCCCCAACATTTTTGTGCTGCAATGTGCAAACCGAGGACCAAAAACTCTACATGCATGATAATGTCAATGCCATAGGTTAAGTTGAAAGTGGTTTGTCTTGTGGGCATCTTATATGTGATGTGGTATGCCCATATTGCTACCATAAGTTTGTTATTCTACTCTAATTGTGATTTCAATACTGTTTTAGTAGGTGTGTTAGTTAGGATTTTGTTTGTTGACTTGGCTTGGCCATTTGCTTATGGATAATAGGGTACTAACTTTTTTATGAATGATTAGGAATGTAGAGAGCAGGTGCTCCATGACTTCATTTATTAAATGTGTTCCTTGATCACTCACAATCTCTATCAAGCATCCAAATCTTGATATCACTTGCCCCCACAAGAATTTGGATGTCGTTCTTGCGTCATTCTTCCTCGTGGTGTGTGCCTTAGTCCATTTCATCATGTAGTCACAACGAGTGACTATTGGGGACTATGATGTATTTAGCTTGGGAATATTGTGTAGCAATATTGATGGGTTCCATAAAGTCAATTCCTTGTTTCTCAAAGGGTTGATGAGTAAGAAGTGGCATAAGCTCCATTCCATCTTTCTCGATGGGCACATTTGTGTGTTGATATTCATCATAATGCTTCACAAATCAAGATGTGTCCTTGAATAGTGTTGACCACCAAAGTTGGGATTGCAGAATCTTTCCTGTCGTGATGGTGGCTTCAAAATGGGCTCTAGCTATTCTTTGTATGCTTCTAATAGCATGTCTTCAATCTCATGCTCAGATATGGACCTTTTCAGCAATCCATCATCCTTGCTCTAGCATAGACAATTATCTTGCTCTTAGATGCTGATAGGGTCTCATTTTAATGAGTAGGCATATAAGTTGAGTTTTTTCTATTAGATGCTCGAGTAATTTGTTTGAAACTCGTCCTATAATGTCATTGACCCTATAGGGCATTAGGTCAACTTTAAAAGGCAAGCCTCTTATTTTAGAATAAATAACTCAAAATCCGAAAGATTATCATCGATCCCTATTGCTTTTTTCCCAATTGTCACTCTTGACATGCAACCTGTAATGTAGTGTTGTTTTCCTTTTCTCACGAAAACCTTAAAATCAATTTGTAACGATAGCAGTAGCTTGATTCATGATGCATCTTGTTGTGCACAACTTATTTCTTGAATACAACAAGGCTTGGTGGTCTACAAAGAAAGTGAAGGGGGGTGATAAGGAGGTATGGTGAAGCTTCTTAACTGTGTACACCATGCCAAGTCCCTCATGTTTTGTGGTTGAGTAATTCATTTCACTTTCCATGAGTTGTTGACTAGTAAATCTCACAGAAAAATCCATGTTGTGATCTCCTAGTTGGCAAAGCACTACTCCAATGGCGATTTTGGACATGTCAATGTGCATGTGGAAGTGTTAGCTTTAGTTAGGGGCTTATAAAACAATTGCACTAATTAGAGCCTTTTTCAAAGCTTCATAAGCTTACTAGCGTTCATTGGTCCACTCCTAGTTCACCAAGAGCTATGATCTAGCAATGGATGCACAACTAAGCACAAAGCACCTATAGTAATTGGTATGTTTGAGGAAGCATTGTACTCCCTTGGAATTTCTTGGTGGTACTTGCTTCACAATAACTCATATTTTTTATGTATCAATTGCTATCTCATTCTTTGACATGACATGGACTAGAATGATGCCATGTTTGATCCAAAAGTAACATTTTAATGGATTTAGTGAGAGTTGGTACTCCTACATTGCTCAAAGACTACTCAAAGTTTTTGCAAGTGCTCATCCCATGATAATTTGATATAGAGGTCATCAACAAACACTATGAGATATTTGTGAAGCATGTATATGAAGATTGTACACATTAGGCATTGAAAGTTTGTAGGTGCATTCGTTAATCCAAAGGGCATGATAATATATACAAACACCCCATATTCAGTGAACAATGGTAGTCTTGTAGTCGATCAAGGTGAACTTGCACTACCTGAAACCATCGAGGAAGCTATAAGCCTCCTTGTTTGCCACACATTCCATCATATGTTCCATGTAGGGTAATAAGTAGTGGTCCCTCTTTGTAGCCGCATTCAATTTCTTGTAATTCATGCAGACTTAGATTTTCTCATTTTTCTTGAGCACAACCATGATGGGTGCTACCCAATTTGTATACTCTATTATACTTTATCTTGTAAATGAACCCTTTCTCGACAATATCTTTTAGTTCTTGTTATACAAGATCATCATAGTGGGCATTCATTTGACATGGTCTTTGCTTTAGTAGGTTTGACTTTCAGGTATGTTGGTAAGGTGTGGATGAGTACACATGGTGGTACTCCCTTGAGATTAGTGTAATTCCATTGCAAGCACATGTTGGAATCCCTTGAGTGTGATGAGGTTCCTCTCATCCTTTTTCTCATTTAGGAGATCCTCTTTAACCTTTAACCAACAAGATTGACCTTCTTGAAATTTTCACGTTCCTTGATTGGTTCACTAGCCCTTCACATTTAGCTCCTAATAGAATCACCACATGATCCCCCTTCTTGTATCGAGTGAATATTTTTGGGAGATCTTGTGACTTCTTCTAGAATTCTTTGCCAGAGTGTTGGGCTTTTTGACTTTCCTTTAGCTTTCTCCTCCTTAAATGCATTGATAATTTTATGCTTGCTTGCCTGGGTAGAGTTGGTTGTAGAATCCCATGGCCAAAATCCCTACTATCATCTAACTTTGAGCTCATCATGTCCGATTCTTAAAGCGAGTCTTGATCTTCGTCTCATGATTCTTTGACTTTAAGGATGTCAAGAGATGGAATGAGATTAGAGTATTGGAACCCCATTCGCTCATGATCAAGACCCTCCAAATACTTTAGCCATTCCAACTCTGACTCTACTCTTACCACTCCTACATCCATAAGTAGTCTCTCTACCTTTCTAGGTTTAGGATATGCTATAAAATTTGATGTATGGCTTTATTTGATAAGGGTAATAGTCCTTGGATTCATCATCTTCCTCATTTTTGCTTTCATTGTTATTATGATAAGGTGTTCTTCATGATCACTAACTTCTTTTTCTTCAAGCTTGTCAAGCTGCTTCACTAAAATGATTTGACCAACCTAGCACGATAATCAAATAATTTTTTATGTAATCTTGCCCACTTCCATTCCCATTGTTGAAGCAATTCTTTGAAGATTAACAAGTTGGTGTCCTTGAGAGACCATCACCATTAGACAAGGATCTTTCTCAATTCCCATGATGTTAGGTTGAGATAGCCTTGGGTTTATAATTAGAATAGGTATCATTAAATTTTCCACGCTAGGTTTAATTACATATGTGATGAGTCTTTCTTTGCTTGCTAGACTTAATGGGTCATTGGCTTTTGTATAATCTTCTTCCTCCATAAAGGGTAGGTCAAGTGTGGCAAGAATGTGTATCTAGGTGTGCTTATCATCAAGTCAAGGTCCACATGCATGGTTTTTTCACTTCCATCTCTATCCTTATTGTGTCTCTCCTATTTCTTGAGAAGACCAATTTCTTACCTAGTCCACAATTAGTCCAACATTCACATCCAAGGGTGGCCTTAAAATAAGTCATAATCCATGCCTTTCGTGGCCATGAAATTTACCATGGAGCTAATTCCCATAATCTTAAGATAGACTAGTCCTTCAATAACCCCAATGGATGGATCTTATAGTCATCGGCCACAATGATATTGAAATGCACACTCTCAATGGGTGGATTTTCCCATGCTTCTAGTAGTGAGTGATTGAGTAAATATATTCTTACACTTGTGTCAATAATCCTCTTCTCAATGGATCACCCAAAGATTGCATAGGAAGAATGACATGATGCTAAGCCCTTCCCAAGATGTGTTGACTCTGAGAGCTCACAGAAGGATGGAATACTTTGATACCAGTGTTGTTTCCTTGGATTACATGGAATAGTGGTTCTTGTAGTTCCATCCCATCCTCTATCCATTGTTTAAATGTTTTTCACATGTTAGGGATACTATGTATTAATAAACCAAGTGGTATTATTACACTGGTTTAAGCCAATGTAGCAACAAGGTCATGTTCCATGTCTTTACATTGAAACTAATGATTTGGCTTGTTGCTTTGCTTCATAATGGGGTTAATATAATGCTAACCCCTAATCTACATGGGGCCTAGCCCTAATCCAAATCCTAATTATTGTATACATAAGTGTGGGAGGACATAATTGTAATAATCCATGTTGGTGCCTTTATATTGTTGAAATCATAATGGTGCAAACTTTGAGCAACAACTCTTGTTTTATATTATTTATCTTGTGTAACCACCCACACACACACACACACACACACACACACACACACACACACACACACACACACACACACACACACACACACACACACACACACACACACACACACACACACACACACACACACACACACACACACACACACACACACACACACACACACACACACACACACACACACACACACACACACACACACACACACACACACACACACACACACACACACACACACACACACACACACACACACACACACACACACACACACACACACAGAGAGAGAGAGAGAGAGAGAGAGAGAGAGAGAGAGAGAGAGAGAGAGAGAGAGAGAGAGAGAGAGAGAGAGAGAGAATGTGTAGGAGTGAGGGACTTGGGACAGTGAAGCTTTTCTTCATATCTTGCTTTTCTTCTTCTTCTTCTTCTTTCCATCTTGGTAAGAGATTGAGTTCAAGGTTTTGTGTGAGGATTGAGATCATAAGAGAGTGAGGAATCTAGTGAGGTAAAGTTGTTCTCCATCTTCTTCTCCTTAGCCTTCTCTATATTCTTCTCTTGTGATAGATAGGCATACTTAGTGGTAGATGTGAATAAGTAGAGGTCTTTTTCTTATGGAGTGTAATACTTGGATTGTGGAACCATCTTGGAATCTTCAAGGTTCAAACTCTAATGCAAGGGGTAATTTGGTGAGTTTACTACACTTCAACACATCTAGCCTAATAATATTGAGCTTTATACCACTTTTATTGGGTTGGGGTTCTTGAATTCTTGTGTCCTCTTTGTCTTTTCTTCTCTCCTTATGGATCTTATCAATCCTAATTGCCTCATCAAGCTCGTTGTTTGATATGAGATCATTCTAGAATCAGGCTATTAGGCATGGCCTTATAGATTCTTTCATTTTCCCTTGATGAAAGACTCGGTCATTGCCTAGGAATTTGGTCTCTCTATTGTTGAGATTATTTTATATAGACTCCTAACCTTAGAGAGACACATTCTCCTATGCTCTCTTCTTGTTCCTCTTGCTCCATATTCATCAACCTTACAATGAGATTGTCCACGACGAAGAGATCCTTGCAAGTTGAGAATGATGAATTTTTTATGGTGTCTAGGCTTGTGGATCACATTCATCCCTTCTCACCTAAAGCACAATCCAAAAGCTCGTGGTCTTTTTGAATCTAAGGTGAGGTTGTTAGTCTCACATACTTGCTCTAATTGCTCTATGAAAATATAATGATTATCCCCTATTCTATATCTATCTAATTGTTTGACAATTAGAGGGATCATACATTTCTCCTTGGTGCTAGGTGTGATACCCAATCCCATGAGCAATGTTTTAGCCTTTTGCGATATTTCCTATAACAACCTTGAGCTATCAAGAAATTGCCTTTGAACTAGGTGTGACAAGGATGTTCAGATGCTAAGCTCAACAGGAGCTGACACTCATGTACCTAGATGATCGTTTCCACATTCATATCACTGATGTGGTTGGTAATTGCATTATCATATCATTCCAGTGATACTTTATAGTTGGACATTAGTTAGTCCACATGAACTATACTTTTAAATAGTAGTTGAGTATACCTAAAGGGAATAGATTTTTATGTAAATGAGGATCGTACCCCCATGCAATAGGAGGAACGTCGGAAGCAATACAATAAGCAAAAGAAATCTAGTGATATCACTTCAAAGGATGCATAGGGATGCGTGACCCATGGGATTTGCACCCTTGTGAAGGTGTTGTTTTGGAATTGTAGAGGGTTTCCATGGCATAAAGGTGAAAGCATAAATGCTATGGTTGGTGATGGTGACATTGTGTTCCTCTGGAGCCCCAAGAGGAACACTAAGGAAAAGGGAATTCTCTTGCAATAAAATCTATCTTGTAACATCAACAAGCTTTTATTTCATTCTTTTGATCATCAAAACAAAGAAAATAACAATTCTTCATGCAGCATCATTGTAGATATCTCCCACGGATTTATCTTTAAAAAACTTGATCATGCTCTTCATGTTCTTCATTAATAGACAAAGAGAACACAACTTTTGATGGAAATAAATCACATAGTATTCATCTTCATTGTCTTCATAGTCTTCTCCCTCATAGAAAGATACAATGTTTCACATAGAATCGACTATCTCTTGCATATGATCTCGCTCACAATAGTATGCTCTCAATACTACATCATATCCTCACTACGATCACTCAATAATCACTCACAATAACCTTCATTAGGTCGTGGATACACCTCCCAAAAGGTATGTCAGATGTCAAGGGGCACCAGAGACATCATAGTGTCCTGTGAGATTTGTCTTTTGTTACTATCTTCTGTAACCTTCTGTAAATCTTCAATAAATCTTCAGCAATTACTTCTTCTCTTCAATTAGCTTGGATAGAGCTTCCATTCATCCTTTTCCTAAGACAAGAACACTTCCCAAAATATCCATACATCCATCATAACACTCAACAGAAACAACAGAACAGTCCACAGAATAACAGAGCAACAGGACTACAGAGCTATAGAAGCACAGAAGCTACATAACTTTTTAGAAGATCAACAAAACCCATAAAAATCATAAAAACTAAAACAAAACCGATTCAATCTCTCATAAACCTTTTAACACATCCTCAATCATCTCTCAAAATATCCATTCAACCATCTCAACTACCAAAACAGAACCAAAATAGAAGAAAATCAGGCCTTACAGAACCATACAGAGAGAATTACAGAACTCTTCAGAACAACATATTTCATCAAAAACCAACATAAACCCTTTCAAACATACTCAAACCACTCCAAACACTTCAAAACATCTTCAAACTCAAACAATCAACCACAAAAAACAACCATTTAGCAACAAAAACAACAAAAAATCAGCCCAAAAACCAATCATTTCCACACTCAACATATCCCCACACTTAATAAGGAAGCGTCCTCGTGACCTAAGAAAATGGAAGAATAAAAGCTCTATGATCTGCTAAAAAGAATCTTCAATTCAACATAAATCACCCACTTTGATCACAACCCCAACATATCAGCTTCATAACCTGGATCTGAAACACATATGAAAGGAAAACCAATAACACAAAAAAAAAACCATTCTAATATTATAAAAACCATTTGGATATAAGAGTTCTGCATCCAAATCTGCAACTGCAACCATGTGATAACCAACTGCAACAATCTTCACAGCTTCATCTTCATCAGCTCCACACAATTGAAAAAAAACATCACCCAATACAAAGAATACCCATATACAAATATAGTATGAATGGTATGCATCCCCAAAAATTGGAGAGCAAAAAGAAAATTTCCATTAATAAAGGAGGAATGATACAATGAGGAAAAAGCTCCATTGCTAAGTAGGATGAAGATATTTCTTCTTAAACTACATACTAAGCTTTAAACGCTCCAAAGCTTTACTCTCATCAACAAAATGCTGAGGCACATTCTGGAGGAACTGTAAGCAATACATCCTTTCCAGTAAGATGAGGAACCTGGTAGGGAAGGCCTGTGCAAAGTAGTACAGAACATTCATCTGAGCAACAGTCACGTCTACATTTGGATTGATGAGCAATTGAGGGATACTCTTTCGAGTATTCAGCTTTGACTGCTGATGCATAAAAGCAAGATACCAACAAAAATGAGCTGCAAGGCGAATAGTGGTATCCTCAGAAGTAGTGTGCACTTTGGCAAAATGAAGGTAAGAGTTCGAACATGTTGCAGATGTATCCCAAGACCCTGGAATGAGAGGCCAGTTAAATACCAGTCCTGTCACACAATCATGTAGCGTCCATTGTCTTTGATGGAGTATGTCACTGTCATATCTTGGAGTATCCAGTACTGACTGGGGAGGAAGATTGATATAATCAGATGAAGGGGGCAATGGAATAAGAGGAGAACATTGTAAAGGAGGATAAGATAAATCATAAAAGGAAGGCAAATGAAGGGATAAGGAAGATGGCAAAGATGGAGAATTCAACAAAAAGGTATGAAGGGAATCCACTGAGAAAACAGAAGGAATAAGAGGAACAAAAGGTGGAGGGTCAGAAGGGGTAGGTGATGATGTAGGATCAGCAATAAAAGGACATGTAGTAAAAACAGGGATATGAGAAAATCCAGAAGGAGTAAAAGATAAAAGCGGAATGGTATCAGGACTTGAGGAAAGAAGAGAAATATAAAAAGGGAAACGATACGCCATAAGAGAATAAGAAAGGAGATAACCAGGATCCAAAGGATAGATAGAACAACGGAAATTAAGGTCCTAGAAAAAGGAATCAGTAAATAACGAATGATCAACAATAAAGCTCAACAATTGAGATTGTAATGGCTGGATATCAGATTTATGGAAAACACTCCGAAGACGACAAGGTTCCAAAGCGTCAGCCTCCAAAGGTGGATGCCAAGCATGTCCCTTACACCAAGATGTCTGCTCATGATAATACTTCAAACTATCTGCTAGCAGGAGCTCAACTGAGTGCACATACATGACTGCTTTTAAGATGACATCCCCCACATAAACATTCAAGTCCTCTTCATCAGGAATTTGCAGATGTCCGACAAGATACATGAAAGATAATAACTGAACATCATGGGAAACCAACTCATCCACAAATCTATCAAAAATTGCTCTTAAGAGACCCATAGACCAAAGATTTGACCACCCATCCTCTGGAGGTTCCAAATCCACATTGCTCAAAGAAATATATAAGGCAAACCTGTGCTGATTATATTTGATCCAAAAGGATGGAGGAGATGACACCAATTTAGTATAGCGGGTAAAATCTTCCTGCACACAGTTCATCCTCTAGTGAAGGCGTTCCACTTTAGTGGAGAACCCATCACATAATTTAGCTTTATGGTGCAACTGATCAAGCTCTCCTTTGGAAGATATGACTAAAGAGACAATAGGAGTTGGAGGAGGAACATAAAGAACATCCACTTTTTGGTTAAGTTCTTCAATAACTTTCTGTTGGGACTCTACAGTTGCCTGAGAGTGCTGCAATTGACCTTCACTAGTGCCAAGTTTACTAGCCAAAGTGACAATTTTCTCAAGAGCAGAATTTTTCTCAAGCTGCAAGGATGCATTCTCCTCTTCCAACTTAGCAACCTTAAATTCTAACTCTTGGATAGTTGCCTTCTGGGAATCCATTAAGGATGTGGCAGCAGTCATTTGAGTATTAATATCACCGAGTGTAGCCCTTTTTGCAGACAAATCCTCCAGTGCCTTAGGCAACTGACTAGTCAAGGAATCCACCTTGTCTTGCAAGGAAGTATAAACATTGGTATACATTGTCTGAAGACAAGAGGTAAGGGAGGTTTCCAGAGTGGACTGGACATTGGAAACTAGCTGTGAAAGCATAGGTCCAGATAATATAGTATGTAAGGATGAAGGCATTTGCTGATCAATTTGTCCTTTCTTTTGGGCTGAAAATAAATTAGGACAAGAGAGGAAAGAAGGAAGGGCACTACCAGACACAGCAGGAACAGGTGCAAGTACAAGGGAAGCAAGTACAAGAGGGCTGGAAGGACCCTTTGTACGAAGGCGTTTCTTGCAAGAAAATATAACAGGGGACTCCTCATCTTCTGAATTTGGTTGCATAGGTGGAGGGGAAGGGACTGATGGTGGAGGTTGCGGTGGTAAAGGAACAGAATCAGGCACTGGCACACCACCAGGAGGAGGTGCAAAAGTGATAATGCGCTGTAAGAAAGCACCATAGGAAACATTAATGATCTGACCCTTCCGTACACGCTGGAACTGTTGATCCATCTTGGAGAGTAAGAAGCTTGCCCAGTTGAACTTAACACCCTCTAGGATCTTCACAGAAGCTGTGAACAGTTCCTTGGAAAGATACTTAGAAGTTGACTTACTCGTCATAAATCGGTCCTAGAGGAACTGACATAATTGCTTCCATACTGGAGAAGAGATAGGAGCAATAGAGACCCCTGAACTGTTAATAAGTTGATTGAGAAGCAAGGGGGTAGAAGTTTCCTTCTTCAAGAGCGTAACTATCTCTTCAGCAGTAAGTAACTGGTTACCACTGGGCACAAAGGAAGCAGAAAGGGGCAAGCACAACACTTCATGGATATTAGCTGTAGATAAGCAGAAGGTACGATTATAAAACATGCCAGACTGGTTTTTATAAGAAGCCAAGAAGGAGTAACAAAGCTTCTTATCTACCGACGGCAATGTAAGGGCAACAAATGGTCTGAGGCCTGCACGTTGGATGCAATCTGCCTCTAGAAGGAGAGAATAATCATGGATTGTGAGGGAAACATGCTATACCACAATTGGAGGGGGAGAAGAAGAAGATGATGCCATTCATACTATAGCAAAAATCACACTCACAAACCAGGAATCAAAGAGAAAACCTGCAAAACCCACAAACAAAACCACCACTGAGACCATCGACAGGAGAATATGCGACCAAAAGCTTAGTGAATATGCAGTACAAACAGGCACCCAAAACCCTGTAATCAAGCACACAAAATAAAACAAAAGTGTCACACATACCGTAACCCAGACACTGACCAGACTCCAAACAGAATCACAGACTCAGACTAGTAAAATAGACATGAACAGATATGACCGACATCTTTGACCAAGAAAACCCAATCCCCGTAAATGTTCAGGGTCCTACAGTGCGATGAAGTGGATGGGTGAAACTAACGACTCATTTTGTTTAAATAATCAATTAAGCATAGTTCATTATTAATGTTTAATCTGTTATGCATGGTGAGTCGGAAACGTAGCCCAGCCCCTCTCAGACTTGACACGACTTTACTTGACTGGGTCTCTACTAATGCAGTTCATTGTTATAATTACATGAACTGTGGCACTTGAGTGCATGCATGCGTGACTTCGGGGGGTTCATTTTATTACAAGTTAAAGGTGTTTGTAACGCGTGTGCGTGTGCATTGGTGAATGGGTTTTAATCTACAAAAATTAAGTGGGTTATGGTGCAAAGGTGCTCGTGCAATGGCGGGGTTCCTTTTACAATTAACGTTCGGGTTCATTTTATTACAATTTTATGAACTGTAGTCTATTAATTTTGTGTATGTGCAACGGTCAATTGATTTGAATTACAATTTAAATGTGTGTTATGGTGCAACGTGAGAGAGGGAAAAAGAGAAAAAACTTGGCAATGTGTGGGTCTGTCTACAAAGTTTGAGACGATGGCCTCGAAAAGGGAAAGACGCAATCCACCGATAATCCACAAAACTGACAAAAGGCCGACTAAGACTAGTCGTCTTGTCGTACAGGAAAACGGAAAAACAACTAACACATTGACCAAAAAGAAATAATAAAACAAATGCGACGTGTGACCAAAGAAAAAAAAATGGAGATGTTGGGGGTTTGGATTGATTGGGATTTAAGATTATGATTGTTTGGTTTTGTGGGTTAAAAAAAAAAAAGTTTGGTTTGGTTGTATTGTTTGTTTGTTTTTTAAAAAAAGTGTGTTTTGATGTGTTTGTTTGTTTGTTTGTTTTTTATAAAAATGATGTGGTCATGAAATTTCAGCAACCAATCATGAGCATCAAGTGTAAAGAAGGTGATCGGATTTAATTTATTTATTTTAGCTCATTTGTGGGATTAAAAATGATTTTTTCATTAAATTTTGTTTTTTTAAAAATTAGGGTTTTGATTCCAATTAATACTTTTGCCAATTAGGGAAAGCATTTTCAATGAGAAAATATTGGCAAAATGTACAAAAGAATTTGTAGATTTTTCAAATTTTTTTCCAACATTATTTCGACATTTTTATGAATTTTTAAGGATTTTTTTCATTTTTAAATATGTTTTTGAAAAGAATTTCAATTTTTGATTTTTTGGGTAATTTTTTTAAATATTTTAGTTTGGAAAAATATGTCAATTGTTTGCAGAAATATTGGAAGTTTTTAAGGAAAATTTATGTAATTTTTTATTTCTAATTGATTTTTGAGGAATTTTTGAATTTTTAAATGTGTTTTTAGGGTTTTTCGGGATTTTAAATTAAAAGGGCAGTACCCGGCTACGTGTGAATAGTTGATAAGGACTGCGTGTGAACGACTGGCTGCAGCACACCACCACACGGACAAGGCGGAAGCACGTCTTCGCGTGTGAACAGTCACTAAACAGACACGCTCCTGCATACACGCACGCGAACAGCCACGCGCACGCACACCTTGCATGTGACAGAGGGCCTAAAAGGGGGTGCGGGTGTTTGTGTTGTTTGGTAAATTAATGTTTTGTGGTCTGCGCTTTGGGGGGGGGGGGTGGGTAGGAAAAGGGGCTTAGGAGGGGGAGGTTATGGTGGGGTGGGTTTGGGGGGTGTGACTGAGGGCTAAGGGGGGGTGTGTGGTTGGAGGGGGAGGGTGTGTGTGTGGTTGGGGGTTGGGGGAACGTGTGAATGGGGGGGAATTGTGGGGAGGTGGAGGTGGTGTGAACGGGTGGCAGAGGAGGCCCGATAGGAGGGTAGGCGGCGGCAGCCAACGGCGGCGTGGCAGGGCGAACGGCGGCCAGGTGGCGGCGATGCGGGCGAACGGCGGGCTTATGGGCCTAGGCGGGGGGCGACGTGCGCGGGCGGGGGGCATCAGAGCTAGGCGGGGCCTAGGGGGAGGAGGCGGAGGCAGGCGGAGCCCAAGGAGGGTGGAGGGGGGAGAGAAGGGAGGAGGGGAAGAAGGAGGAGAAGAAAGGGAGGAGGTGGGGGAAGGAGGAGGGGAGGGAGGAGAGGAGGGAGGAAAGCAGGAGGGGAGAGAGAGAGAGAGAGAGGGGGTTACAGGGAGAGAGAAAGAAGAAGAAGAAGTAGAAGAAGAAGAGAGAGAAAGAAAGAGAGAGAAGAGGGGGGGGGGGGAATAATTTTATTAAATAAATAAATTAAGAAATAGAGAAAAAGACGAAAGGCGTGCCCCCGTCTCGCACGCATGTGCGGGGCGGGGTAAAAAAATTTGCCGTGGCAGGATCAGAATGGTGTCGGGATGTCGGCACGGGGGGCGCGTACGCGCGAGACGAGTCGTGCGAGACACATCAAAACAAGGAAAAATTAATATCTCACAATCCGATCGTTGAAACGAAATGGTGTAAAAACAAAAATTGTGCAAGACGGTAGGGGGAAGACAAGGAAAAAGTGCAACAGGGGTTCCGGGGGGAATACAGGGCCGTTCACATGCAAAAAATACAAAAAATGGGTCAAAAAACACAAATAAAAATTAATATCGGAAGATCCGTGCATCGGAAAGAAGTGCAGAAAAAGAAAAAATGTGCAAAAGAATGTGCCCGACAACCCTATCTCAACAAAACACCATTCCGACTGATATAAGATGCGTTCACATGGAAAAAACTCAAAAAATGGACCTGAAAAGGGATTCAAAAATTAATACGGAACGATCCGTGCACCACAACAAAGTGCAGTCAAAACAAAAAATGTGCGGGGGACAGAGTTTCACATGCTGTCATGGTAAAACGCAGTTCCGATAAGGTTCGGAGGCGTTCACATGCAAAAAACACCAAAAGACACTTAAAAATACATTTAAAAATTAATAATTAAAAATACAAAAGTCGAAATAGGGGGGAGAAAAAAGCAAAAATGTAGGGAAAGGCGCGGTGGACATGACTATCAAGTCAAATTGGAAGTCTGATGCAAACAGGGCAGGTTCACATGGAAAAATGCCAAAAAAGATGCACGAAAAGGTCCCGAAAAAACCGCAAAAATTAATATTGGACAAACCGTGCATCAAAAGGACACGGATTAAAAAGGAAAAATGTTAGGGAGAAAGGGTAGGGCAGGGCTATCACATCAAATCACCGTTCTGAAGCAAGAAAGACACGTTCACATGGAAAACGGTCTAATTTTTGCACAATCCCTAAAAAATTAACAACTCAAAAACCGTGCATCGGAATAGGGGTGGGTAAAAAGGAAAATTGGACAGTTCAAAGGGACAAATAGGGCTATAAAGGTGGATTGGAAGTTTAGTGAACGTAGGGTGTGTTCACAAGGAAACACAACAAAATAAGAGAAAAAGAGAAATGGAGGAGGAACATCCCCAAGGGAGGGTTAACAGTAAACGAGTGGTTGGGGAAGGGACCCTCGGAGGGTAAAAGAAAGTCATGGCATACATGCATGATCAAAGTGAGGCATATGCAGGGCGGTATGCAATGTAGACGCGCAGGAATGCGTCTCCACACTTAAAACCTTAACGGGTAGGGTTGATCGAAAAGCAACAGGGACCTAATACCACATAATAGAACAACCGCTCTAATGTCCCCACACTTAAAACATGAACATCATTGACAACAAAAAGTGTAGGGTTAGAAAAACTTGGCCCATGTTGTCGAGAATCAAGGTTGACTGTCGATGGCATGTCCACTGTCGTTGTCGGCTACAAGAGGTACCAAAGTATCTTCACAGCACACGTCCTTCATGGCAGGGACCACGCAGCAGCACCCAGGGAGGTAGCTGGTTGAAGGAATCACAGAAAATTTGTCGATGATGAGGAATGTTGCACTCAACGCACAATCACTCATATGGAATGAAAGAGCAGTCACTCGCCCCATGACTAATATCACTCAAGGAAATCAGGATGAAAACCTATATCTCACACTCGGTTTAGGAAGCGACAAAGGAATGGTGCAGAGGGAGTATGCCAGGGTGCACAATTAATGGTGCATTAGTGCGTCCAACCCGTCTAGCATAGGTGCAAAGGAGAAAGGCAAGGGAGCCTTACAATGCAGTGTACATAATAGGGTGACGTGTTATGTGTTGATGGCAGAAACCCACCTCGTGGGTGCATAGGGAAAAGAGAACATACCTTGCGCCAAAGGTCGTAATGTCCCTCAATCCTCACCTCTCGGTAATTGATTGAAGAAACTCCAGTCACATTCAGCCCACCCTCTGTCTCACGTTCTGCTGAAAGATACAGAGGGCAGTCCTTTCTTGAAACCCATTGAGGTAATCCTCACGGTCACTTGTGCAAAGGTTGTATGCCTTGTGCGCATTTGATGGTGCAACTGTGTATCCCGCCCAGTGCCGGTATACGGTGCGAGAAGGAAGGCCAGGGAGCCTTATGGTGCAGTGCACAGAAACAGATCATGCTTTGTGCATTGAGAGGCCCATCCCGTGCGTGCAACACTTCATTCACACTTCTCACCTCTCATTTGATTTGAAAGGAAAAGACTGGTCACTCGCCCCACCCTTTGTCTCACTCGCTCTTGATAGTTACAGAAGGCAAGCATACTCACTTCCCCATCCTGTTAGGATGAAAGCTCACGCACTCGATTGTTTGTCGATGAAGATCGCGTCATCAGTTGTTGAAGAGGCATACCCAGGGAGGTAGCCATCAGATCGAACATTGTGTTAGATAGGACATGGCGTCTACTAGAGGACTGTCAAACGCTCTACAGAAAGACACAGGACACAGCGTACCAAGGGAGGCAGCTGCGGAACTGGATCCTGGGGATGTCAACTGATGAATCCACTTTTTGGACTGCTGGGTGTTGCCACCTTTTCCACAGCTAGCTTCCCGCCCAAGGGTGTTGACCACCTTGTCTTGGAACGAGGCCTGCTATGACAGGAAATTTCTTCCTTTTCTCCCATAACAGTTTTTTTTTCTTCCCTTCTTGTTTTTTTTTCTTTCCTTTTCTTTTGTTTATGTTTTGTTGTTGTTTTTTTTTTCTCATATTCCCGAGGGTGTCTCCACTTTTTCTCGAAGAATAGGTCGACATGACAGGGACCGAAGTCCTTTTCTCCCATGACCGATATGTATATATTTTTCTTTTTTTTTTTCTAATTAAGCAAGGGAATGGTGGAAATACCATTTGTCAGAACCATCCTCGCCACCACTGTCGCTAGTGGAAAATAGAGGATAAGAGATCAGGGGCGGGAGGTAGGGCTGAGGGGACAAAGGGTTGCGTCCACCTCATCAGGAGTGGCTGAAGAATGGCTATCAGAAGTACCATCGTAAGAGTGACAGTGACACGCCAACGGGGGAAAGGATCATGTGACTGTGATAGTCAAGATCCCCAAGGAGGGAAGTACTTCTTCAGAAGATATCCATTGATCAGGAAGGGATCATCAGAGGCATCGACGGTCTGCACTTGGATAGAGCCATTAGGGTTGACAGCAAGTACCTTATATGGGCCCATCCACCACTGTTGAAGCTTGCCAGGAAACTTGCCAAATCGTGAATCATAAGCTAGGACCAAATCACCTTCTCTGAACTCCTTGTGCTTGATAAAGTTGTCATGGTAAGCCTTATGTCGAGCTTGCGTGGCTTCCATACACTGTAGAGCCATCCTGCGAGTTTCGTCCAAACATTCCAAGTGCAGGAGACGGCGTTGCAGTGAATTATCGTCTCCCAAGCGCTCTTTGATAGCCACTCGTAAAGAGGGCAATTCCAGTTCAACATGAAAAACAGCTTCTGTACCATACACCAGCTGGAAGGGTGTCTGTCCTGTGGCTGCTTTATGGGAGGTTCTGTACGCCCAGAGGGCCTCTGTAAGTTGATCATCCCAATCACGATGATGTGCGGCAATTGTCCTTGTCAGGATTGAGCAGAGGATGCGATTGGTGACTTCGACTTGGACATTGGCTCTGGGGTAGTAAGGAGTGGACTTGCGATGGCGGATCTTATACAGCTCTGTCAACTCTTCCGTGACTTTATTAATAAAATGAGTGCCTCTATCACTTACCAGCTCTAGGGGATTGCCAAAACCGGTGATGATATTCTCATACATGAACAGGGCCACGCTGTTACCATCGTCCCGCTTTAGAGCTTTGGCTTCACACCACTTTGTGACATAATCCGTACATACCAAGATGTATCTGTTCTGTTTCCGTCTGGTGGGAGGATCGATTGGGCCAACGAAGTCGATGCCCCACTTCTCTAACGGCTTCAAAGGAAGGATAGGCTGCAGTGGCATGGCACTTGTTTTGGTGGGTTTCCCCATTCGCTGACAGGCATCACATCGCTTGTAGTAGTCATAGGCATCCTTATGAATGGTCGGCCACCAGTATCCTGCTAGCAGAGCTTTCCTGGCTGTAGCTTCTCCTGCAAAGTGGCCTCCACACGGCTTGTCATGGCAAGCCTTCACAACAATTCCAATCTCATCTCCTACAACACATCTTCTGAGCACTTCATCTTTGCCTTTCTTGTATAGTGCACCGCCTAATAGGGTGTAGAGGGCTGATTCTAATATAAGCTTCTTCCTGTCCCGACTAGAAATGCTAGGAGGGTACTGTTGGGTTGCTAGCAGATTGGCAATGTTTGCATACCAAGGGGTTACAGTTTCTACCAGAAATAGAGAAGCATCTGGGAGGTCTGGATCATCCTGCTCCTCATCTGAAGTTTGTGGGATACACAACAGATGATCAGCCAGAACATGGGAACGACCAGATTTGGTAATTACCTCAAAGTCGAAATCCCTGGAATAGAAGAAGCCATCTCATCATTCGTCCTTTCATGTTTGCTTTGTTCATCAGGAAAGACAGGGCCTCATGATCCACATAAAATTTAAAGTGGGTAGACAGTAGGTAGTGGCGAAACTTCTCTAGGGCAAATACCATTGCCAAGCACTCAAGCTCTGTCACTGTATAGTTTCGTTCCCTATTAGTGACTTTTTGGCTTGTATGATATATCGGTTGATCTAATTTGGAAAGGTCCTTTTGACATAAGACAGCACCTAGCCCTTCAGCTGATGCATCGGTGTGTACATGAAATTCCTTCGTCCAATCAGGAGGTTGCAGAATGGGTGGCTCAATCAAACACTGCTTCAGAGTGTTGAAGGCTTTGTTACATTCTTCCGTCCAAATAAACTCTGCATCTTTCCTCAGAAGCTTGTGCAAGGAGGTTTCCTTTGTTGCAAAATGGGCTATGAACCTTCTGCAGTAACCCACATGGCCTAGGAATCCCCTCGACTGTTTGAGGTTGGTGGGTGCTGTCAAAGCTATGATCGTCTCAATCTTTGCAGGGTCTGTTAATATCCCTTGTATAGAGACAATGTGGTCCAATAGAACTCCTGAGGAGACCCCTAAGACACATTTGTCGGGGTTGAGAGAAATTCCATACTCTCGGCATTTGTCAAAACATTGCTCTAGGTGTCCCCAGTGCTCACAGATCAAGCTATAGACACAGAAGTCATCCAAATATACCTCAATAAAGTCATGTAGATAATTTTGGAATGCGGACATCATGACTCACTGAAAAGTAGCAGAGTCTAAACAGCATCACTCAGTAAGCGTAGGTCCCCCATTCTGTAGTGAAGGTTGTTTTGGAATGATCTTCTTCTGCTATCTGCACTTGGTTGTATCCACTGAATCCATCCAGAAGGGAATAAAGCTCATGTCTTGCCACTGTCTCCAACAGTTGGTCTGTGAAAGGGATAGGAAAGTGATCCTTCTTGGTCTTGGAATTCAACTTGCGGAAATCCACACATATTCGTAATTTTCCATTCTTCTTGGGTACTACCATGATGGGTGAGACCCATTCACTATTTGCCACTGGATAGATGAATTCGGCTTCTAGAAGCTTCAGCAGCTCTGCTTTCACCAATGTGGAATAATTCGGGTTCATTCGCCTCTATCGTTGCCGTACTAGCTTGGCATCAGGCTCCAAATCAATATGATGCTGACATATTGTGGGATCAATCCCCTTTAGGTCTTTGTAAGACCATGCAAACACGTCCAAATTCTCTTTCAACAAGTTGTACAAGGTTGACAACTCCTCTTTTGGTAGGCTGCTACCTACCTTCAAATGGCGTTCAGTGCCATCTGCATCCACAAAAGTTAACTACCTTTCACCTTCTACTTCACGGATGAAGGTCCCACGGGCTGCTTCTGGGTACAGATCCGACTCCTTCAAGGGGGTGGTGTCCTATTCTGATGTCCCACTAGACCCAACGTCTTCTTGCAGTAAGAACTTAGGTTGCCCCTTGAAATGGTGAAATGGGATCAGCGCTGTCTCGGTTTTGGTTTGAATGTTAATTACCTTAGAGCTTGAGGACTCCTCTTCAGAGGATGCATCCATGAATGTTACAAAACAGGGGCTCTCGAAATTCTGTTGTGGCCTTGGGACTGGTACTTGTTGACAAGGAGCATCATCATCATCCTTTCTTGACAAGTGTGGATGGGTGTGATAAGAACCACTGATAAAAGACGTCTTATTTTGCTTGATCCACTTCTTATATAGGCTTTGCCTATGGAAAGATCCATTTACCAATTCAAAGGATACCATTGCCATTCTGTCCCACAGCATGGAGTCTTCTGCTTCTGAAGCTTCTGGAACTCCCTCCTCATCTATGCCTTCTGTGGTGGGTGGAGTGGTTTCTTCTGTCTCGCTTTCAAAGTCTCCTTTTTTAGATTCATCATCATCCTCTTCAGACTCCGGCTCTGCCTCTATAGGTGCTCTGTAAGAGAAGAATAGGTCCTCTGCTTTGCCTTCTGCCTCTGTCACAGGCTCTGCTATGGCCATGTAACAGGGAGAGCAGTACATCCATGCTTCTATCTCACTGTCAGAAGTGATTTTGGAAATTGTTTCTGGTTCAGGCAGGAAGTATTCACCCATTGATAATGGCTTTGCATCTTTTGGGAGTTGGCTTACAGTACCCACTGTCAGGGATTGTGCCACTATTTTCTTGGGAAGGATCTATTTGACAGCATCTTCGTCTGATGTTCCATCTGTAGCCTCATTGGGGGAGTCAGAAGATAATTCCAAGGAGGTGGATCCATGTCCTTTTTGAGCACCATATAGCTTCAACACCACTTTATTGGGTCCTCTACCCAAGGTCAAGGTTCCTTTGAACCAATCCGTCCTTGCTCTAGCTTCAAAAAGCCATGGTCTGCCCAGTAAGATGTACCATAAGAGTTTGGCTTCACCACCAGATAGGTTAGCCAATAATCTTTTCCAGCCACTGTAGTCTTCACATATGGGAGAATGCCTAAAGGCTTGATTCTGCTATGATCCGCCAGTCTGATGAGCCATTGGGTTGGTTGCATACCTTGTAGGCCTAGATCCTTCATTGTCACATCCATCATAATGTTCACTGATGAACCACCATCAATCAATGCATTTGCAATAAAGCAGCCTTCTATCCACATACCAGTCTCTGGGGTACCCAGATCTAGGAAGGCATTAGCCACATCCACTTCTTTTACAGGCTCTGGAGCTTTGTTGGACTTTGTTGATGATGAGGGAGCAATTCTTAATCCACGTCTTCTTGTCAGTATACTTTTGAACCTTTTTCGGCAACTGGGAGACAACATAAAAAATTATCGGAATGTGAGGTTTGGTTTAAAGGTATCTAGATCTCTGACCAGATCGTATTCCTTAATAGGATCCATTGGCTTCTCTAACTGGTTAGGGAATGGGGCAACACTCATTTTCATTTTTCCTTTTCCTTCCAACAGGGGCATCATGGGGCCTTCTTCTGCCACTTGTGCAACTTCCTCCTCTTCTATCTCCTGGACCTCTGGTCCTGTCTCTGGAACTGTCTTTGTGACTCTCTGTGGCACTGTAGTGCTCTATACGGCACTGTCAGGCTCTGTCCTATTCTGTTCTTCTGTTGGAAGATTGAACTTCACTGTTCTGGTAGGAAGATTATTTTCTTTCTGGATAGGTGGTTCCTTCTTCTTTGCAGTGTGATGGTAGCAACTTCCAATTCCACTAAATTGGAGGTAGGCTCTTGGGCCTTGGCCGAACTATCGGTAGCACTGTTTTTCACTGGGGCTGCACTTGGACAATCTTTTGCAGTGTGGCCTTCTCCTTTGCATCGACTGCATAAGGGCTTGTAATCCACTGACCTTCTGGGATTTGGACAATTTGGTGAAATGTGTCCCTTTTCTCCGCATCTGTAATACTCCACTTTTGATCTTTGACCAGACTGTCTTCCTTTGTAACTTTGGAAGGGAAATCTTTTGGGTCTGAAATTAGAACCAAACTCCCTAGGCTTTTGTCCAATATCCTTGTTGTCATTTTGGATTCCAACAAGTTGAATCTTGCGTCTTCTTCCTTCCTTCTCCTATCATGCATCTCCTTCAGAGAGCAAATATCCTCTGTATGGTTCTTCCGCAAACAGTAGGAACAGAAGGCTCCAGGAATGGTTGGTTTTCATGTACATTTAGTGGCTAAATGGCTTGCTTGATGACACTTACCACACTAAGTATTTGACCGCATCACATCTCTTCTTGCTCCTGCAACGTTGGATATGCTAGTGGTATTCACTTTCAGTGTCTGAAGCTGCTTTGTAATCACATCCATCAACTCTTTTTTGATATTTGCAACTGAGTTGGATAAATAATCCTTCAAGCTTTCTCCTCCTGAGGCACTGGCAGTAGGGTTTTGAGGAGTCTCTGTAATCACTGCATAAACAGGTTGGGCTGGTGCAGAGGGGTCTCTGTTCTGATTCTGATTCAGAGCTCCTGTTTGAACTATTGGCTGTTGGCTCCAGTTGGTAGGGGTCTATGTTTTGATTCTGATTCAGTTGCTGCTGATTTGGCATTGGGAAAATCATTAGGGACCATTGTTGTTGTGGTTGAACCATCATTTGAGGCATTGATTGTGGCCATTGTAGATTTGGTGCACTGTACTGTGATACTGGGGGCATCTGTTGGTAGGGGTAGGGGACAGTCCCTGGGATTGCATTTGGTGGGTACATCATTCTTGACATCAGAGGAGGTAGGACTTCTCTTCCTGGATTCATCGCCACTCTAACTTCCACTTCATCGTACAGACTTGCACCTTCTGTTGCAGCTTGCAGTGTGGCTGGTCTTTGCAGCTCCACAAACTTACGGACTTCTGGTTGTAATCCTCTGAGAAACACTCCCTTCTGAATGCCATCATCTAGATTATGGTTAGTCCATCTCTTCAGGATGGATTCCATTCGTGAGACATAAGCTTCTACTCTTTCTCCAGAGGACTGACTTAAATTCATAAATTCCTCTCGCATCCGCTCTTCAAAACCTTCACGCCTGAATTTAGTGAGGAAGGCCAACTTCAGGTCTCGTCCCATGTGCCAAAAGTTCCTGCTGCTTGTCTCTCATACCACTGAAATGCCGCGCCCTTGAAAGTGGCGAGGAATATTGCTAATCAATGCTCAGGGGTTCTGGCATTGTTAGCCACACATGCTACCATAAACTCTGCTTCATGAAGATCGGGGTCTTCATTGTACTTTCCCTTAAAAATTGGCAACAGGACTACATTCGCTAGCTTGTCATCAATATTTCCAGGACGGATCTGGCTTGGAAGTGGACCTCCAGCAGGAGGAGGAAGGGCTTGATGTACCATTGGGACTTCTGTAAAGAGTTCCACAAGGACGTCAAAGGCGGCTTCTCCTGCTAGCACGTTCTCAGCTTTGATTTTTGCTTTCTCTCTTCTCACGTACCTCTGGACTCGTTCTAACGCTTGCCTCTTTATTGCGTCATTCATTAGGAGGTTGGCTCCACTATGTTGTTAGTGCTCCACAGAGGGATAACAGAAGGCTTCAGTCTCTGGAGGACTCTCTTGCCAACATTTCTTCTACTTCTTTCTTTTCAACGTATCTGAATTTTGCTTTCATGCCACTGCACAGAGGAAGGTATTCAGTTCTGAAGGTGTCAAAATGCATATGTCTAAGCATTGTGGTAGTGCCATCATCATAGTAATGCTAGCTTCTGATGGTTTCAACAGTGTATGTTGTGAAAAACACTCTATCTACCAACTTCCAGTGGGTTGCCAATTGGACAAACAGAAGATTATCAGTGCACCAAGCATCCCATGTATCTTGCTGTTGAGCGTCTACGAACAAATCCCAGCTCTGTTCCTTCTTATTTTTGTGAACCTCCACAGACCATGACTCCTGAAGCTTCTTCACAATCTCCCACTTGATGATGTCTGGAAACTTCTCAATGAATGTCAAATCTTCCATGGATGGTCATTCTCTCTGTTTCTGCTCTTCAGTTTGTTCCCAAACAGTTTGCCACCAAGATGCAAGTTTCTGCTGCTTCAACAGGAAGAGGAAATAGTCCACCACATAGAGCATGCATCATGATGGTGATGTGTTTCCGCCATTGTGGGATGAACTTCTTGTGGAAAGTGGCTTTGATTATGAGAAATTCCAACTCTTTAGTGGAAGAAGGAACTTTACAAACATCCATTGAATTCTCCTCTTCTTGGCAATGCCATTTCCTTCATTTTCAGCCTCTTCTAGTGCTTGTTGATGGCAAGATTCCCTGGCTGTGCACCAAAAACATGGAGCCCCAAGAGGAACACCAAGGAAAAGGGAATTCTCTTGCAAGAAAATCTATCTTGTAACATCAACAAGCTTTTATTTCATTCTTTTGATCATCAAAACAAAGAAAATAGCAATTCTTCATGCAGCATCATTGTAGATATCTCCCACGGATTTATCTTTAAAAAACTTGATCATGTTCTTCATGTTCTTCATATTCTTCATTAATAGACAAAGAGAACACAACTTTTGATGGAAATAAATCACATAGTATTCATCTTCATTGTCTTCATAGTCTTCTCCCTCATAGAAAGATACAATGTTTCACATAGAATCGACTATCTCTTGCATATGATCTCGCTCACAATAGTATGCTCTCAATACTACATCATATCCTCACTACAATCACTCAATAATCACTCACAATAAACTTCATTAGGTCATGGATACACCTCCCAAAAGGTATGTCAGATGTTAAGGGGCACCAGAGACATCATAGTGTCCTGTGAGATTTGTCTTATGTTACTATCTTCTGTAACCTTCTGTAAATCTTCAGTAAATCTTCAGCAATTACTTCTTCTCTTCAATTAGCTTGGATAGAGCTTCCATTCATCCTTTTCCTAAGACAAGAACACTTCCCAAAATATCCATACATCCATCATAACACTCAATAGAAACAACAGAACAGTCCACAGAATAACAGAGCAACAGGACTACAGAGCTACAGAAGTACAGAAGCTACAGAACTTTTTAGAAGATCAACAAAACCCATAAAAATCATAAAAACTAAAACAAAACCGATTCAATCTCTCATAAACCTTTTAACACATCCTCAATCATCTCTCAAAATATCCATTCAACCATCTCAACTACCAAAACAGAACCAAAATAGAAGAAAATCAGGCCTTACAGAACCATACAGAGAGAATTACAGAACTCCTTCAGAACAACATATTTCATCAAAAACCAACATGAACCCTTTCAAACATACTCAAACCACTCCAAACACTTCAAAACATCTTCAAACTCAAACAATCAACCACCAAAAACAACCATTCAGCAACAAAAACAACAAAAAATCAGCCCAAAAACCAATCATTTCAACACTCAACATCCTCACTAAGACATGGGAGCGGGAGACATGTAGAATTTTGGATATCCCAGGGTACATAATTCATAGCGCATATCAGCCACATGTAGGAAAAAGAGGGCAAGGAGGAGCTGCATGCATATACAAATGTCATTTGGAAGGAATGATTGATGTATGTAAACTAGGCTGACATAAGAGGTACATATGGATTATGCTCAAGCACACTACATCGATGTACATTGCGGGATGTTACATTCCACATAAGGAGTCCCCTTTCTATGCACGACATGAAGTGGATTCGCAAGAACCTTTTGAAGATTTGAATATGGATGCATGCACATATATGCAACAAGGACATGCGATGATCTTAGGTGACTTAAATGCACATATTGAACGTATGCAATTTCAGCCCATAGCGCATGATGATGTAGACAAGGAAGAGGTTGTGGATGTAGATGCATGTGGGTGTAGACAGTCTGAGGATATTGACATTAACACTCATGGACATGCTTTGATGGATATGGTTGGTTAATTGTTTGCACATGCTGATATTGAATGGTATGAATTGTTTCTCCGATACTGAAGGATACATGTGCTACTTAGCTAGTGGAGGTTCCAGTGTGGTAGACTATGCAATGGTACACGCGAATGATTTATGCATAATCAGAGAGTCTTGGTTAGGTGAAAAACATCCAGAATCGGATCATATAGCTTTGGGCTTGACACAATATTTGCCACCATGTAGGACATGCAGAGGACACAATAGGTACTGGTGCATTCCGTATTGATGTAGACAAGAAACAAGCATATGTTTATCACCTGGATAGTCTTATGAGCATTCTTACTAGGAGCACATGGACTAATCTCAGAGATGCAATGTTAAATACGGCTATAGAGGTTTTTGGGAAACCAAAGAGCAGTCACAAAAATGTCAAAGGATTACCATGCAAGAAATGGTTTGATGATGAATGTAAGGCTACATATAGAAAGCTAAAAATCCTCCCTAAGGGACAAGAATGAAGTGAGGCAGAAAAATGATATAATGCTCTCACGCATAAAAAGCGATGATGATATGTAGTGGCCAAAGAAAGTGAAGATGCTAGGGAGTTTGAGAAATGTCCAAGGCAAGCATGGAGAAAATTGCAAACCAAACGGTCAAATGTTACGGGGGATTTTATAGATGCTGACACGCTATCGTATGTTACAGAACTTTACATGCATAAAGGGTTACATCCCATCAAATGTGATGTACATACGCAGCCATTTAGTGCTTTGTTCACCTTAGAAACATTGGAGACAACCCTCAACAAGATGGCTAATGGCAAAGCATGTGATACTTTGTAGTTGAAAGCGGAGATGTTGAAATGGACAACAAAGGAGATGAGAGTATTTATGTTGCATGTGATACATCATGCTTTTGCATATGGTTTTCCCCAAGAATGGCAGGAGAATTGGATACAATCATTGTATAAGGGAGGAGACCACAATCTACTCTCACAAACTACCGCACGATTATGGTCAGTTCAGCCCACGGCAAAGCTATTTAGCACTATCCTCAAAATGCAATTGAGTAAATGGGCAGAAAGTAATAACAAACGAGCTTATAGACAAGCAGTTTGGTCATAACACCATAGACCATTTGGTTACTTTACGTGTGCTTATGAATGAGAGTCGACTTGAGAAAGTAACCTTGTATTGCTGTTTTGTGGATTTTAAGAAGGATTTTGACACCGTACCAAGGGTTGGCTTACGGCAACGAATGCAATAATTAGGGGTCCCAAATGATCTATGCATGGAAATTTACAAGATATATCAACGAGTGGTGTGCCACCTCAGAGGTCACAACGGGCTGTCACAAGTATTTGAGAGTAATATGGGAGTCAAACAAGGTTGCCCTCTCTCCCCTACATTATTTGGTTTATACATTGATAAGCTAGAGGAAATTCTTCTCACAGTTATGAATGAAGAGGAAGCCAAAAGCCCACATATTGGTATGTTTGCCATCTTTATCCTGCTTTATGCAGATGATGTGGTCTTCTTTACATATACTAGGGAACGTATGCAGCAGTTTATGGGGATTCTTGAACAGTTTGGTCACGATAGTGGTTTGATAGTGAATGTATAAAAAACAAAGCTAATGGATGTGTGCACCAAGAAATCAAAGGCCCCACCAAAAGTACATTATGCGGGATAGTCTATAGAGGTAGTATCTATTTTCAAATACTTGGGGATTGAGATACTTGTAGACCACAGATGGCACACATTTGTGGAGCGGTGATTAGCGGCAAGGAAAATCAAGTATTATCACTTCGAAAATGAATGTAGCCATAGAAATACTTAATGCTAGAAAATATGTTGTATGATTTTTGATGCATATGTTATATAAATGATATTATATGGAGTGGAAGTGTGTGGGGGGGGGAGCATCTCCTCATCTGCATGGAACGACGTTGAGAAGCTGCAAAAAGCTTTTATTCGTAGAAATTTGGGCATCAAAAGCACCACACCATATGTACTTATGCTTTTGGAAACTGGCCATTAGCCAATTGAGGTACATGCTATGATCCAAGTACTAAGATATGCTACTCGAGTATGTCAAATGGATGACAGTAGGCTCCTCAAATGGGCATGGGATGCTAGCACATGCCTACAGAAAATGTGGAAAAGTAAAGTGCTTTTAATAGGATGGGTGTTGGATATGTGAAAATGGTTTAAAGGGTGGGGAGTGGATAGATATTTAGGTATGGCATCTGAAGATATATGCATGGACACATTTCAATCGTATCAAACAAAACATCAAAGCAAGGGAGAAAATGGCAAACTTGCTTATTACAATATCGATATCTATCCTTCATGTTAGGAATCCTACATGCTGGTAGAGGCACACACACAGCCATACATAGCCAACCCACTCTCGGTGGTATTTAGATGGAGTATTGCACGACTTCGAACTCAATCACACACTTTATTGATGGAGACAGGTGCATGGAGTGGACAGGCAAGAGAGATGAGATTATGCAAGTTGTGTGGACTATAGAGCGTAGAATTAGAGGAGCAGATGATTATGACATGCCCAACATATGCACACACATGGGATGACTTTGATATCCCTTTACAGAGGCCATTTCACCAATTTCTGACTACTACTCCTATATTGAAGTTAGGGGCTCTCATCACCTACATGTTACGCTTTCGGGAGAACCACGCTGCATAGATCGTTCTTTCACCGTAGCTACCCTTTCCTACCATGGGCGAGGAGAATCATTGTAAATCTGGAAAGGTCCCATGGGTCATAATTTGACCTTCTGTGGATGATAATAAACTACGCCACACACACACACACACACACACACACACACACACACACACACACACACACACACACACACACACACACACACACACACACACACACACACACACACACACACACACACACACACACACACACACACACACACACACACACACACACACACACACACACACACACACACACACACACACACACACACACACACACACACACACACACACATTCTCTCTCTCTCTCTCTCTCTCTCTCTCTCTCTCTCTCTCTCTGTGCTTTCAATGGATTGCCCCCGAGTCTTTTGATATTGCCAATTTCTTTTTCCATCTTAGCCTTGTTTTGTTATATGGGTATGCTTAGATATATGAGTTTTCTGAGGGTGGAGTCTTTGTCCTAACGCCTTCATTCCACTTGGATTTTTATGTTGTCAATCTCTTTTTTCATGTCATGCCTCTTTTGTTACATGATTATTCTAAAGTATATGCATTGTCTTTGTCATAAGGCCTCTTATGTCATTCTAGTTAGGTACCAACATGGTAGATGTCTGGGGATTATAGATTTTGAGGGATGTTTCCCATGTATCTTTCTCCATTCGTGGTGTGAGTTTTCCATTGGCTAGCCTCTTGGTCTATACTAGTTTGATTCTATCAATTAGTAGACCCTATTAATTAGTAGAGCATGGGAGAAACTTCAATATAAAGATATTCTAAGATGCATTTGAGGCTAGGAGTCCTACTTCCCTTGGAAGTTGGACTCTCCAACCCACTATCTAAGCACATGCACATGTGTCTTACCTCTTGATCAATGTAATTTGCCAACACCATTCTCCTACAGGATTAGGTCTTTTGGCGGTTCTAGGGACTTCATTTTTTTCTATAAGTATGTTTGAGCTTTTTGACAGCTTGTTTTGTCAAGTCTTTCAATGGCTTATTCTTGATTTCTTTTGCATGTGAGGTCTTCCATTTCTTTAGTTTTAGTATTTTTGGATCATCACTTGTAGGGTTTAGTTTATGGTGTTCTTCTTGTGAGTTTAGTTTTTGAGAGCTTACGTTCTTTTAAGTTATTGGTGGTTAGGGTTGTTCTTGTAGGATTCTTGGTCTCAATCTTATGGTTTTAAAGTCAAACTTTACTTAGATCTATTAGATTAGATTATGTTCCTTGTGGTTGATGTACACCTTGACCTTAATCAAATTCAATTGTTTTCTAGATGACTATGTGCAATCAATTCTTTCCTTTTGTTAGGTTTGATGCAAGTTTGATGAATGAGAGTGTGCGTTTCTCATGCTTAGGAAACTCTTGATATTTCTAAGTGCCAAACAAGTGTGAATTTTGCTCTAAATTAACTTCTTTTTTTCATGTACTTGATGTTTTTGAGAATTTATAGGAGGTAGGGTTCCCTAAGCAACTCAAGCATTTGCAATCATGTGCAAACATCTCAACAAGAAATAGGGTATTAACTTTAGAAGCATAATTTATTTTATTTCAATTGTGTTAACTTTTGATCATTCACTATTTATAATAAGTACAAGGAAATTTCCTAGTTTTCTAGATCTATTATCTCTCTAAGAGTTAGTTCAGTGGTTGGCTCACAAAGAATGGTGAAGTTTTGAGTCATGCCACATGCTTTATTTTTGTGGCTTCTATTATTTTCTTGCTCTCCATATTCTTGAAAAAACTCAGTGCATTTTGTTTGCAAGTACCCCAACTCATCACATTGGAAGAAAGATCGAGTCATCTCCTTTGGATGTGTCCAAATTCACTATATTCAAAGGTTTTTTTATAACTAACTTGGCCATTTAGATAATTTGGATAGTCTATCTAGGTCCCTTTTGTAGCATAGAGGCCTATTTTGAAGCTACGTTGTTTCTTATATGATCTTATCAAGGGCTTAGCTCAGAGGAGAGTGCAAATTGGTTGGGATCATAGATCTAAGATAGCTATTGGATGGCTAATTTAACCCTTGGCAAAACCTAGTATTGAGTAGTGGACATTTTGGATGCATACTTCATGGGTAACAAATTTGAAATAATAGGCCCTCATAGTTAAGTATCCTTACCTTAGATTAAATAACTCATTCATCTTCATTATCTCAAATACAAGTGGGAGGTATATTCCTTGCATTGCTCCCTTTATCTATTCACATGTCTAAGAACTTTCAATTGCTACTTTGTCACAGTACCATTGCTTCCACAAATGATGGACATAGATAGGCAATCATTGAACTGATTCACATCAATAGTATTTCTTGTTGTAGAGGAATAATCTTGTAAGGTTTCAATTTTGACCTTAGCATTGGTCCCAATTTAGGTGGTTTCACTTTCTTTAAGGGGAATTTCTTTCCTTTAAGGTTGTCACATGTAGAGGATACCGGTAGGCAAGGTCATAGTTTTAGTTTTGAATTAGTAGCCTAACTCCTTGAGTACAAATCCACTAGTAGTTAATTCAAAAGGTGATGTTTAGTAGTCATTCAGACACCTTTTCTAAGAAAACTTTCTATATCCCTTAGGATTCATAGACTTAGCTAATCAAGAGATGTTTGAGTCTAACAGAACATCATGGCCTCAACCCATTAGGATCAACCTAAGGTTCCTATGACTCCATGGTCTCTATCAGTAATCTAGGATCTAGTAAAAAAATATTACTTTGCATTCAATCAAGGCCGAGAGCAAAGTGGCACTACATTTGGTTCAAAGAGAGTGAGAGACAAGGGAAGGTTAAGCGTTAACTCTCTACCTCAGCATAATCTCACTCCTGCCCCCTAAAATGATTATAATCGAGTTCTATGACTCAATGCTATAGATAGCCTTCATATAAATCTCCTTATGAAAGTACCTCACTTATGAGGTCCATCAATTTGTAGGATAGCATCATTGAGAAGCCTATCCACCCACCTTCCATTAATGCACTCATCATTTTTGTTATTTAAATAGGGTCCTACCATAGTGCTCTCAAACTACTAGTACAAACTAGATAGTAAAGAAGAGACTTGCATGCACTATCAAGAGAGCTAGATGAGGATGATAATGATACATGATTCACCCTCTCCCTCTTTCTCTAAATCTTCTTTCATCTTCTTTTGCTCTATCTTCTTGCCCTCTCTCTTTTATTTCTCTCTCTATTACTCTCTTCTCTCACTTCTTATCTCTATCTCCATTTCACTCATCACTCACACACACTCTCTACAATAGCCTTCCGATTGGGAAGAGGGAAATGAGGGGTTATTTATCTTATTATTATCAAAATTTAAACTTTTTTTGAAGTAGGGTATTTTTGCAATGGAGGACCATTGTAAGGGAAGGGAGGATGATGATAGGGAGAAGAAAGGGGGAGGTGTAATAATGGTGGCCCCCCTTAAGTGGCATTGCTAGACTTTGTTTGGGGGGGGGGTGTCCTTCATTTGGTGGCATGTTTAGGTTGCCAACCCCATATTAACTCCCCTCCCATTATAACCATTTTTACTAACTTAAAAAAAATATATTAATATGAGTGCTAATTGTTATAATTTATTACTATTTTTAAGTACTAACCTATTATAACTAATGTTAACATTAATATACCCAATTAAATTTCTACCTAATTTAACTAATGTTATCACTAACTTAGCTAGCATTACTACTAATGTTAACATTTTAAACCTATTCTAGCTAACATTATTGACTAATGTTAACACCAACCTACCCAATTAGCTTCCTAGCTAATTTAACCAATGTTATTACTAACCTAGCTAATTACTAACCTAACTCGACTTAATAATGCTAACTTTGCTTTATTAACTATATTACCAAAGAAAAACGAGTAATTATAAATTTTATATTTATTATCATGTTTCTCTTTTCCAAAAGAAATGTGTGCATACTTGAGACTTGAGAGCTATTCACGCATGTATGATCCTCAATGCTATGAATCAAGGTATTCACATGCATATCACGATGAGGGTAATCTAGCAAGATGGTTCTTTATCGAGGAGGATGGGTATGTTACATTCTCTTTCCCTTAGAGAAATTTAGATATCTTCATCTTGACAAGAATTAGGATATTGATGATATTGATTTCTAAAACACAATTTATTCAATTCAAGTTGTATCAATCTCCTTGGCTAACTATCTCTCACATAGTTGTCTAAATACTCCAAACTCTAACCAACCATCCATTCTTTCTTCCTACCCAAAAAAGCAAAGAACACAAAACTAGTATTGAGGTGTAGTAAACTCACCAGCTTACCTTCTTGTGTTTTAGTCCAAAGCTTGAAGGTTTGAAGATGGTTCCACAAACTAAGCATTGTGCTCCACAAGTAAAACACCTAAACTTCTTTTTATTCACCACCAAGCATGCCAATGTCAAGAGAAGAAGATGGTGATGAAGAGCTTCACCTTGTTAGATTCATGTTTTCTCAAGAATATGGAGAACAAGCAACTAAAAAAAGCCATAAAAATGAAGCATGTGACATGGCTTGCAACTTTGTCATTATTGGTGAATGAGACATTGAACTAATCCTTAGAGATATAATAGATCCAAAAGGCTAGGAAAGTTCATTGTATATCTTATAAGTAGCCAATGAGAAAAAAAAAACAAAAAAAGTCTATCCAATGTCTATGCCACCCATATTGGGCTTGGGTTCTTGAATTCTTGCCCTTGTTTTGTTTCTGCTCCTCTCCCTATGGAAATTTTTGATCCTAAGTGCCTCATTTACCATGCTATTTGATATCAAATCAATCTAGAACCAAGTTACTAGGCATGACTTTATAGATTCTTTCATTTTGAATTCCCTTGATGAAACCCTTGGTCATTGACTTGGCATTTTGACTCTTTACTATTGGGATTCTCTTATATGACCTCCTAATCTTAAGGACACAATCTCTCATGTTCTCCTCTTCTTATTGCTCCATGTTTATCAATCTTACAATAGCTAATGTGAAACATATGATGAAGAGATCCTTGAGAGTTGAGAATGATTAACATTTTCTTTTATCTAGGCATGTGAATCACATTCATCCCTTCTCACCTAAGCAAATCCCAAAAGCTCATACTCTTTTTGAGTTTGAGTTGAAGTTGGTAGTTTCATGTACTTGCTTGATTTGCTTTATGATTCTATAATGGTCATCCCCTAATCTATCATTTCTTATTGTTTGACATTTAGAGGGATCTTAGATTGCTCCTTGGTTCTAGATTTAACATGTGTATCTAACAAACCCTTGATAGGATGATTTTGGTTCTAGATATAACATGCATATGTAACAAATCCTTGATATGACAATTTTGATAGTCCATCAAGGGATGAAACTAGGTGACTCCATTCAAATTACCAAGGAATATCCAAACTTTGTGGCCTAGGATCTCTTGAGTCAACCCTCATAGGGGAACCTCCACCTCATATCCACAAGGGTCGACGTGAAAAATGATTCTATAAGACTTCTTAAATATCCTAAAAAAGGTTTTAATGTAAATTGGAGGTGCTGATGGGAGAAAACCCGAACCAAAGAGGACTAGTGTCACACTTGGCTCAGAGAGTAAGAAATGAGGGGGAGCTGAGCATGTCAACCTCTCTACCCGTAGGATAAAGTCTTAATATCATTCCCCTAAAATGGCACAAAGTTGGGTTCTAAGACAAAACTCTAGGACAGTCAAACATTTAGCTCTTCCTAGAATCATTCTTAGTTGGCGAAAGGTGAAGGACTTGTTCATCTTCATATTGTAGTAAGAGGATGGGAGATACCTTTGCATAGAGCTTTGTAATTTGTTTCCAAGTAGCAACCAAATTCAAGATTGCACTAGCTTGGCATCATTGTTTCCATCATAGCCATGATTCTCTTATTAATTTTTGATTGGCTATCATGGCTTGATTTGAAACACAAGTCTTAGCTATGAGAAAGTAACCCTCCATAGTTTTAATCCACACCTCAACATTGGTTACACCATCTTTACACATGCCATGAAAATTGGGTGGCTTAACTTGTTTGAGAAATTTCTTCTCTTGCATTTCAGTAGGTCTAATAGTAGGTATGATTACCTTAATTACAATGCAAGGAACTAGCCTAATACATGTTATAAAGATTTCTTAAATTATAATGCAAAGGTACTAATTTAATACATGTTATTAAATTTTTATATAAACACTTCCATGATTCAACATGAAACTTAAAGAGACATTAAAATTTGCACAAGTGGAAGATAAAGAGACATCTTTTATCAATTTAGCCAAGGAGGTATTACGTCATGGGAGAGATCCTTTCACAAAAGTTTATCCATGAAAATTGGCTACGTCAATAGTTTTGTACATTCTCAACATAAATATTTAGGGTCTTATACTGAGAATGAAGGTCTGGATAACCTTCTTTACAATAGTTGTAGTGGTAAGAGTTTCCTATAATGGCAACTTGCTCGACTAGGATAACTTGAATCCCTTACTCATAGAAGTAGTGGTTCTCCCGACTCTCCATCTATGTGGAGGGTAGGGTTTAACCCATACTTCTAAAAAATAAATAACTTAACAACTTTGAGGTCTTCCATCCACCATTGAATTCATTTCAAGTTTATCTAGATGTAAGGAAGGCTATGGGTATTGATGAAGCATTATATGCTATCGCACGTTCAACATCTGTCACAATACACTGGAGATGGATCATATATCTGATCCAAGGCAAACATGAATCAATCCCTCCAACTAAAATCCCAAGAGTACATGGTTGAAGTGAACACAACCCAAAATACTAGGAACCACCTCCAAGCTCCATTACTCTAGAAAAATCCATTATTCATTAGTAGTAAAAATACTTCATAAGGAATTTATCAACTTAACCACAATCTTTTTCAAGACTTTGTAAAAATTTGTCCTAGGTCTTGTAAACTTCTTTTGGTCCAAATATCATGTGTAACATACCTATCTAATAGACCCTTAATAGCATGATTTTGATAGTTTATTAAGGGATGAATCTAGGTGACTTCGTTCAAAACTCCAAAGGAATATCATAACTTTGTGGCTTAGGATCTTTTTAGTAGCTCCACTTCATTCCCACAAGGATCAACATGAAAAAGGATCCTAAAAGACTTTTAAAGTCTCCTAACAAAGGTCCTAGCATCAATTGTGGGTACTTTCTTATACGAGACAACCCAAACCGAAGTAGGCTAGTGTCACACTTGGTTTAAAGAGAGTAAGAAGCGAGGGGGAGCTAGATGCATCAACCTCTTTATCCTAGGATGTGGTCTCACTCCAATCCCCTAAATGACACTAAGTTTAGTTCTAGGATGACACTATAGGACAACAACTCTTCTTAGATCTTGCCAATCTAATTTTCTTGTGGAAAATCTCTTAGCTAATCAAGACCACCCTACCATAGGATGAATTTATCAAGGATTCACCCACCCCCTTGCCTCAAATGAGTAGTTTTAGTTTTCTAATTAATTCTACCATGGTGATGCATGACATTTACAAATATTTTCCTTGATTAATATGTTAGAACATGCTCATACACTTAATATTAGTATAGATACAAATACAAATAAAAGATAATGTATGAGAAAATATAAATCTTTATACTAAGAGAAATCTATATAGTCCTTATTGTATGAAAAATAAGGATTGTATACAATCTATGAGAAAAAATGAATCTTCATACTAAGATAAATATATACACTCATTTTATTCCATCAATTTCTTGTCCATAGAGAGAACTCCACCTAAAGGCAGAACCACGGATTTGCCCTTAGTTACTAGCATCAAGCCTTTTGGGAGACTATCTTAGGCTTCAGGGGGCGTGATTAGTCCCAACATGCCCAAGGCATTAGTATCATAGTCCCTTTGGCTCCTTGGCACCTCCTAGCTAGTCTTTATGGAGAGATCTCCACATTCGATCCTAGTCCTAGTTTATGCAACAACTCCTTGGTGAAAGAGCTTAGTGTTTACTAGCTTTGGGGGAAGCCAAGCACACTCCTCAAAGTCAACCTTGGTTGGCATAACTTGATCTAGAATAATACACAAAAAATGAATCAATCATTTTGCAATGCATCAAACAATCATTTGCAACACAATCCATGGAGGGTTTATCTAAGTATCTTGCCCTCTAGTATAGGTTCTGGTCAATTACTCAAGTTGCCATGAACTTAAGGTAGGCCTTAATAGTGAATCTTTTGGGGTCGTTATGGCATCTTTAACTTGGCATAGACTCCTTCTTGGAACTTTATTTGTTCCCATGTTCATGTCTTGCCGAGGATTTAGATCCTCCTCAACCTTAGACTCTTGTTTAGATTACTAGGATTTATCATACAATTTATTTCAGGGTCATGAAAAAGTCTTCCCTTGTGGATGGAATCCTAGAAGAAGGTCCTCCAAAGTGTGTAGACTTGAGATCTTCTCAAACCCTTCTATCTTAACTTTTGTAGCAAAGATACTACCTTACTAGTCAAAGAGATGATATTTCCTAGTTAAGAAAATAATACTTTAATTCATTCAAAGAATAGGATATCTTTGAGTATGACTATTAGAATGACATCATGGTTATCTAACCTTGTTAAACCTAGGTCTCCTTTTAGGCATGAGATGATCACATGAGAACTCATAATGTACTATCCATTCTACTAGCTTTTATTAAGAAAAAGAGTGGGTATTAATTCTAATGTTCTTTTTGACTATAGTCTTAAAGTAATGGGTTTCTTATGGATCACTCAACAATCATTCCATCATTGTATGTAAAGAAGATTCTAACTAATTGGATGGCACTCTTCATATGAACTAGGTTCCATCATGTGAGGGGACACTCCTTATGGAAATTCCCTCCTAGGCAACCAAGTATTGTCTATCTACTCAAATTAGAGGTAGCCATAAGGATTCTCAAATTGAATAGCTATTCTAGACTATCTTAATTATTCCATTAACAATTATTACTTGAGGTAGTGTTGTAGCAAGAACATAAATCCTAGATACAAAGAGGGGCACCTAGACTTGAGTGCAGGTGAAGCCTTATTCGTTCATGTGATATCTTGTTCAACTCCATCTCTTATTTACTTGGGGCCCATCGCAAACACACGAACTCTTCTAACGTGCTTCTTTTTTCATTCCTTCTTTGGTCCTTGTAGTGACCTCTAAACTTGTACTCCCTTTGAACTAGAGCTTATCAAAGCAAAAAGAATAAGTAGAGCTTGGAAAAGAAAAATGGATATCTTGGCTCAAAGAGGAGGTAGTTCTTGGAGAAAGCTTAATGGAAGTTAAGAAAGACATTGATAAGAAAGAGGTTAATATGATACTTCTAGGTTTGGGAGAAAAATTAGGCTTGATGTATCTTTATGTAGGATGATAAAGGGAATGGGGGATTTAATAATGATTTGATTGGAGATGATAGTGAGCTCAAATAGGAATAAGAGGAGGATTGATATTGGCAGGGTAGGGCATTGATATGCCAATTGAGGAGTTGATGGATGGACTATGGAGAGAGTGGTCCATAGAGGAGGAGGATCCATAGAGGAGGAGGAAGAGGTGAAGTTTTGATCCAACGATACCTTGGTCTTTTCTTACCTTTGATTCTCTTCTCTCTGCCTTTCTATTTATCTCTCTTCTCATCTCTCTCATCTCATCTCATCTCATCTCATCTCATCTCATCTCATCTCTCTCTCTCATCTCATCTCATCTCTCTCTCTCATCTCATCTCATCTCTCTCTCTCTCTCTCTCTCTCTCTCTCTCTCTCTCTCTCTCTCTCTCTCTCTCTCTCTCTCACACACACTCTCTCTCTCTCTCTCTCTCTCTCTCTCTCTCTCACACACACACACACACACACACACTCTCTCTCTCTCTCTCTCTCTCTCTCTCTCTCTCTCTCTCTCTCTCTCTCTCTCTCTCTCTCTCTCTCTCTCTCTCTCTCTCTCTCTCTCTCTCTCTCTCACTCTCTCTCAATTTATGATTCATGTGAAGCAAGGGAAAAATCAAGTGTTATGCTACTACAAGACCCTATTAAATAGACTAAGCTCTCCCTCTCTCTCTATCCCTCATCACCTTGATCAAGGATCCCTTCCTCTTGTTTGCATCATAAGTATTATCACAGAAAAATTCCACAAGGTGTAACCATTGATCCCATGAAGCTTGAGTATCGCGGAAAAAATGTTCTAAACATTTGTTGACATGCTCAATTTGTCCATCTATTTGAGGAGGATAATAGACGTCACTCAAAGTCAAAATGGTATCCATGAAAGTAAATGAACTCCTCCAAAAATTTCCCTCATGAATTTGGTATTGCCATCATACACAATCTTTGATGGAAGTTCATGAAGCTTGAAGACATCTTCCATGAATTGCTCTGCAACTTTCTTTTTGCTGAAAATTAGGTTTAGTAGGTATGATGCAAGCTAGTTTAGTCAATTGATAAATTATAACAAAAATACTATTCCATCGTTACTTAGTAGTCAGAAGCCCAGTAATGAAGTGCATGCTAATGTCTATCCATTTTTTGTGAGGAATAGGTAAAGGTTGAAGTAAGCCACCGTGCAAAAGAGTGAAATCCTTGGTTTGTTGACAAGGCAAACATTGGGAAATATACTCCTCAACCTTCCAAATCCCTTTCCAATAGAAACTTTTATGAATGTTATCAAATGTTTTAAATAGCCCATGATGGTCTTCCAATGGTGACAAATGTATCTCTTGTAAGATCCAATGCTTGAAAGTTATTTGAGATGTCAAATACATTGTTTATTTATATGAAAGAAGTCCATTGTACCATCTAAACTTTGGATACTCTTCTCCTTCAGCATGTTATAATTTCTTCATCATGTTGGCAGCTTGATCATCTAATAAATACTCCTCTTGAATATGGTGAGTCTAATCCTTATGTATGGTAAAAATAGTAGAGATGGAACATGCCTACCTGTCTGATAATGCATCAACCATAATATTGTTCTTTCTTGCCATATATGAGATCTCAAAATGGTAGCTTTGTAGTGTGGCCAATGACCATCTTTGGTTTGAGAATATAGATTCAGTTGTGAGATAAAATACTTTAGGATCTAATTGTCACTCTTGACTTTTAAATGGCTGCCATAAAGGTAATGATGCCATTTCTTAATGTTGGGATAAAGGGCAGTGCCCGTGTTACCTATCTAAAATCATTATTGAGGTACACTCTTTAGTACCACAAATCTTGTGACTGTGTCTCTTCTCTCTCTCAACCTGCATCTCTACACAAAAGTTCCATTGCAGCTAGCTTAACAAAGTGGTATCAGAGCTTGGTTCCGACATTATAGTTCACTACAAAGAGTCTACAGGTAGGGCAGCAAATTTTGAAGCTTCTTCTTGAAGCTTGGAGCTTCCCTCTTCATTTGAGCTTGTTAGTAGCCATCATTGGCCACTTGGGGATCCTCCCCATCATCCCCAACACTTGGAACAACATTCCAATCTATTCAAGGCTGAAGGCACCATCAGCGTGGGTATGTAGATCTGGTTTTCAACATGCTCAGGACCTACAACAGAAGTTGCTCCTCTCCATTTGGCATCATGGTTGTGCTCCATAATTTGCATCTAATGCTTAGTATTGAGCATTGAAGTGTAGTATTACACTTGGGGCTGATATACATTCAACTTCAAGTCTAAAATACACAGTATTCAGATATGTAATAAGTAGGGTAGTACTTGCTCTCTTGAGATTGATGCTCATATGATAGCTATTTGGATGTATCTTGATGTTGGATACTTTGGGAACCATGTGGCATTGTCTGGAGGCCATTTTGAGTTAATCTTGGCAAGGATTTGGCTCATTTTGCAGACATATTTGACTGCTGGAATAACATGGTTGAATGACATTTTACTTGTGTATGCATTATGTCTTGCTTCTAGACTTGGTCTCAAGCATTCTAAACCAAGTATTCATGCTTATGGTTGATGTTACATGGTCTATTGTTGTACATTCAGGATAGTTTTCCTGCATATTCAGGACAACCACTTGTATTGTCATGAATTTTAGGATTGCACTCCTGAATTGCAGAACAACCACTTGTATTGTCAGGAATTTCAAGACTCCACTCCTAAATTGCAAGACAACCACCTATATTGTCAGGAATTTCAGGACTGCACTCCTGAATTACAGGATAGCCACCTGTATTGTCAAGAATTTTAGGATTGTACTCTATTTTTTTCAAGAAATTGGTATGTTTGCTGTCATTGAATGCTTTTGAGGCATTTTGGGCAATGAACTAATGTATGTTCTTCCTGCTACATACTTGGGGATATTCCTAACATACTACTGAGTGGATTTTGGAGCTTCCATTGATTGGCATCAGCTGTCATTTACTGTCATACAATCATTTGGTTGTGAATCATGGCTAGCAATAGCGACAACCATCTTATGCATATCAAGAAGCTTGAAGGAGCACACAACTTTGCAGTTTGGAAAAATTAGTTGTAGCAGAAGAAGCATAAGCAAAGTTGATTAAAGTAAAGGGAACAAAACCAGCTGATGTAGAGTAGAACAATTGGGATGAGCTAAATGAGCTTGCATGCTCGACCATTGAGCTATTGATTTCTGATGCTTTGTTATTTAACATTGAAGGGTTGGATTCTACTCATGACTTTTCGAAGCGACTGGAAGAATTGTATGCCTAGAAGAGTGCTGCAAGTAAAGTCTACTAGCTAAAGAAACTCGTGGATTTGCATATGAAAGAGGGCACTACAATGTCTACTCACCTTAGTGAGTTTAACTCCATTTTCAACTAGCTTGCCGCTTTGAAGTTCAATATTGATGATGAGTTCAAAGCTATGTTCTTGCTTTGCACTATGCCAGAGAGCTGGGATACCGTCAAGACTGCTATGAGCAATTCTAATGCTATGCTTTTGTATGCTGATGTAGAGAGTGCTCTACTCATGGAAGAAATGAATCGGTAGAACAATGCATCCAATAAGTCTTCTAGTGCTTTGCATACTAGAGACAGATCACAATAGAAAGGCAAATCTGATAGCAAGGGACGCGGTAAATCACATGGTAAGGATGTTGAATGCCATCATTGTGGCAAGAAGGTTCACTTCAAATGTGATTGCTTTAAATGGAAGAAAGAGAAAGGGAAGGGCAAGAAGACGGATGATAGCAAGGAAGAGAAGAAAGAAAGTTAGCTTGCTAAGCAGAGTAGTGTAAAGATAGAAGAGGTGAATGTTGTCAACCAATGAGAGCGACCATGGGAATGATGTACTCTTTGTCTCTACATGATTCAATGCACATGCTTTGATAGCCATTACGGATGATGACATGCACACTTGAATTTTGAATTCAAGTGTCTCTTTTGATGTCACCCCTCACCGTGAGTGGTTTATAGACTATATAGGAGGTCAACATGGTGTTGTCCATTTGGGGGATAATTATGCATGTGACATTGTAGGCATTGGCAATGTGCAACTGCAGTTTCAACATGGATCAGTCTTCACTCTTCAGAATGTAAGGCATGTATCTCAGCTTAAGAAGAGCTTGATAAGTACCGGACAGTTAGATGATGATGGATTTCATACCACCTTTGGCGATGGGAAATGGAAGTTCTGTAGAGGATCTGGGGTTATTGCTAGAGGCTCAAAGAGCGATACTTTGTATCCTCTCCATGTATATAGTGCGAGTGACTATGTTGTTGCTGTGACCGAGTAGCCAAGTAATTCCTTATTATGGCCGGTTGGGACACATGAGTCAAATAGGAATGCAAGTACTTTCTCGTTTGGGTTACTTGCCTTGTCTTTGTTATGCTGATTTTGAGCACTGTGATAATTTGTTTATGGTAAGCATGCATAGACATCTCATAAAAAGTCACTTTCACTAAAATCTTTGCCTCTATAGTTAGTACATTCTAATGTATGTCAGATTCCACGGTTATCTCTAGGAGGAAATAAATACTTTGTCACATTTGTTGATGATGCTACTTGGAAGGTATGGGTTTACCCTATTCGTAGCAAGGACAAAGAGCTTAACAAGTTTTAGAAATTCTTGGCATTGGTTCAAAACCAGATTTATAAGACACTTAAGTGTCTTCGCTTTGACAACGCTAGGGAGTATGTGACCAAAGCCTTTTAGACATTTTGTGACAGGAAGGGGAAAAAGAGGGAGCTCACTGCCCCTCATAATCCACCCCAAAATGGAGTTGCAAAGCACATGAATCAGACCAAACAAGATAAGGTCCGTATGATGATATCTCATGTTGCATTACCCCATGGCTTTTGGGTAGAGGCTATTATGATAGCCGTTCATCTAATTAATAGGTCACCAAACAAGACTTTGGGAGGAGAGTCCCTTAGGAAGAGTGATTGCGTAAGCCACCTTCTTATGCTCATTTGCAAGTGTTTGGCTGCGAGGCTTTTGTGCACATAACGAAAAGAAGAATGGAGAAAACTGAAACCAAAGTCTTGTAAATGCATATTCCTAGGATATGATGACGAGGGTGAGATGGGATATAGCCATTGGGATCTCGAGAAAAGAAAGCACGTAGAAATGACGTCGTCTTCCATGAAGATCGTATGCGTAAGTAGCCCGAGAAGACTGAGGAAGTCAAGGGGGTTGTTTTAGGGAGGATGTACCTTTTAGACAACCATTTGTGCCCAGTGGACAGCAATGTATACCTGCTGTAAATACTCCTCAAAATGTAGAAAATGGTGATGGCAATGACCAGCAATGTATTGCCCATGATACACCATAGTTTCAGTCTAAAAACATGCAATTAGGACAGCCTAAACTGTTAGGACAACATGCTAGAATTTCAGGATAGTAACCTGTACATGCAAAATTGCAGGCCCGTATTTTAGGATAGCAACATGTACATGTTGAATTACATGCCCATATTTCACGACAGCAACCTGTAAATGTAGATTTGCAGGCCTAGCAACAAGCAAATGCAGAAACTTCTTTGCATAGGTCAACCTAACCTTCAAGGTAGCCAAATATATAGGTTTATTCCTGGTGCACAATATGCTCTAGATTATGTCATGTTGATGGATTGTGGTGAACCGTCATGCTTCAAGGAAGCAATGACTAGACCGAATAGTAAGAAGTGGTTCAAGGTGCCATGCTGTCGGAAATGGGATCTCTTGATAAGAATGGTACTTGGAACTTGGTGCAACTGCCTAAAGGGTAGAAAACATTTCCGTGCAAGTGGGTTTACAAGATGAAGGTCACTTTTGGTTCTTCGCCAAAGTACAAAGCATGGTTAGTTGTTGCAAAGGGTTACAAGTAGGAACATGGAATTGACTTCGACGAGATCTTCTCTCCCGTAGTCAAGATGACTACCCTAAGAACCATTTTGGGCTTGGTTGCAGCTGAAGATATGGAGGTCATACAGATGGATGTAAAGACTATATTTTTACATGGTGATCTGCATGAAGACATATACATGCAACAACTTGAAGGTTTTGTTGCTAAAGGGAAAGAAACAATGGTCTGTTAATTGAAATGGACTTTGTATGGGCTGAAACACGCATCGAGGGAATGGTATCATAAGTTTGATACTTTCATAAAGTCTTAGGACTTTCAGAGAAGTCAAGTTGATTACTGCTTGTACACCAAGAAGGCAACAGATATGGTAGCTTGATTATCTTGGTTCTATATGTCAATGACATGGTGATTGTTGGCAGGGATACTCATGCCTTGGATTCATTGAAGCAAAGTCTTCATGGCAGCTTTGACATGAAGGATCTTGGTGATGCCAATCACATTCTTGGGATGTGGATACTCAAAGATAGATCGAAGGGGTTACTCTAACTATCTTAGCAAGAGTATGTATCTAAGATTTTGCAGCGTTTCAATATGGAGGGGGGAAAGCAATCGGAGTTCCATTGCCTCCAGATATGAAACTCAGTGTAGAGGACAACCCTACATCTGATGATGAGAAGGCTAAAATGGCCAAGATTCCATATGCTTCAGCGTTGGCAGTTTAATGTATGCTATGATTGCTACATATCCTAACATTGCCTTTGCAGTGGAAGTGGTTAGCAGGTACATGGCAAACCCTAGCAAAAAGCATTGGGAAGCAGTGAAAGGTATTATGAGATACCTCAAGGGCACAAAGGATTTGTGCATATGCTTTGGTAAGCAAACGACATCTGTCATCTCTCTGTCATTGGCTTTACGAATGCAGACTATGCTGGACATGCGGATTGTAGGAAGTCCACTATAGTGTATCTATTTAACTTTACAAGGGGATCTGTCTCTTGGATATCCAGGATGCAGAAGTGTGTTGCACTATCTACTATGGAGGCAGAGTATGTGGCTGCCACTAAGGCATGCAAAGAGGCCTTATGGCTGTCACGTTTGGTTGCTGAGCTTGGGATTATTGAGGTTCCTGTTCTCAACTGTGATAGTCAGAGTGTTATCATGTTAGTGCGGAACCCTGTCTTTCATGCAAAGACAAAACACATACAGGTGAAGTATCATTTCATCAGAGAGGTACTTGACAGCAAGAGCATTGCGCCAGTCAAGGTGCACACTAATGATAACCCTGCAGACCTTCTGACGAAAGGTCTTCCAGTAGAGAGGTTTGCCCATTGCCGGCAGATGATGGGTATTGGATAGGTATAGTCTCTTCAGCTTTGTACATACTTAGACTTAGCTGATTCTTTTCCTCTACCTTTGGGCACATTGCCTTTAGGGGGGAAGATCATTTATTACATGTGTGAGAAGTCTTTGACACAGTGCCCGTGCCCGCCTGTAAGGGCCAAGTTGTACATAGTACATATACATATCTAAAATCTTTATATTGAGGTACACTCTTTAGTACCACAAATCTTGTGTTTGTGTCTCTTCTCTCTCTCAACCTGCATCTCTACATAGAAGCTCCATTGCACCTAACTCAACACTTAATGGCATAAATAATTGCAAGCATCCCTTGTTCATACACATGGAATTGTCATTCCTTATCGATGAGTTTTCAAGTAAGTGTTGAAATGAGAAAAGCTTTTAGTCCATTGAAGTTTTTGGTGGTGGTTGCATCCTAAGAGAATGCCTCATGCTTCAATCTATCGGTAAGTGGAGCTGCTATATAAGCATGATTCTTTATAATTATCGATAGGCCAAGAAATCCTCACAAAGAAGTAGTGTTTGTGTGAGTGGGCCAATCTTTTGACACATTGTATTTGCTTTGGATACACATTAATACCTTTTCACCAACTATGTGTCCATTTATCATAAAGGTATATTTACTCTCTTTAGTGAAGAGTTTATGCTTCCTTAATGTGTCAAAGACTTCTCACACATGTAATAAATGATCTTCTTGACTCTTAATTTAGACGAGGATATCATCAAAGAAAATGAGAAAGATTTTGAACAAGGACTCCAACACTTTATTTATTAATGCTTGAAATGTAGGGGATGCATTTGAAAGGCTAAATGGCATGACTAAGAGTTGGTAGAGACCCCTTTCAATTTGAAAGGTTATTTTGAACTCATCTCCCTCCCACATGAGTATTTGATGATAACCAATTCTAAGATCTATCTTACAAAGACCTTGGCATCCTTGAACTCATAAAAAAGATCATCAATGTGGGAAATTGGATATCTATTCTTAATAGTGCACTTGTTGTTTGAGACCTCTAAAATCAATGCACATTCAAAATGACCCATCCTTCTTGATAAGCAACACTAGAGAAGCAAGTGGTGATTGACTAGGTTGAATTAATCCCATTTGCAAGAATTCTTTGACTTACCTTTTGGCGATTAAGTAGGCTAAATTAACCCCATTTGTAGCAACTCTTTGGCTTGCCTTTTTACTTCTTCATGCTCTTACTTTGATAGCCAATAAGACAGTTTATTTATAGGTTTAGTATTTGGCACTAAGTCAATTGGGCAGTCTACTTCCCTCTTAGGGAGTAAAGAAGAAGGTGGTCGAAACATATCCTTGTACTCTTTTAACAATTTTTGCTCAGACATTGATTCTTCTATGATGAAGAAAAAGATGGCTAATCTTCATCTACTTTAGAAAATTGAAGAGTGAAGATACAAGATATGGCATGGATTTCCCTAGTAATCAACTCCTTTTCGGTTTTGCTCTATGCCAGTAAGTATTACTTTGCTACCCATTCCAAGAAAACTCCATTTGCATGTGATTCAAATCCATGGAAAAATTTCCAAGTGCCCTAACCCAATTGTAGCCAATAAGCACATCAATTGGACCTACCTCTAGAGTTATAGGATCAACCTTAATTATGCAGGATAATAACAATTCAATAAGGATTTGTGAACTTGTCTCATTGCTAGTCTCATAGGTTCGATTTGCCATTTGTACTCACAATGCTACATTCATGTCACTTTTGCTTGTGATTGGGTTTCCATTTTTCCCCACATTTGTGAGACAACCATTTAACATGCATGTTATGAAGCCTATCACTTAATAATAGCTTTCTATTGGTACTATCAAATGAAGGTTTCGCTTCAATTTCAACCTTTTTAAACTCACTTTTTACCTCATCATTAAACTTACAATTATTCCCCTATTTTGAAGATTATAGTGTATTTGGACCTTGCTTTATTTTTTCTCTTGATGACTGAATGAAATACTGCCTAAATCTTATGAACTAGTTTGCTTGTGAAAGTCCCACTACTTTAAATTGAAAATTTGACAAATCCCTCTTGTATTTTTGACTATATCTTTCAACTAGAATGACCTCATGAATGGTTACATGTTGCATAGCTCCAACCTCTGAAGATAAGGTGGGATCAAGAATGAATATGTACTTATTTAATTTGGGTGCATCATACATTCCTTTGATACACATGGAAAGATTAAATAATATGCTTGAATAGTCTCCAATTGATAGGCCCCTTTGTTGAAGTCCATAACAAAGCTCTTTTAAATGCTTCATATGTTGGAAAAGTTTGCCCAATCTTGTTGATGTACCTCCACAAGTACACATGTATCCTCAAGGTGAAGCACATCATAACAAATCTTAGCCTTGTCCATACGGGGATATCCAATTTGTTGATCCACTCCTCTAACTCTGTATTGGAGATGGGTTGTAGCCATGGAAGTTCATGATATTTATTCTCTTTGTATCCCTTATCAAAGTAATAAGGCTCCCCACTACCATTTTGTTGCCCACAAGAGGGTTTCCTATGTGGTTTATGACTCTAGGAATTTTACCTATGCATTGGCTACCCAAAATGAGGATGCATAAGTAACCCATTAAGATAGTTGAGATATGTAGGATAGTGTATGAACAACCATCACATGGGCAAAATGTACGAGCTATTCCACATGATATAGGGCTTGGACAACTAAGAAAAGTTGAGATGGGAGCACTAGGAGCAAGTGGGCAATGTCACATTGATATTAATAGACAAGGGGACAACCAAGGGCTTAGGTTGAGCTAGGTTTGAGATGCTCTACAAGAGTTCTAGACTGCCATAGAGATTTACGCCATCTCTAGACTAAGTCATGGTTATTGATTTACCCAGAAAAAACTGTCTTACGTGCCTTATACTTATGTATGTATGTATGTATGTATGTATGTATGTATGAACCATCTTGCACTCCATAGCTTTGACATTGCATCCCACCATTACTTCACTCTCATATTGATGCCATCAATTGTAATTATCACTTGAGTGTGTGACCTCTAAAAATAGGAATAATTGCACTGCATGAGGTCTTCTATCCATTGAATCTATCTAAGATTAATGGGGAGAGCATACCAATTTGGCTAAAGGAATAATAGATAGTGCATTTCCAATGATGAGTTGGAAGGACAATGACAAGAAAGAAACTAGACCAAATACAATGTATTGGATGTATTCATTTGCCTGCATGAAGAGGCATATGCAATGCAATAGTGATGACTTGGGTTTTTTCCTTGAAATGAATGGATCACTCACAGTCCCTCAATCTTCTCATGTGGTATCATAGCTACACCTTCGTATGCTCTCCTCATATATTGCAATCCTTCTACTCCACTCTTACTTCTACAACTGAACCCTCGTCTCCGTTGGATGACCTGCTGACACCCTCTCGACTACGTCATCCTATGATGGACCTACCCACAATTATCTCTCTTTCCACCCCCCCACCTTTTATTTTCCTTGTCTCATTTCCATTTAACCTTAATCTTGAGGTTATAGCTCTCCCCAATAATCCTTTTCACATTCTTCCCTCCTAACTGGGCTACCTTTCAACCCTTGTTCACATTTGTTGTCCTCACCTTGTTCGAGTTGCATTCACATTGCAATTGTATGAAATTGGCAGCCTTAAAGGGCTGTTTACATCCTTTACCATCGAATTTTAACGGCTATCATTTGTGGGATTTTTATAGCCAAGAAGAAAGAAAGTAAAAAGAAAACCTTAAATCTTATCTATCACACATAATGAAAAAAGAAAAACTTAAATCTTGTCTATCCCACAAAAAATACATTGTAAGGAGTTAGATACTACCAAGTATTGCTATCAACTTGGTAAGACCACTCCGTAAAAATAATGGCCTCAAATTTTAACATTTCCTGTGGCATCAAAAAATTTGAAGGCAAGGAAAAATACCACACTTGGGCAACTCAAATACAATTCTTGCTCATGCGTGGAGCCCCAATAGGAACACCAAGGAAAAGGGAATTCTCTTGCAAGAAAATCTATCTTGTAACATCAACAAGCTTGTTTATCATGTTTCATATGATCACAATGAAGAAAAGAACACCAGGCACAACAAATCTTCATACAGCATCATGTAGATCTCCCACGGTTTTGATAGAATCAACCATATTCTTCAATATCTTCACAACATCCATCAATAGAACAAAGAAAGCAAAGGAATACACCATCTTTGAATGGAAATACATCACATAGTATTCATCTTCAATATCTTCATAGTCTTCTCTCTCAATCTCTCATATACAATCACTCTGTTTCAGTAGAATTGGCTATCTCTGACTCTCTCTCTCTCTCCATCAATAATACATCATATCCTCACTACAATCTCTCAAAATCACTCTCAATAATCCCTCTTAGGTCGTGGATACCCCTCCCAAGAGGTATGTCTAATATGAAGAGTCACCAGAGCCACTACAGTGTCCTTTCATAGCTCACTACTGTCACTTCACTCTAGTCTTCACTTGAGTCTTCAGCAGCTACTTCTTCCACTTCTTTCAGCTCTTTTGCACTTGTATTCACCTCTTTCCAAGGCTAGAAAACTTTCCCAAGCTACACTCTCATCCATCAGAACACATACAGAAGCATACAGAATAGTCTACAGAACAATACCAGAACAGCTACAGTACAGAACAGAACAGAACAGAACAGAAGCTCTACAGAAGACCTACAGAAGGTCATCAAAACCACATAGCTCATTCTCAAACCATTCCAAACTCTCACAAACCATTCAATAAGCTTTCACAATCTCTCAATCTTCATCAATCAATACTCCATCCCTCCTTACAGAAGACAATCAGAACAAAACAGACCAAAATAGAGCAAAACAGAAGGTATACAGAACCAATCAGAACCTATCAGAACATCACAGAACCACCAACAAACATCATGAACTTCCAAAACACCATCATTATCATTCAAAAAACTCTCAAACCACTTCCAAATTAATCAATCATCTCATAAAATCAACCATTCAGCTCTCAAAAACAATAAAAATCAGCCAAAAAACAAGTCATTTCAACACTCAACATATCCCCACACTTAGAAAAGAAGCGTCCTCGCGACCCAGGAAAAAGGGAATACAAGTTCAGGGAAAAGCTCAACTTGATCGTCAATAGCTCTTCAAAAAGAATCCATCCACCACGACCCCAACTTATAACCTGTTTCTAATATAAAAATACAACGAAAGGAAAACCCTTTATACATTAACACCGCTTAGTAAACTAAAAATCACAACAAATTTGTAAAGGATATAAGAGTTTGCTTCTTCTTCATCAGCATCAGCTTCAATTCTGCATCCACGACCCCATGACCACAAATCTCCAAAATGTAGCTTGTACACGAAATCACAATAGGAAACCACCACGTTTGTATTACATAAATGAACTCACAACACAAACACTAATACACAATACAACCATCTGAATGACTCCTTCAAAAAGAGAGATTTTCATTAAAAAGCTTCCACCATACATTGGAAAGGTATCAATGAAGATGATCCCTCTTGAAAGATTGATGTTGTCGGAAATGATCCATAGATAAGGATTCATCTACAAAGTTTTTAGGAGGATTTTGAAAAAATTGGAGACATCACATCCTTTCCAACAGGACCAGGTAGCTGCTAGGCAAATAGAGGGCATGAAAATACAATATATCCAGCTGCTGGGAATCAACAGTCACATTGACATTCATGCACAACTTTGGAATAGGCTTGGAATCATTATGAGAGTGCCTATGCATATACGCCAGGTACCAAGCAAAGTGAGCAGTTAATCTCACTGAAGGATCTACAGACTGTGAATACTGATGGGCAAAATGAACATAGTTCTGATAAGCTTGACTGGAAGCTGTCCATTCTCCTGGAATTACTGGTCAATTGATCTGCGGTCCTGTCTCGCCTCTGTCGTTGCCATACTGGCTTGGCATCAGGCTCCAAGTCAATATGATGTTGACATATTGTGGGATCAATCCCCTTTAGGTCTTTGTAGGACCACGCAAACACGTCCAAATTTTCTTTCAACAAGTTGTACAAGGTTGACAACTCCTCTTCTAGGAGGCTGCTACCCACCTTCAAGTGGCGTTCAGTGCCTTCTGCATCCACAAAGGTTAACTACCTTTCACCTTCTACTTCACGGATGAAGGTCCCGCGGACTGCTTCTGGGTACAGATCCGACTCCTTCAAGGGAGCAGTGTCCTCTTCTGATGTCCCACTAGAACCAATTTCTTCTTTTGGTGGAGACTTAGGTTGCTCTTTAAGACGTTGGAATGGGATAAGAGCCGTTTCGGGTTTGGTTTCAAGAGTAATTACCTCTTGGCTTGAAGACTCATCTTCTGATGATACATCCAGGAACGTCACATAACAGGGACCATCTGATGCCTGTTGGGTTTGTGGGACTGGTGCTTGTTGGCACGGTGCATCATCATCATCTTTCTTCGGCAAGGATGGGTCAGGACGGCATGAGCCACTTCTAAAAGACGGCTTGTTCTCCTTAATCCATTTCTTATAAAGGTTTTGCATATGAGAAGATCCATTTACCAGACCAAATGGTACCGTCACCATTCTGTCCCATAGCATGAGCTCATCTGCTTCTGATGCTTCTGGAACTTCTTCCTCAAATGTATCCTCTTTAGGTGGGATAGATTCTTATGGCTCACTTTCATCACCTTCTTCGTCCATATCATATTCATCCTCTTCTGTCTCTGTCTCTGTCTCTGCTTCTGCTTCTGCTTCTGTAGGAGCTCTGTAACAGAAGAACAGATTCTTTGTAGGCAGGAAGTATTCACCCATTGATAATGGCTTTGCATCTTTTGGAAGTCAGCTTACAGTATCCACTGTTAAGGAATGCGCCACTGTTTTCTTGGGAAGGATCTGTTTGACAGCATCTTCGTCTGCTGATGTTCCATCTGTAGCCTCATTAAGGGAGTCAGAAGATAATTCCAAGGAGGTGGATCCATGTCCTTTTTGAGAACCATATAGTTTCAGCACCACTTTGTTGGGTCCTCTACCCAAGGTCAAGGTTCCTTTGAACCAATCCGTCCTTGCTCGAGCTTCAAAAAGACATGGTCTGCCCAGTAACAGAGGATAGGATGTATCATAAGAGTTTGGCTTCACCACCAAATAGGTTAGCCAATAATCTTTTCCAGCCACTGTAGTCTTCACATATGGGAGAATGCCCAAAGGCTTGATTCTACTCTGATCCACCAGTCTGATGAGCCATTGGGTTGGTTGCACACCTTGTAAGCCTAGATCCTTCATTGTAACATCCGTCATAATGTTCACTGATGAACCACCATCAATCAGTGCATTTGCGATAAAGCAGCCTTCTATCCACACACCAGTCTCTGGAGTACCCGGATCTAGGAAAGCATTAGCCACATCCACTTCTTTTACAGGATCTGGAGCCTGGTTGGACTTTGTCATTGTTGAGGGAGCAATCCTTAAACCACGTCTTTTTGTCAGTATACTTTTGAATCTTTTCCGGCAACTGGGAGACAACATCAATAATTGTCAGAATGTGAGGTTTGGTTTGAAGGTATCTAAATCTCTAACCAAATCGTATTCCTTAATAGGATCCACTGGCTTCTCTAACCGGTTAGGGGATGGGGCAACACCCATTTTCATTTTCCCTCTTTCTTCCAACAGAGGAATTACAGAAACTTCCTCCTCTTCTGTCTCCTGGACCTCTGGTCCTGTCTCTGTAACTGTCTCTGTGACTCTCTGTGGCACTGTAGGGCTCTGTACGGCACTGTTAGGCTCTGTTTTCTTATGTTCTTATGGTGGAAGATTGAACTTCACTGTTCTGGCTGGAGGGTTATTTTCTTTCTGGATAGGTGGTTCCTTCTACTTTGCACGCGTGATGGCAGCAACTTCCAATTCCACTAAATTGGAGGTAGGCTCTTGGGCCTTGGACGAACTATCAGTAGCACTGTTTTTCACTGGGGTTGGGCTTGGACAGTCTTTTGCAGTGTGGCCTTCTCCTTTGCATCGACTGCATAAGGGCTTGTAATCCACTGACCTTCGAGGATTTGGACAATTTGGTGAGATATGTCCCTTTTCTCCGCATCTGTAACATTCCACTTCTGATCTCTGACCACCGCCAGACTGTCTTCCTCTGTAACTTTGAGAGGGAAATCTTCTGGGTCTGAAATTAGGACCAAACTCTCTAGGCTTGGGTCCAATATCTTGTGTTGTCATTTTGGATTTCAACAAGTTGAATCGTGCGTCTTCTTCCTTCCTTCTCCTATCATGCATCTCCTTCAGAGAGCAAATGTCCTCTGTATGGTTATTCCGCAAACAGTAGGAACAGAAGGCTCCAGGAATGGTTGGTTTTCGTGTACATTCAGTGGCTAAATGGCCTGCTTGATGACACTTACCACACCAAGTATTTGACCGCATCACATCTCTTCCTGCTCCTGCAACATTGGATAGGCTAGCGGTATTCACTTTCAACGTCTGTAGTTGTTCTGTAATCACATCCATCAACTCCTTTTTGATGTTTGCAACTGAGTTGGATAAGTAATCCTTCAAGCTTTCTCCTCCGGACGTACTGGCAGGAGGGTTTTGAGGAGTCTCTGTAATCACTGCATAAATGGGTTGGGCTGGTACAGAGGGGTCTCTGTTCTGGTTCTGATTCAGTGCTCCTGTTTGAACTGTTGGCTGTTGGCTCCAGTTGGTAGGATTCCACTGTTGCTGCTGATTTGACATTGAGGAAATTGGTTGGGACCATTGTTGTTGTGGGTGAACCACCATTTGAGGCATGGATTGTGGCCACTGTGGATTTGGTGCACTGTACTGTGATACCGGGGACATCTGTTGGTAGGGGTAGGGAACAGTCCCTAGAACCGCATTTGGTGGATACATCATTCCTGGCATCAGAGGAGGTAGGACTCCTCTTCCTGTATTCATCGCTAATCGAGCTTCCACTTCATCGTACAGTCTTGCACCTTCTGTTGCAGCTTGCAGTGTGGCTGGTCTTTGCAGCTCCACAAACTTACGGACTTCTGGTTGTAATCCTCTGAGAAACACCCCCTTTTGAATGCCATCATCTAGATTATGGTTAGTCCATCTCTTCAGGATGGATTCCATTCGTGAGACATAAGCTTCTACTCTTTCTCCAGAGGATTGACTTAGGTTCATAAATTCCTCTCACATCCGCTCTTCAAAACCTTCACGGCTGAATTTAGTGAGGAAGGCCAACTTCAGGTCGTCCCATGTGCCAAAAGTTCCTGCTGCTTGTCTCTCATACCACTGAAACGCCGCGCCCTTGAAAGTGGCGGGGAATATTGCTAACCAATGCTCAGGGGTTCTGGCATTGTTAGCCACACACACTACCATAAACTCTGCTACATGAAGATCGGGGTCTTCATTGTACTTTCCCTTAAAAACTGGCAATGGGACTACATTTGCTGGTCTGTCATCAATATTTCCAGGACGGATCTGGCTTGGAAGTGGACCTCCAGCAGGAGGAAGGGCTTGATGTGCCATTGGGACTTCTGTAAAGAGTTCCACAAGGGCGTCAAAGACGGCTTCTACTGCTAGCTCATTCTCAGCCTTGATTTTTGCTTTCTCTCTTCTCACGTACCTCTGGACTCGTTCTAATGCTTGCCTCTTTATTGCGTCATTCATCAGGGGGTTGGCTCCACTAGGTTGTTAGTGCTCCACAGAGGGTTAACAAAAGGCTTCAGTCTCTAGAGGACTCTCTTGCCAACATTTCTTCTACTTCTTTCTTTTCAACGTCCCTGAATTCTGCTTCCATGCCATTGCACAGGGGAAGGTATTCGGTTCGGAAGGTGTCAAAATGCATACATCTGAGCATTGTGGTGGTGCCATCATCATAGTAATGCCAGCTTCTGATGGTTTCAACAGTGTAGGTTGTGAAAAACACTCTGTCTACCAACTTCCAGTGGGTTGCTAATTGAACAAACAGAAGATTATCAGTACACCAAGCATCCCATGTATCTTGCTGTTGAGCGTCCACGAACAAATTCCAACTTTTTTCCTTCTTGTCTTTGTGAACCTCTACAGACCAAGACTCGTGAAGCTTCTTCACAATCTCCCACTTGATGTTGTCTGGAAACTTCTCAATGAATACCAAATCTTCCATGGATGGTCATTCTCTCTGTTTCTGCTCTTCAGTTTGTTCCCAAACAGTTTGCCACCAAGATGCAAGTTTCTGTTGCTTCAGCAGGAAGAGGAAACTGTCCACCACATAAAGCATGCATCATGATGGTGATGTGTTTCCGCCATTGTGGGATGAACTTCTTGTGAAAAGTGACTTTGATTATGAGAAATTCCAACTCTTCAGTGGAAGAAGGAACTTTACAAACATCCATTGAATTCTTCTATTCTTGGCAATGCCATTTCCTTCATTTTCAGCCTCTTCTGGTGCTTGTTGATGGCAAGTTTCCCCGGCTGCGCACCAAAAACATGGAGCCCCAATAGGAACACCAAGGAAAAGGGAATTCTCTTGCAAGAAAATCTATCTTGTAACATCAACAAGCTTGTTTATCATGTTTCATATGATCACAATGAAGAAAAGAACACCAGGCACAACAAATCTTCATACAACATCATGTAGATCTCCCACGGTTTTGATAGAATCAACCATATTCTTCAATATCTTCACAACATCCATCAATAGAACAAAGAAAACAAAGGAATACACCATCTTTGAATGGAAATACATCACATAGTATTCATCTTCAATATCTTCATAGTCTTCTCTCTCAATCTCTCATATACAATCACTCTGTTTCAGTAGAATTGGCTATCTCTGACTCTCTCTCTCTCTCTCCATCAATAATACATCATATCCTCACTACAATCTCTCAAAATCACTCTCAATAATCCCTCTTAGGTCGTGGATACCCCTCCCAAGAGGTATGTTTGATATGAAGAGTCACGAGAGCCACTACAGTGTCCTTTCATAGCTCACTACTGTCACTTCACTCTAGTCTTCACTTGAGTCTTCAGCAGCTACTTCTTCCACTTCTTTCAGCTCTTTTGCACTTGTATTCACCTCTTTCCAAGGCTAGAAAACTTTCCCAAGCTACACTCTCATCCATCAGAACACATACAGAAGCATACATAACAGTCTACAGAACAGTACCAGAACAGCTACAGTACAGAACAGAACAGAACAGAAGCTCTACAGAAGACCTACAGAAGGTTACAGAAGGTCATCAAAACCACATAACTCATTCTCAAACCATTCCAAACTCTCACAAACCATTCAATAAGCTTTCAAAATCTCTCAATCTTCATCAATCAATACTCCATCCCTCCTTACAGAAGACAATCAGAACAAAACAGACCAAAACAGAAGGTATACAGAACCAATCAGAACCTATCAAAACATCACAGAACCACCAACAAACATCATGAACTTCCAAAACACCATCATTATCATCCAAAACACTCTCAAACCAATTCCAAATTAATCAATCATCTCATAAAATCAACCATTCAGCTCTCAAAAACAACAAAAATCAGCCAAAAAATAAGTCATTTCAACACTCAACAATGCGTAAAAAATCATGGATAGTAATCTGAGATAATGCACCATCACAAGTGACTAAAGAATGGGTAGAAAAAGATGAACAAACACTTGCCTTAAATGGTTTGCATCTTGCTCCAAGCCTTATCCACCACATCAATATTAACAGAATAGCGAAGGAAGCATGGGAAGAGCTTAATAAAAATTTTGCTGCTAAAGCAAAAAACCAAGAGATGTATCTAAAGATGGATTTCTATAACTTGCATCATGAATACAAGGACTCACTTGCTGAGCACGTATTAAAATTGATTAGTTTGATTAATCAACTTTAAGGCATCCACGTCAAAATTCTTGAAAATAATGCAGGAGCAATGCTACTTATTAGTCTACCTAAAGAGTATGCATCCTTAAAATATTCTTTCCTTACACATAAAACACTTAATCTTGAGGATTGCATATCATCAATTCTATTGAAAGAAAATGAACTTAAAGGGTAGGTTGATGTATCAACAAATAAGGACACTGTGTTCTTTACAAAGAAAGAACCGAAATAATACTACCACTGCAAAAGGAGAGGGCACATTGGCACCAAATGAAGATTGAAGCACCCACACAAATGAAATCATTGTAAGAATATTAGACACAATGAAGAAGCACATAGGTTTAAAAGACATTCAAATTTCATGAAAGAAAATAACTAAGAAAAAAAGACAGGACACCTTTTCTAAAGAGTGAAGATTGAAGATAGAAGGGCACCTTTTCTAAAGAGTGAAGATTGAAGACAAAGAGACATAGATTTTATCCACTTGCAGTAGCCATAAAATATACCTAGTGAAGGGGGGGGGGAGGCAATCAATCCTTGTAAAATCAATCATGTAACCACATGACCACCTTGCAATATCCGAATAAGGCACCAAGGGGGGGTGTTAAAACATTTGTTTGAGTGTATGAAAGAGTGATGCCTTCTTTGTATGCAAATGTAATATGAACTAGCCTTTAGAGTGTTAAGAGATGAGGATGATAAGTTGAAAGGATAAGGATCCAAGTTAGCAAGTCAAATTAGACCAAATATAATGTATTGGGATGTACTTATTTGCCTATATGAAGAGGCACAAGCAATGCAATAACGATAAGGGCTTTTTCCTTAAAATAAATGGCTCGCTCACTTCCCTTCCTTAATCTTCTCACCAAAGCTAGGCTCTAGTACTACTATAAAGAAGCATAATTTTAGCTTAAATAAGTACATCCAATACATTGTGTTTTGTCTAGTTTGACAAGAATCCTTCTTGTAGTTCATGGTTGCACCTATCCTAGGTTTTCTTTTAGCATCTTTCTCTCTCTTTTTAACTTGTAATAATGTTCTAATAATGGTGGCTCTAAATTAAGGATGACAATGAAGATATAGATATAAGATAAGCTAATTTTATTATCCCTACATAAATCTCTTCTTTATATGTTGGTTGCTCATGTCGTTACACATTAAAATCAGGTATGTGCAAGAGCAAGACAATATTTGTAAAACCCAAACCAACAAGAAGACAAACTTTAGGATCGTGCTAGGTCCAACGATCACATCCTACACCCTCTAATTCCTTTGTGAGGGTCCTTTGATACCATTCAATGTTTCACTCTCAAAGCCAAGGCAATCTTTGTTGAGTAATGGAGCTAAGCATTAAGGAGCCATGGAAGAAGTCATTGTGGAGCAACTCAAGAGGAGAAAGAAATGAAGGAAAACTTTGGTAACTATACTAGCTAAAATGCTCTAAGAATGAAAAGTCATTTTCAATAAGTATAGCCTAGGATTGGTAAATAGGGAGAGAAATTTGAATGAGGAAGAGTAGTGGCCTTATTGGGACAAGTGGAAGTGAAGTGGCCTTTAATACTAATAAAGATATATGGTGCCTTTATTAGTAGAGGTGGGCATGTTAGATTTTTGAACATGATATTTTGCCTCCTCTCATGTGAGCAAGACACTCAAAAAAGTCAACTAGCGACAAGAGTCAAGTAGCTCTTGCAAAAAGTAACATTAGAGTTTTCACCTCCCACAGCATTTACTTCGCAAAGATAAAAAGGAGATATGAAGATTTTTTTCCACATGTGGATTGTTCTAGTTCTTCATTAAAAAAATCTGTATGGAGGAGAAATTTGCTAGATGGTTTTTTATACACATATCATGCATGTGCAATGCTTACCCAATCTCTATTTGATATTTATCTAGTCTCTCTTACTTTTACAATTGCACTCAAAGAAAATTTTGTTTAAACTATTCCTTGGTCTCCCCATTTCCCCCCTAAAGATACCCTCTTGTATGATTTCCATGTCTAGCTCATACTTCTTGATTTTCTTAGTTGGTTGGATGGCATAGTGGGTCTGTTGGATGAAGCTTTAAGAAAAGTACAATATGCCCTAGCACTAGCAAATGGGTTGTTGTGAGTTGAGAAGAAAACTTGCATTTTGTGAGATGAGAAAAAAGAGATTACTAACTACCTCAAGAACTTCAAGTTGCATGGAATCAAAATGGTGGTGGAAGTAAACAAATTTCCCTTCCTTAAATCCTTTTATATCTACCATTAGACAACCCATTTTGTGAGGGATTGTCAAGCTAAACCAATTCAAAAAGAGACACTAGGAGGTAGCCAAAACATTAGGCTACAAAGAAAAGAGAGATGCCAAAAAGGGCCTATCAATGGATGAGGCCATTGACACAAACCACCTAAAGCTAGTAGTAGTAGAGAGCCACAACTAGCAAAATCCAACAAGTCCAAGAATCAACCAAGCAACGAAGCTTCGAAGAATCAAAGCAACATACCAATGAAGAGTAGTAGGGAGAATGTTTAGCCACATTAAGATAATAAAGCCAAAAATAGCAAAGGCAAAGGAAATATGTTTCTCAAAATAATTCTTGGATTGCCTCTAGTGGATAAGAATATTGTAGTTCACTTTGCTTATGTGAATGAAGAGTTTCTTGATCTAGATATTGATCCTATCTATGGATAACATTACCAAGGAATTAACTTAGTATGTTGTTATGTAAGAAGGCTTTGCTTTGAGAGCAAGAAATAAACATTCAAGAGACTATTGTGGATCATTAAACTATCTTTGTTATTCCAAAAGTTAAACTTACTCAAGAGGACTTGCGAACCTTGGTGTTCTCAAACAATGGAGGTTTTTCTATTGCTCTTATCAAAGGCAAAGGGAGTAGGAAGAGGTAACTCTCTCCATGATTAAAGAGGATCTCAAATTAATCCATAAATGGAGGGACATGTAGCCTAACTATATATGAATTTTTTAGTCATCTCCACCACGTTCAGTGATTTGATCATGAATGTTTGATTTCCACATGGCCCTCTCTCTTCTATAAGTTGGATGAGACTATGGGAGAAGACAAAGGATCAAATCTAAAAAGATTGTACCATCTTTGTTGGAGATTGGAACAAGAGTGCATGCAAAGTGGAGAGATCACATGCATATAGTCCTATGAGTAGCTATGAAAGGGAGAGTTGGGATAATCTATGTTATCTTCATGTCCTAGTTGATGTTTCTCATATGATATCATCAAATGATGCTAAGGATTTTACTTGGCATGATAAACACAATGATCAAGCTTGGCATGTGGCTAGAGTTGAGAGGGCATATATCAATCATGAAGGTTTGGTGGGCAGTACCCCAATGTAACTAATAGTCTTGTCAAATCACTTGGACTCACATCACTATTCCATCTAGATTACCTTCCAATAATAGTACATCAATAAAAAAATAAAGGGCCACTATTGTTCATGTTCAACAACCCCCTTTTTAAGGGAAAGGGTTTTGTGATTCACCTGAAGAAATGTTGGACTTTTATGAGTCTTTCTCACTTTGATCCAATCATTAAGGTTAAGGAATCCCTTAAAACCATCACCATTTATCTAAGAAATATGGCAGAGATCAAGTTGTTTGCAAAAGGGGAGTTATAGATATTGTTATTAGATGTAGAGGATATTTATTAGATGTCAATGTTGTTTTTCCTAATGATAATACACTTGCCTGGCTCTTATAGGATTTTGAGGATCACATTGCAACTAAAGAAAGTTGTAAATTTATGGTATCAAGGTGCAATTGAAATGCTCATGGATGTTGGAAAGGGACATCCCTACCTTAGCCTTCTATAAATCTCTTCAAGCTAAGAAAAGGAAGAGCTAGTCTCTACAATCAAACCGGGGCGAGGGGGGGGGGGGTGCATTAAAATGTTGTTTCCATAGATAAAGTATTTATAAAGTGGTCTTCTACTCTGCCTGGCTCTCAAATGTGACACGCAAGTCTTTGGGATAGTGATTCCAATATTCTACAAGTAAAAAATGATAATGAAGACATACTCTTAGAATTTTGTGATCAATATGCCAATATTTTTGGCACAACGGTTAGCAAGGCAAAGTACAAAGTTCTCTTCATTGTATTTGAAGATATTCATATATGGATTTTGTAGTTCAGCTTTAAGGTGATCCAAATGGGAGAAGTCTTTTGCTACTTGGGATGCATTTTTTGGTGGTCTACAAGTATCAACCTCACAAAAACTATTGTAGAAACTAGATAGGATTGAACACAAGATTTCAAAGTTGAGTTTATTTCCATTTAGTTTTAGAGATAAGATAGTAGCATTAGGTAAGATTTTATCTACTACATTGATGTTTGTTAATGGTGGAGATGTTCCTTTTTTGAAACATAGTGGCCAAGAAAGTGCTTGTGGATTTCTTATTGAGCTACGACTTAGAGGGAACAACATCAAACCTTGTAGAAAGTGGTCACAATAGCAAGAAGTGGAGATTTGGTCTTTGAGAAGCTTAGTTTCAAGGCCCCTTGAGTGGTTTGATGTACTTTGAGAATTCACTTCCATGGGCAATCAATACTAGGCATGCCCTTAGAGATGTTAAACTCATGGGTGGTCACTGGGTCTATATTTCTATTTTCCCTTCGAGGATAAACATGCATCTACATGCTAAAAATAAGAGTAGTTGGCTCTACCACTATGTAGGCCTTGGTGGAACAATTTAGGAAGGTAATGTAAAACCCTGCATTGGAGAGAAGAAGCAAGCTAGAGATGAGATGTGGCTCTATTGCAAAGTGTCTAGGCATTCCTTGAGACCTATATAGATTCCTTCTATGTCTAGCCTTCCATGAGACCTATACAAATTCCTTCTCTCCCATCCCCCTCAAACCAAGGCTCTCAAAAATTTAAGCACTAGAAAGGAGTCACAAAATGCATGAACATTGGAATAATAACAATATAAAGAGTATGGAGTTAGATGAAATAGGAAACAAATGCAAACTAGAGTAAAAGAGAGATAAAGGATAACATATCCTACAAAGAAGATAGGAAAATCCCCGCCCTTCAACCATGATGCTTTGGAGATATCTTATCAATGATAAAGCAGCATCTACGTATAAAAAATGAAGAGGAGGATCAACTTTCACTCTATCCCTAATAGCTTATTTGGTAGGGTCAAGATGGATTGGCAAGTGTCACACCTCGAAACTTCATTGCACATGTGGAGAATGAGACATTAGTTTTTACTTTGGACTAAAAAATGGGCCTTTTTTCTATAGAGAGAGAAAGTCTATGGGCAAATTAGGAGAAAGCTATTGTAACAAATCACATAATTTCTTTGGGTATTTTAATATATAATTTGAAAGTAATAAATTGAAACGAAAAGGATCTATCATTCGTATTTTGCAAACAAAAAATTTTAAAAAGTGTTCTATTTTGAATATATTAAATTCTTCTTCTAAAGATGTTAAAATATAATGTTGTCATCTCATTTAATGGACATATTCCCCTTTCAAAGTGCAAATTTCTCATTTGATGAAGAAGTAAGTTTCTCTCTAAAGGAGAGCCATTTCTCTTTACTACTATCTCTCATTCTTTTGTGAGCTCTATTTGCAACTTCTTTCCTTTGTATATTTAGGGTTTAAGATTCTTCTACTTACATGTTTGTATATGGTTCTACTACTTGTACCAATGATAACACCTCAATCGACACATCCATGCTCTTCTACTAGAATATCGCATTATATAATAGGTTTGACATAGAAAAATACAAATGGATGCCTATGACAATCTCTGTTGGGAGGTAGGCTATGCTACAAACTAGAAAGAGAAAAAGAAGTAGCACAAATGAGTTCATACACACTTACAAAGATAGAGTAAAATAATTTCATTATTGTGAAAATAAGTTTGAGACAAGAAAGCTTACTTAAATTTAGCAATACTTGTTTAATGAAAGATGAACATGGCAAATAGAAATATTTGAAATTGCCATATGTGGTGGCACATATGTATTTGCTATCAAGAGATTGTCGATTCATTCTCAATTAGTCATTTGATGCACCTCTCTCAAAAGCCGAACAAATCAAAGTCCATATAAGCTTGAAGCCCTTTATATTTTAAAAGACTCGCAATATAATAATACATTTGACACAGTATCACTCACATGATAAATGAGGCACAACAAATAAAGATGAAATGGAGACCCACATCATTGATTCAAATTTTCAAAATACTATGTAGTAGAGCAGATTTACATTTGTAGACACCCTATAGTTGTGGCTATAGCCATCCAATTATAATAATGCTCTCACACAAACAAATCTCATTGTTGATAAGAAGTCATCTACCATAGTGAGAGAAAGTGATGGTGGAATGCAAAGTCAATCCAATGAGAGAGAGGGGAGAGAGAGAGACAGAGAGAGAGAGTACAAGAGGTTTTTTAATAGATACTAAAGTTCCCTTTTTCTTCATTAAAATAACTTAAATACAACTATTTAGTGTGTATTAGTATAAGAGGTGTTGACCTGGTCTTTAGACAATGGTCTTTATCCTAAAAACCTTTCATTTAACGGCCAATATACCTTTAAGGTAGAATTGCTAGTGAAGATATTATCAAATACCCATCATCACTTTGCAATGTGAAAAATGCTCAGAAGCTAAGCTCTTTGTAAAAAGATCCATAGGGTTATCATCTATACGAACCTTAACAAGCTCAATCCACTTTTCTCAAGCATCTCCCTAACGAAGTGATGCTTCACCTCAATATATGTTGTCTTTGAATGGAAGAAATTATACCATGCCAACTAGATGGGAGTCTAACCATCACAATATAATATGAGCACCTCTCTAGCAAAGCCTAGATTTCCAACTAAATGAGTAAGTCATATAGCTTCCTTACATGCTTGCAACATATTCTGCCTTAATGTTAGGGAAGGCCATGCATGGATGCAATCGAGAGACCCATGAGATTGCATCTCCTAAGTGGATGCAACATATTCAGCCACTTAGGAGATTGCATCTCCTAAGTGGCTGCAAGATATTCAACCTCAATGGTAGATAAGGCTATACATGGATGCAATCAAGAGACCTACACCTCCTATGAATGTGAAGACAAAACATATTTAGACTTCCTAGAGTCCACATTTCCTATAAAGTCAACATTTGCATACCTAAGAATAGATGCACCCTTCCTTCCAAAGCGAATACAAATATCTCTAGTGCCATTCAAGTGTCACATGATACTCTTTTCATTGCTTCCAAATACTTCTTCCTAGGGTTTGCAATAGACTTGCTAACCACTTTCTAGGGTTTTCCTAAGCAATATCTAGAGGTGTAGCTACCATAGACATCAAGATACAACTACATATGCATAAGGAATCTTGGCCATTTCAACATTTTTCTCATTCCAATTGTCTCACTTAAGCATCTCCATGAGCATGCATGCCCAAAGAACCTCCATGGCCAAAAACTTGCTAAGGAATTTTGCCCTACAACACATCTACAATAATTTTAGGAGCAATAAGTTGCAACCCACATTTGCTCTAGAGCATTTGAGTATTTTATCCAAGATGGGCAAGACACTCAAGTTTGTAGTTGAGGAGAGACCTTAGATTGACATATTTTGTATTGCCTTTAGATATGTTGGGCTCCTCTTGACCTTCATTTCACTATGGGTCATAGATACATTGTTTAAAAAATAGCAAGGGGGAACTATGGACCACTGTGGGATTTTGAGACCACTGCATCGAAGAGGAACATAAAGTGGCCTTCAAATGGCATCTTTTGTATTGATCTTTATACATGCATAGCCACCATTATGCGACATAATGACAGTAGGGGCATATCGACATTATCGCACTAAAATAGCAAAGTGATGGCTCTTCCCCCTAAAGAAGGAAGTTAAAAAATATTTTTCTTCTTTTACCTTTTTTTAATAATATATAACTATAATAATAATATGTAGGGCCACCCATAAGATGACATTATCACAAAAATTATCAAATTAGGGTGTGCCACTCATGACCATGATTTTTCCACATGGCACGCTATCATCAAATGATGTGTTGGCCCCCCTAGTTGCAATTTCCATAGGCCCATCTCACACTCTTTGGAGGAAGGTTGTGCAAGCATGCCCACTATCATTGATCAAGTCATATGAATCAAGGCCATTGTTTTGGATAGTCATTCAAGGGTGTTACTCATCATCATCAAGGTTTTTTTCTAACAAAGATATCCCTTTTAGCTTCTTATATGATCATATTTGAGAAAATGCGAGGGGCCCCTTTTGGACCAATAGTGCAAGTGGACCTCATTTCAGAATTGGAACATTCTCTCTTTGTTTAAGTAGGGCGTTTGTATAGTGTATGTGCTCAAATAGTGAGAAGGGGGGACTTGTTTGTCCCCTACACAATTGCATCCCCTCGTATTGTTGTGTATCCTTCCTTCATGTCTTCCAAGAAGTCCATCCTAGGCTTCTATGGGTTATGGCTAGAACTTTTCATTGCGGAGTGAACTTGAGAGAGTCTAGGTGACAAACCTCGTGTTATTCTAAGAAGTACCGAGTAGCATAGCTTAGGATAATCTTTTAATGGGCCACCAAATCATTTTAATAAGGGGTTCTCAGTTAAGCACGTTACATCTGCATTTGGCCCTTGTCCTAATATTTTTCAATTGAGAAAAGCACTTGACTTATCGAGGTTTGCCTAACTAGCGATTGTTTTCCATCAGGACAGGTAATCCTCTACTTTCCATTTATGTATGGGTTTTTCTTTAGTTTTCTAAACAAAGCATACTAATATATTGTTTGACGTATATAAGTATCTTCTTTCATTAATATTGGGTTTATTTCATGTCTTCCTTAGGCACAATACAAATATAATAAAGACAGTCCTTTCAAAACATCTACTTTATTATTTAATAATCAATACTTCCAATCATTTTCTGAGCATGTCCTTGAAGATGGCACACATGAGGCGCTAGAAGGTAGTAGGGGTGTTAGTCGGTCCAAATGGCATGACTATCTAGGCAAACTCCCCCCCATTCGGTGACGAATGTTGTCTTGTGTCTGTCATCCAGATGGACTTGCACTTGGTTATAGTTTGAGAAATCATCTAGAAACTATAGGCTTCCTTTCTTGCCACTCTCTCTAGTATGCGCACTCAGTGTATGGTAATGGATAGTTGTCTCTCTTTGTGGTGGCTACGTGGATAGTGTGAGGGGGGGGTTGTTTGTCCCACACAACACATCCCCTTGCACTTTGAGGGTATGTGTGTTCTATTACATGTGTGCCCTATAGCTAGAGGAGTGCCCTTCCTTCATGTAGGATGGTTTCCCTTTGAATTGATTGTGCATAATTTGAAGACCATCTAGGAATGCCCTAATCGTGTGGGGTGGGGGGGTGCAATGATTTTTTGTCCCACACAATGGAATCCCCTCACTTAGGATAGACATGTTCTATTACATCTGTGCCCCAATAGTGTCATGAGTACCCTTGCTTCATGTAGGATGGCCTCTCTTTGTGATGTTTGGGCACAATTTGAAGACCATTAGGGAGTGCCACAATAGTGCAATGGGATCTCGTTGCTTTATTCGTCAAAGTTATAGACATTCTTACTAATGTTTTATTCTTGATTATTTGATACTTTGAAAAACATTTAAAACACTGCAAGGTCTTGTAAAGGCGACTTCATAAAATTGAACTATGAGGGACTATAAAGCTTGCAAATCATGAAATATATTATTATACTAATTATAAATCATATATTTCATAGTTGAGCTATATGTATCTTCAATATAGAATGATTATCCCAGTTCATGTAGAATCCCTTTGTTAACTTGATAGCAAGATAAGCTTATAGATGTGGGATTCAATAGCAATGAGCCCTTTACATTTGCCCACTTCGTCTTTGCATATAAAGTTTTCTACATTGCAGAGTAGCCTTTGTGTGTGAGATGTTCACTTGATCAATAATCTCCTAAATGCCTTTTGGATGTAATGTATTGTTCTTTATGAAGCTTTGAACATCTTTTCGGGTAATATTCCTAAACTTTCTTTTCTTCATTATTGCTTCCATCTCCTAGCAATATATAAGAAGACCAACATTAGATGTTCCTTAACCATGTCATCACCTTCTTTGATCAAGGTGTAATAAAGACCTATCTTATACAAAAATAAATAGAGATCTTAGATTATACACACATAAATAATCTCACATTATACAAAAAAGTAGCAAGAAGTAAGAAGCATTGCTCACTTATTTGCATACACATTTTTGGATACCACTGCTTTCTACCTTTAATTGAGCAACATTCCAAAGATTCTTTTCTCTTTAATGGAGCCCAATACTATTTGCTTAAGTCACAACACTTTTCTTTTTGTAGAAGCAAAATGGTCTCTTTATTACTTTCTAACTTCTTCAAACATTGGTTCATGAAATACCTCAAACATAAGTTCTCTATCTCAAGCAAATCCTTCTCTAATCATAGAGCCTACCCATTCAGGTGAAGACAATATGTATATCTTAGAAAGCCATTGTACCCATTGCCAATAAAGCTAAGTAGTCATCATTGCATGCCTTTTTGTCCCCTGGCCCCCCTACATTCCTATGCTCCATCCACTTTTTGTGGTGGATCCTCCCTAAAAAGGAGGGGGGTCTCCCTTTTGTTTCACCCTAGTAACTAGTTTTTTTCATCCTCCAAGATGAGACCACCACTCTTCCAAAAGTGTCGCATCAACAACTTGGATTTATTTTGACCCCAAAAAATGATTTTTTTACATTTCATAAAAAATGGATTTCTTTTTCTCAAAAGGCAATAAATTATATTGCAATTTAAAATACTCATTTTCTTTATACTTTTTTGTATTAAATGCTCTTCAAATCAATTCTTCTCTAATATGGAACCATCACTCTTCCAAAAGTGCCATATCAACAACAATTTTTTAAAAAAAGCTTCACAAAATGGGTATCTTTTTCTCAAAAGTACCCAATCATATTGCAAGTTGAAATACTCATTTTCTATATACTTTTTTTACATTAAAGGCCCTCCAAATCAATTTATATTTTTTAATACCCACACATGTAGTACATGGGATCCTACAAAGGTAACTACATATCCATATTATGCTCCACTACTTCTCTTAACTTCCATAGTAGTAGGGTAAACTATTTATGATACCAAAAAAGTGACTTTTTTTTCCTTCTCAAAACATGATCTTTTCCATCTCTAGTAGCGTCTAATAATATTATATATGCATGTAAGCATTTTTCATACTCTCTTTTTCCCTCTAACACTTTCAAATCAATATTATACTGAAAATTTAATGTATTCCATTTTCTCTCTTGCCTTGCATTTTCTAATGGAACCACTAAGGGATACAAGCAATCATAAGAGAAATGTAAATTTTTATATTCATGTAGATGAAGAGTATGCAATTGCAAAGTCCCCTTATAGTAGCAAGCGTAGCCTAGATGCAACAACTTCTTCTCAATATCATTTAGAGGAAAAGAAAAAGATTAATCTTTGAGTAGATGGTTCCTTATATCCTAACGACCCTAGCACTAGGCTAAATCCATATTTCAATTCCACTTTTTCATTGCTCACTTTTGTTAGGGATGGTAAAAATGGTCTACTAGGTTATTGAAAACTCTTAGATTGAAATATTCATATGAATCAATATTATCAATCAATGTTATATAGCACTCATCAATATTTTACAATCCTAGGGTTCTTTAAATGTGTTGCAAAAATCCTTGCAAGATCAAGAAATCAAAGTGCAAAAGCTTGAAGAAGAATTGTAGTGTAAAGACAAGGGACAAGAGATGGCAAAGGGCATGTAAAGAAATTCAACCTTGGAGGAAGAGAATGCTTCATTAAAATCCTAGTGCTCATCATTTTTTATTGAAAGACAAACTAAATCTACTATATTCTATGAAAATATGTATGTTTTTAAATGAACTTTTTTTACGATGCTAGAGGCCAAGGCAAGGATTAGCAGATGGAGCTTCTAAAGTATTTCTTAAAATGCAAGTAGCTCGTTGGAATTTTGAGAGACCCCTTGACATCGAGCCCTCTATCTTGTTGCTTTAAATGAGGTTCTTACAAATGTTTTGAATAGTTTATTTGTGAAAAAAGTTCAAATAGTATGTGATACAGTTGGGGTTAATCGATAAGTCTATGAGGCTATATACAGTCTGATAGCAAATGCATTGGCTCATAGCAAAATAAGACGCGTGATTTTGTCTCATCTATTTAAGCTTAGAGCTACAAAACACAAAGTATGTCAATTGCTCATTCAATAGGAGAATATTTTTTTATAACTAACAAAATAGAAGTCGAAGAAACTAAAGATGGAGAGATTTCTTATGACTATGATAGCTTTCACAATATTTTTGTTCAAGTGGTTAAGTAGTAATGTACCATGGCTCATTTCTACAAGGTGCAATATTCAAAAGGTATTGACATGTCCTAATATAAGATTATGGATTTAATATAGCATATTTGTTTCTAGTAAGTTTGTGCCAACTATAAGTGTTAGTTTGATTTCAATCTTGGAGTTGATTTTCAATTTGACGAATGTCAAACAATAAAGAGATGCAAGTTGGAGAGGATGGGTCTTACATTGATGAATTAGCCTATGTAGAAGATATCACCTTGTTCGGACCATTTTGTGTGCGGTAGAAAAAAGAAATTTTGTGGCTAACATCAATCAATGTGCTTTAGAAAACCCATAATGTTCTCTCTAGGATCTTCTAATGTACTCGATATCTAAATATAAGTTTCAAGCAAACAAGTGGTACAAAGCTCTATGTGGAAGGAGTTGGAGAATTCAACATTTAGTTGACACTTGGGTGGCAATCTCAAGACTCTAAAGTGTATGTTTCATTTTGACACTAAGCTATCAACATCATTACCTTGTCCATTTTGCATAAAAACAAATAGTTCTTCTAAGGTCGTGGATAATGTTGTATGGAAGGGAGGAGCATTGGCTTATAGAAAGGCACCATCGAATAGGTCATATCTTGATGAGAATTGGAAAGAAATATTTCCAATTAACATTGAGAATGTCCATTTTTGCACTTTGTGTTACCTCATACACATATTTAACAAGCTATTAAAGTTGCATATCAATTATGTATACACAATAAAGCCTTTCTCTAGACATGAAGTAGCTATTGAGAAAATCAGGCAGCTATTATATTCATAAGGTGTATATGGAGGCAAGGTTAAGATTAAGAAGGACCAGAAACATATCACAAAAAATATCATTAACTGGGACAAACACAAAGAGATTCCTCAGCAATATGACTTGTAAGCCATCAAAGTTAAAGTATATTTTTGCTTGATTCTGATATGGTAATACCTTGATCTAAGATCAATCTTGGAGAAAATCTTCGTTCCTTTTAGTTGATCAAGTAGTTCGTCGACCCTTGGAATCAGATACTTATTCTTGATCATTACCTGATTTAGCCCTTGATAATCAATGCATAGATAGAGAGTCCCATTCTTCTTTTTTTGAAATAACATCGAAGCTCCCTAGGGTAAGTTATTAGGTCTAATGTATCCCTGATCTAAGAGCTATTTAAGTTGTTCCTTTAGTTCTATGGCTTCTAGAATGGACATTTGATATGGTCGCTTTGCAACTGGTGCAGCTCCTGGTATTAGCTTGATTTCGTGGTCAACTTCTCTCTGTGGTGGAAGTTTAGTTAATTCTTCAGGAAATACATCAGCATATTCCCTAAGCCATGACGGTTCATGTTCAGCTTTTTTATCCTATTCAGTATTATTTAGGATATGTGGAAATATTTATGTAAATGTATTACAAAATTGCAAAAAGAACCTACACTTAAGAATGCTCGTGGCATTCTTTTGATAAGCTCGTGTGGAGAATGCTAAAACCGTTAACAGATCATTCCACTTAAGTTGAATTTAATACAATGGTCAATGATTTTACAAAGCTAATTATTAATGCATAGGGAGAAACCAACATCACCATCCACTCTACTACTTGCATGTTCTTTTATATTTATATAATTTGATGTTTCAAATTTAATGTCAATGCTTCTTACCTTTGTAGCACATATTATATGCTCATAGATCATATTTTTTGAAGAAGTATGGATTTTTGGAAATGTGGAGTACCCAAGGTATGGAGAAGTCTACTGGTTTTATAGATGTACATTCAGCCGATCCATCAAATTGGAGGACGCTAAGTCTACTGCATTGGCTAAATCTCTTAGGTAAGAAATCCAAGCGCATAATGAGAAAAAGTGGTGAAACACGTGTAGTGAACACACATGCAGCATGTCGCATGAGAAGGTGAAGGAAAGGGTCAAAATGGGCATGTATGTAAAACTACATGTGAATCCCCTAAAAGTCTAATATTAGCTTTCATATAAATATAGCTCTTTTAGTTCGTTTTTTATTTCATACTTCTATTGTTGTCTTATATTCTTCTTTTCTAATTCATCTCATTTCCTTTAATAGAAAGCCAACCTTGATGCTCTCATGCATGATGGTGGCTTGTATAGCTCTTATGGCTTTTCCAATACCAATGGCTTATGGTACCCTTCTGCATAGGCATGTACTAAAACCATGCTTCACCAACTCTTTTTTAACAACAATTATATTGTCCGTATTTTGGGTGATAGCGAAAGTACACAACACTTTTGACAAGGTTTTTAAGATAGAGAGTTGAGCCCGCCTATGTGGAGTGAATGTGGCATAGACAATGGTTATGTCGCTGTAATGGAGGGAAATACCTAGTGTCACACTGACCTAGGTATAAAAGGTGTGAAGGACATTTGCATGGTACCAATTTATGAATATACTTTTGTCCTTTCACCCTTTTCACCTTCTCTCCTGTCCTTCCATGGTGGCTGCCAGCCATTTCTCTCTCCTCTTCCCTTCTTTCTCTCTCTTCCTGCACCTCTTCTCTCTCTCCTGTCCTCTCTCTTACAGTGGTATCAGAGCTTCAGTCTTTGATCTAGTCTTCTCTCTCCCAGTCCCTCTCTTTGACAGTTGCCACCACTAGGGACTAGCCAATGTAGTGCCCTATCGAGGCATCTTTCTCGAACACTCCCCAGTCCTTCTAGAGACTTGCAAAATCATTGATGTCGAGCATGTTCTACATTGACATGAAGTTTGCTCAAAATAGTATGCATAGTAAAACAAAGTGTCTAAACGTACTATTAATACACTTACTTCTTGCTCACCGTCGGCAGTAACCTTTGAGGGTTTGGTAAAGTCCACACTTGACTTAGACTCGTCCATCGGGGAGCTTACTACTCTTCCAAGGGCACCTATCCTACCATCAAGATGGCTTGCATTGCTTCAAACTCTTGGGTGCTAGTTGTGGCATACTAAGCCAAGTCAATGACATAAGAGCTATGAGTGTGCTCTCTATGTCTTCAAGCTTTAAGTTACTGTACTTTGCAAGTAAATCATCAAACACAAGGGGAAAGTCATTGGCAATTCCTAGCATTGACAATGCAAATTCTTTGTCATCGCTAAAGACTTCGCTCATGCTATCTATGTAACAATCTGCATCGATTGTAGATGGTGCATGCTTTTGCTACCTGAAGCACTCTCCAATGTGCTATTTATAACAGCTATAGTTTTATCAACCATAAGGTCTAGATATTTGGCCTCTTTTGCAACCTCTGCTTCCTCTCTAGTGTTTTGTCCAATGATGAAGGCTTTGGGTTAGAGACATCTTTTAACAACCCTCCCATATGCTCTTTAGCACCCACTATGATTGCAGGGGGGTCTTCACCTTCATTGAGCAGCAAAACAAAGGTGTTCATCCAGGAGAGGTGATTGATGCCATACTGATCAATGCCATATTTGTTGGCATGTCGAGAAGTGAGGTGCTTAAAATAGGTGGGAGTGAGATTTGCACAAAAACAACCTAATCATTTGTGAAATGCCTTTGTGCCATCGATGTACTTTAAGAGATTGTAGGGCACTCGTGCCTCGACAAAATTCTCAAAGTCAACGGAATATACTCGAAGGTATGTATTCATATACCTGATATGGTATTGCAGGCTTGGACCATGCCACAATACCATATCGTAATACTTGATATTGGGACAAACGATCTGGAGGAGATCGGATCGCCCACAAAGTTTGTGTCTTAAAGAAGTCACATGAAGTTTGCAACAATGTGAACTAGTGTGGGAGGTGCATGTACGAGGAGGGGTATAGAAGGTAAGTACAAGGGTGCTTGACAGAAGAGAAGTGGTTGGAGAGTTAGAAAATGAAAATCAGGCCAAGTGCCGACCACCCCCCTGATCCCCACCCAGTATAGGTGACCCCCCATAGGAGGAGAGGAGCCCCATACACCGACATCCTCCACTCACCAGCAGTTGAGCCCCCCTCCCCCCCCCCCCACAGCCACCAGCTCATCCGTCCATGCTGTCCGTTACACTTTCTCGAGATAGGAGCAACTGCTACCTCAAGAGTTTTTTCGCAGTGGGTCGTAGTCTTACTTGAGAGTTGCGGAGCGCAGAGAGTTCCCACTACCCCTAGAGGTGGGAATCTTCGTGGTGTGCAAGTCAAGGAGTGGCAAGGTCCATTTACTAGCACCACTGGATGGACCAAACTACGCCTTCTTCCTTCAAACCTACACACAGGAGACTGGATAACGACACAGATAGAGGAGGAGGTGAATGGTTTTTATAAACAATGGACTTAAAATTTTAGTTTTAAAACACCTATTAAAATTTTTAAGATATATCTTTGAGAAGTTTAAAAAATCACAAAAAATCTAAAATACACTAGATTAGAGAATAAAAAATACATATAAGAAATGAAAAAATAAAATCCCTCAATCTATTGGTTGTTACAAAGCACTCGATACCATATAATTCATCCCCATTCTTTTACTTATTTAAAAGGAGAAAAACTAAATAAGATTTAAAATATTGTGTCCAACCAAATAATAATTATTCCAGTGTGAAATAAGCTCATATTTCTACCACAAATATGAAAGTTAAAGTTCTCTGCACAAATGCTTCCCATCAAGATAAGGTTCTCCCAAAAATTTAGGAGACTCCAATAATCACTCACTATGTGACTGACTTAACCATTTTATCTAGCATATAAATTTAAAAATCAAATGCTTGTTCCATGTCTTCAGTGGACTCCAAGGAAATCCATTGGCCTTGGTTTTCATCCATTGTCTATAATAGAAGCAAATGTACAATGATGAATGTGCAATCAAGTCACAAATGGTAACACTAGAGACCGCCACTCTATATGAAAATATGTCCTCTTCGTGCACTCATTCTATCATTTTCCAAAATTGGAATTAAGAAAGCCCTTCCTTATGTCCTTACAAATGAACATGGAGAGACATTGATGCATATTAGTGATTTTGAAGATATACGTAAAAACATGAATTGGTACAAAATATGAAAGATCTACTGATCTTGAAGCTCTATTGACTTTCGGTGAGCTATGAATGTCATCTACTATCTTCAATTTTGATGTTTGAAGTGTCCACTCATCCAAAATTGATCATTCCAAAGAATTGAGAGATGGACAAGGAAGTAATTCAAGAGAACTATATAAATGATATAAACACTATATATGAGAACTTGTAGAAAAAAAATCTTGCGATGTAAAGATATTGCAATGACTTTCCGATCATCATTGTCTCACCTATATTCACATGTAGAGCTTTGTATGTCCTCGACAATCTTCTCAAAGGTTGATCCTCAACAAGATTCAAAGGGAAGATGTTTGACAGGAGAAAAGAAGTAAAAACCTAAAAAACCTATGAGAAGTTAAAAACATAAAAGCAATTACTTACAATTTGAGAGGAATTGTCAAGTAGTCCCAAGAGAAGCTTTAAGTCCTTCACACTGTACACATGTTGAATTGATGCAACAAGACTACCATCTCGAGCCTCCCAAACCCAAGCACTCTATTCATCCAATGATTTTGTAGTGTACCATAACAACGAACTTAATGAGGCCCTATCACTAAGCATTGCATGTAGACCCATGAATCCGTCTTAAATAATGCTCCTTCTTATTTGCTATCCTCATCCTTTGTATTGTGTACATAGACAACAGATATGGAACCATGGGGTTGCCTTCGCTACCATGTAGATGCCATTATAATGTATTTGAGAAGAATACTACTTAGAAGGACACAAATGCGAGTAACAATACTTTAGAATGGTAGTAGATGTGGAGATGGAAGAAAGAGAGAAGTTGGGTATTGTGTGGCTATGGCATGGAGAAGTTGGGGGATTGTGTGGCTATGGCTAGTGGGCATAGAAAGAATAGAAGATTTATCAAATGAAGATAAGAGAATGACCATGGAAGAAAGTGAGAAGTCAGGTGCTATTGGCTATGGCTAGGAGAAGTTGGGGACTATGTGGCTATGGCTATGCTCAAAAGAAAGAGAGAAGCTAGGTGTTGTGTGGCTATGGTTGGAAAAAGTTTGGGGTTTTGGCTATGGTTGTGTGAGCATAAAAAGATAAGGAGATTTATGGAATGCAGGCAAGAGAATGAACGTGAAAGAAATAGAGAAGCTAGATATTGTGTTACTATGGCTATGTAAGCACAAAAAATTGAGAATATTTTTTGAATGGAGATAAGAGAATGACCAAACTAGAAGCAGGTCTTGCACAAAGACACCAAAACATGCTTTTTTATACTATACATGACATAAGAAGAGGTTTTGAAAGGGAGGGGAGGGAGGGAATCCCTCTTTGGAGAGGGAAGAAAATTTTCATTTTTGGAGTCACATATTTAGACGTCCAATGGAACCCACCTGACATGGAGTGGTAAAAGTGGGGGGATGGAAATGGGAGGCGGGAAGGGCAAAAGGAAAATAGGGGGACAAGCTTATAAGTGGTAGAGACAGGGGGAAAAAAGGGAGGATAAAATGTGTACACCACCCCCTCTCCCATTGGTCCACCTCAAATATCTTGTCATTAGGAGAGTCATTAACTCTTAACTAAAGAGCCCTTTTTGACTCCATATTTTCCCTAATGAAAATTAAAGCATTTTAGGGAGATTCAAGAGGCAAGCTAGCCCATATCAGATTTGAGGCTTAATTTATATTTCAAGGAGTAAGGTAAAGACCAATCCCTAAGCACACCAAGGAAAAATTTGGTTTGAAGGTTTGTTGGTCAGCTTTGATAGCAAGAGGCACTTGGATTAGCAAAGGAGATCAAAGAATTTCAATTGTACTCCATCCATTTGTAATAAAAGCTAAAGAAATACCACAAGGGATAACAATTTTAGGTTGAACATGCTATCTATTGTCCAAGATTTAGGTGGTAAATTGTGCAATTTTTGTTTATGTGAATTTTATGCATGTTATAATTGTTGATTAATCACGTCATTACCACTCTCTTCAAGGAGGAAGGATGATTTCAAGGTTCCATTATCGGGATACCATCAACTCACTTAAATTGGTGGGTCTAAGGCATCTAGTTAAAGGTTAGAAGCTTTACTCTAGTGCTAAAATTGTATTCAACTGAGCATTACAATGAGAATGTCTTCATATAGTGAGATGGGATTAAGCAAAAATGATGCCTCTCAATTTGAAAATTCACAAATTGTTAGGGAAAATACAATAACTGATCTTGAACCCCTTAAAGGAGGGCTGATCTTGAACCCCTTAAAGGAGAGCAACAAAGATAAGAAGAGGAAATCATCTTCAAGAGCTTTGAGATAGAAGATGCACCAAAGAAAGAGCCAATACAACAACACGATGTTTCAAATGTGGGTAGTGAGTATAAGTAAATGATGCCAGTGGAAAAATTGATGCATATGCAAGGCCAACTTGAAAGTGCCAACCCAATGTTTTTTAGATAGCAAGACATGCATGCAATGATGGACAACTAGGGTACTTTGGTGGTGGCACTCGTTTCCATGCTATGGTGGATCAAGGATCGCAAATGAGAATGTATGGTACAACTCCTTATAGTATGTAGCAACCAATGCATGGTATGCAAGGTCCAATGTATTCGGATAAGGCTAGTAATATGCATATAACCATGTATAACAATGTTGGCATAATGCTACGACACAAAGTGGTAAGTTTGGCAATGCATATATGCAACCCACTGTGTTTGGGACTCGTGCTACTAATGTTAGTCATGCAAATGCTCTCTATTGTGTTGACCATGAGGGAAATGCAACTATTAATATATCCAAAATATGGAAAAATGTACCTTGTTATGGTTGGTAGTATGTAAATTTTGCATGCATAATCACATTGCAATAGTCCAAAGTATGAAAACAAGAATGTTTTCTAATGCATTTGGTGCTCCTATCATGTGAAGTATACATGAGGGGCTAGTCAATTGGATGTGAAGTTTCATGCTAGTTAAGATAGAATTGCAACAATGTGAAAGTTCCAAGGATTTATGCACTCCAAAGAGATAAAGGCCTAGAACCTAGTAGAGGTTTTGAGGCAAGTAAAGTTAGAGATAAAGTTTCCATGTGCTTCTCGATAAAGCTTTAGCATTGTTTCACCTATAAAAAAATGTAACTAGGTGGAGAAGGGTGATTTGGCAAATTAGCCTCAATGTTGCACTTTACCTTGATGTGTTTTAGATAGAGCTGACTTTGGATTAGGCTCTTTCAAGCTTAATAGAGCATAGAAGATCCAGAGTATTACTTGATGGTCAAGGGGGAAGTTACACCAACACATCTCGATTATATAGTGGATCTTGGAAGTACTTGATTTGCATCTAGGGTACTATATGGTAATAGTATTTTTGCCATTGAGATCACTATTCAATGTTCTAGTCACTATGAGTTGGTACATAGACATGAATGGTTTGCATCTATGCTCTAAAATTATACATTTGCAAGGTTGCTAGGTATGTATGGAATACATGGAATGTACATTTTGATGTGATGTACATTTGTAGGCATGTATGGAATACATGTGTGGAATGTAATGTAAACTTACAGGTCATGCACAAGAATTGCATAAGTTACATGTGATTTGTAGTTGATGTATGCTTTAAATGACTATCCCATGGTACATCATTGTTGTAAAGTAGAATTTATGCTTAGAGTATGCATCACAATGCCTTAGTGGCCAAAAAAGTGTTTGAATTTGGCATGTGAATGCGCTCCTTATGGTTCTGGTAGCATTTATGATTCTAATCATTTCAGAGTGTGAGACCTAGCTCAAAAATCAGTTTTGGTCCTAAAAGGCAAAAGTTGTAATAAGTTATATTTGACAAGTACTAGTTGGTAGCCAATCTCAAATTTTGGCTTAGATCAATTTATTGGTCACTAATGTGAGTGGGTGACATTAGAGACTATGCATTAATCAATTAATTAATACCATTCTAAGGAGAAGTAATTGCTTATGAATATTTGCAAGACAAATTGTGATAGTCGTGTTTAATTATTGACTAATGGAATAATTTTTCTAGGTACTAGAATAATCTTAATAAGCTACACAATGTTAGAAATTTGGATTAAAAGGTTATCACTCTTGGGAAAACTTGCCTATACAAGAGGAAAAAACGTTTTTGGAGGCTATTGGAAGTTTATCCTGCCATTGTGAGAGAGGAGGAGATTGTTAGAGAGCGAGGAGATATTGCTAATGTGATTCACAACCATTGAGCACCAGTGCTACAATAGGAGACAACAGTTTGGTGGCCTCCAAGTGCACATGATGATAGCCCAAGGTCCTTTTTGTACAAGTGACAACATACAAGAGGGGACACTAGTCTTTCTATTGGTCCTAAGCTATAGGTAACATTTCCACAAATTTTTGAGTATAATAACAATAGTTTTTCAACCTTCTCACAATGAAACTCTCAAACTTCTCTATAGTATTCTCTCTCATCCTACAACCATCACTTAAGTTATCTCGGCAAAATCCAATCATTTGAGTCATCAAGGGTGAAGATATTTGAAAATCTCTTATGTAAACCCTAATTTATAGCAAAATTTAGGGTTTGAAACCCACCTCATTATGTGTTCTCATACTTGAGTGCCTAGGACTTGAATTTCAATAGTCCAAATTGAAGAATTTCAAAGAGATTCAAGAGGCCATCTATAGTATTCTCTCAATGGAACTCTCAAATTTCTCTCTCTATAGTATTCTCTCTTATCCTACAGCCATCACTTAGTTATCTCAACAAAATCCAATCGTTTGAGTCATCATCAGGGATGGAGATATTTGAAAATCTCTTATGTAAATCCTAATCTATAGCAAAAAGTAGGGTTTGAAAACCACCTCTGATGCGTTCTTATACTTAAGTGCTTAGGACTTGAATTCTAATAGTTGAAATCGAAGAATTTCAAAGAGATTCAAGAGACCAACTAGCCCATATTAGATTTGGGGTTTAATTTGTGTTTCAAGGAGTAGGGTAAATGTCAAACCAAGGGAAATTTTGGTTTGAAGGTTTATTGGTTAGTTTTGACAGCAAGAGGCACTTGGATTAGTGGAGGCAATCAAAGAATCTCGATCATACTCCATCCATTTGCAATAAAAGCTAAAGAAATATTGCAAGGTCCACCAATTTCTAGGACAACAAGCTCTCTGTTGGCCAAGATTAAAGTGGTAAAGTGTGCATTTTCAATTTATATGAATTTTATGCTTGCTATAATTGTTAATTAATTAAGTCACTAATACCCTCTCGAAGGAGGAAGGCTCATTTCCATATATCTCATGAAGTGTCATTTCATCCGTATATTATCCAAATATGGCAATGCAATGGTCTAGTAATGATTGCCTCCAACTTCATGTAATCAACACACGTTCCCAAATTCTTGTTCTTCTTGGATATGATGACAATGGGAGAAATCCATTTCGACCTATCCATTATAACAATGAACTTGACTTGGAGTAACTTTGTCTAGCTCATAGGCATGATGTTGTCAACTTCAAGGCCAAGCTAGAAGTTACTCAAGCTATACTAGCCTACAATTTTAGTTACTACTACAATTCCCATTGAATTTTTAAAAATTTTCAAAAGACTAGTATATTTTTGATACCTTCCATGCAAACTAGAACCGCATCCAACTTTAGGGAAATTCCATGCTTTTGAATTCTAAATGGATGGCAATGAGCTACTCTCAAAACCAAAGTGGTGCTTATCTTGATAGGTTTTGTTGCCCCTTCCCCCAAGTGAGATGTTAGCACTTCATCCTCCCGGAACCAAGCAACTTTTTGCATCTTAAACTCCCGTTTCTAGCATAGAACTTATCCCACACGGAAATTGCCAAAAATTCTCAAATCATTCACTTCATTGTCCAAATGGGGTTGAAACTCTCTACCAACTTTTGCAGAATCCACCACAATTGGGTCCTCTTCTCAATCTTCCTCAAATACTACTAAATGATAAAAAAGACATCTATCTAAGAAAATAGGAACCAAATTAGCATTCACTGGCAAAAAAGCTTCTTCTTTCTCCAAGCCTTCCACCATGTTGATGGTTTTCGCAATGTCAAGTCTCAACGTCAAAGGTGGAGGGTCGCGGTGTAACCTTTGTTAGAGAAAACCTTATCTTGTAATGTCTCCAATAAATCATCAAGCCACATCCTAGTTGTTTTTACTCTTACTTAGTGGAGCCAAGGCCTTCCCAATAGTGGGTGGTAATCTTCACCTAGAATTTCCATATTTAGCATAATAAATGATACCAAGAATAGGATATTGGCCACCTTGATCACCAAAGTCCATAGTATCCCTAAGGGATGTACTACCATTCTAACCAAGAAAACAAATGGCTTCCACTCCTCAATTTGAATTCCTTACAAGTAGCCAATGTAATGATATTCACACTTGAATCACCATCCAAGAGCACACTATTGATAACTAGTTTCCTACAAAATGATTACGATGGTCAAATTGGACAATGCACCTATTGGAACAAGAGTTGTACTAAGCTTTATACACCATGTCCACCATAGTTGCTATTGTTGACATTCAAGCATAAGAGGTGCAAGGAGTGTAGGTTGGAGGATTTGTAAAAAGTAACATTGAAATATTGAAACCAAATTCAATAATTGGCCAAGTGGTATACTGATTGAGTATGTTGATACGATACATCCACCATTCGGACATCTGCCATATCTATTTGCAAGATTAAGAACCTCCACCACAGATCAAAGTGCCTCAATCGAATTCTATTGATTTGCTAAAATATCCCCTAGAATAGATAATAGCACGGGCCAAGAATCATAGGTGATAAGCTACAAACAATGTGGCCACCTAGTATCAAATGTCCTCTTGTTTGGGCCAATTCAAACTTGTCTAGTTCTTTTCCAACTATTGAGCCATTCGTTTGCCAAAGTGAGTCACCAAATTCATCATGGGTTTTAAAACCTCCACAATCTTGACCACATTGAAAAAAGGTAATGGTGTCTTCCCTTTATTGTTACATGCTTGCTATTGCTTCTGAGCATCATACACCTAGGCTCCAAGACACTTGTGCTTCCAATGCCCTTCTCACATGCAAAAGAAGTAGGTCTTGCTATTTGGATGATGTGATCCCGGCTTGCCTCTACCTCGATCACGACTTCCATACCTCATCCCAAACAAGGCTGGGTCTTGCTATGTATATGAAATAGTCTATGCCATCACGACTAAAGGTCCTAGATTTTTCCAGTTGGCAAGTGGAGTCATCCCTATTCCTCACCAACCCCCAAACCTAGGAATATGGTTGTATGCATGGTACTAGCACACATCTATATTGTTGGTAGAAGCCTGATATATCTCAACCACCATTAGTTTAAAACATATCATCCATCAATGTCTAGGATTTGCACATTTAGAGCAACAAATGGTTATAGTAGGTGATTTATGAGCACCCTTTGAGGATTTCTATTCCCTTCGCTTCTTACTAGACTTTTAGGCTTTTTTATCTCCTTTAACTCCAAGTCCTCATTGCTACTGTGAGTCTCAATGTCACAATCCAAATCCAAACAACTAGGGTCTAACCTTTTACTCTTTTCAACCTTCTTTGTGGATTTCCTTAACTTCTTTCCATTTACCCCCTTAAGGAACCACTGTTAAGAAGAGTGCTAGGGTTTGCACTGAGGACACACAGAGTGTACAACCATGACGGAAACACAAAGACACGAACACAGACACAAAGGCCAAAACTCAAAACTCAAACACAAACAGAAAGAGGGAGAGAGAGAACACAACTCTAAAGTGAATGAATGCTATAAATGAATGTAAAAGTGTACAATGTGCTCAAGGGCAGAGCAATGTCGGAATGTGATGTCCACCGAAGACGGATCCCAAGTCTGTGACCACCAATCGGAGTGTAGGAGTCCTGAATAGTGAATGGCAGCAAGTTGGTCACCAAAACGCAGCAATCTAGAGGCTGGAAACTGGTAAACGCAGTAGTGTACCACCGATCGAGGGCTGAAAACTGTGCACAATCTACTGTAAACAGCAAGCTGAAATAGCGTCTAAGAGTGTCAAGGCTTGCAACGCTGAAAACACAAGCTGACTGACCCTGGAGATGATGGACAACAGGCTGAATAGCAGTCTAGGAGAGTCTGGAGCACTCGCCAACAACTGAGAGCTATCACCTACAGTAATGGACAGGCTGAAGATGATGTGGCTGCAGTCGATGATGGCTGGACAGCAAATGGAGATGGGCTGCACGCTAGAAATTGGGCACCAACAACCATAGAGGGTGTGTGGGCTAGTGTAACCTACAAACAAGGATGGTCGCTCGTTGAATGGGGGTAGCCTGTCTATTTATAGATGTAAAAGGGTGCCCCAAAAATTAGGGTTTCCACTAAACTTTCTCGAACCGCTCCCGGTTTTAGGGTTTCCACTAAACTCTCTCGAACCGCTCTCCGTTTTAGGATTTTACTCTAAAAGAGCATTTTTAGTGTATTTTGGAGCTATTTAAGAGGCTAATCAACGAGTAATGCATATTTTAGCTCAACATCCCCTCTCAGGCCCAAAACTGAGCCGCCGAAAGGTTAGGCCTATCATTGTGATGTTAATGTACCCCAAGGCGTCCCACCCCAAAGTAGCCAGGGCATTGGACAAAGGATGCACGTCAACTGCCCAGTGGCCTATCAAGACTACAAAGGCGATGGATATCTTACCAAGGGAATCCAAGTAGTCACCCCAAAGATGACAGGGCATCGGACAAAGAGTACACGTCAGCTGCCTAGTGGCCTACCAAGCCCTACAAAGGCTGATGGAACTACATGGAACTTTTGTGTGTTGTTTTTTCTTTAAAAATAAGTGTGGTAAATTTTATGGGATGCGATCGATTGAGGAAAAGTGACCCAGAAGACGAGAGTAGGGAGGGTACACCCAACACATCACAAAACAGTACAAGCTAACCCATCCACTCAAGGTAACTATGACGAGGAAAAGTAAGTGATCAGGTATCCATGTGATGAAGAAGGATGGTGGTGTGGTAACAACAACCGCCGGTAAAAACAGCTTAGGATCTGCTCAAGTGGTGCTCTGCACAATGAGATGCAAAGTATGCTACATGCTGAAGAATGCTCATGCAACAGATGCCACTTGGACAGTGTCCCTCATGGAAAAATTGTTCACTTGTCCAAGCGTCCTAGTACAAAGATGATGAAATCATGCAATGCAAAGGGTAAGGTACAACAGGGGGGAGAAGCCGATGTTGAAGACAATGTGTTGAAGCCTGTAGAATACCAAGAAGGGTAGGAACCCCCTCTCAATCTGGATGTAGATGCCGAAGAAGGAAAAGGAGCCTGATGTCGGTCTTCGTGTGGTGCAGAGAACCATATGGAATGAAGAGGAGGAGGAAGCATCCCAGCTGAAAGAGCTAGGTAGAAGTCACCGCCATGATAGCATCAAGAGAGATGCTGCATGATCCATCTCGTGAGGGGAAGCCTCCATGTTGGTAGAAGAGCAAAACTCCAAGGATGATGAAACCATGAAGGAACGACGCACATTCCAAGTCTGCAATCACACCTGCATGTTAGCCCTACACTGAAAACAAAACTTGCAAGGGAGATCAAAGTCTGCAATCACAGAGGTCAGTAGTGAGATGCTCCAAAAAACAAAACTAAACTAAAATGAAAAGCTAATTGAAGGAACAAGTGCAAAGATGCAAATGTGTATGTGTGTGAGTAAATGCAGCGGAAGACTTAAAATGTAGAGACAAAAATCCTATGGGCCCAACTCTAAGAGTGCGAAAAATGAATGCTAGACTGGTCTAGGGTATCCGAAAGGACCTAGATACATGCTAGTCTAAGAAGGTGGCCACCATCACGTACGTCTAGTAGCAGGGCTCTGCCAACGAGGTGGGGAGGAAGGTGAGATAGATGCATGAAGTGCAACGGGATCGAAACCTGCAGACCAATCAACCAATCCTTCAGGAGTAAAGAAGAATGGCCGCTGAGGCTGTCCGAGTGCCACATGTCCAGCAGTCGTTGTGGGGGCTGGAGGAGCAGATGGGGCAGCGGCGGAAGGCGTAGCCCGAGTGGACTATGAAGTCGCAGTGGCCTGCTGAGGCTTTTTAGGTGGAAGACCTTGGGCCTTGGAGCGACACTCCTCGTCCACATGGCCTGCTCTCTGGCAGTGTGTACAAAACCAGTTTTTTATAAGGAGTTCCTACCAGATAGGTCTTGATTCTTTGGTTCCATCGCAGAAAGAGGAGTCACCCTTTGATTGGCTTGCCTTCGCATCCTATCAAGTTCTTGCCACTGGTGGTTTTCCCTCCCGAAGAAGAAGCAACCAACCCCCTCTGCTCTAAATAAGGCTGTGATGAGGATTTCTTATGGACTTAATCATACAGCCTTGCGTAACGCAAGGACTGGCACTCTAACTTGTAGAAGGTTGGCAATCGAGGTTGGGAGATGATGTGTTGAATGAAATTGAAGTATTTTGCATGCAACTTATTCAAGAAGAATGTACCATGATTGTCATCTAACTTTGGAGAGCCAGTAGTGGCGAACTTGGCAAGTAACCGCCTATAGTCAACCAGCTTGACTTTCAGATCATCCCCTTTCTTAAAGAGAACTCTTGAAGCTCAAAGTCGAGATTGATGCGCCGAGTACGATCACGAGCCGCATAGCGGTCGAGAAGGTGACTCCAACGCTCTGACGCGAGCGAGAAGTGCTGCATCTGAGAGTAAAACTCAGGAAGCAATCCCTACATCAGTTCAACATTGGTTGTAGCATTGTGAACTCTCCATTGATAGACGTAGTCAGGGTGAGCTAATCGAGGGTCCAGCATAGGCTCTAGACCAATGACGAGGTCCGAAAGACCTTGAGACTCAAGCACTTGTTGCATGAAATTCGACCAAGTAGTGAAATTTGACCCGTTAAAACGTGTCTTATCCATGAAGGCATTATTGGCTGTTGCAACAGGAGTGGTAGTGCTCGGAGATGGATAGTGTGAAAAAGTGTAGTGGGGGTAGGATGGGGGAGTGGAGTACAGTTGGAAATGGGCCCCAGAGTGCCCACCAAGCATGCGGGTAGTGTGCAAGGTAGATCCATAGGTAGAGATGGGCTGACAAGGCATGGGCATGGTAGCCACATGAGGAACCCAGGAGGTGGGATGGGAACGCGGGCAGCAGAAGATGGGAATTCATGCGTAGGTGTAACCCAAGGAGAGTGTGAAGATGCACCATAAGCTGAGGATGGAAACCCTTGCGTATGAGTGGTCATGGGAGATGTGAAGCTAGGGATAGTGAGGGGGATGCCCATCACAGTCGACCCTGTTAGATATGATCAATGCCCCACCCTCATTAGGTGCTACCAATGATCCATGGTGCTCAAAGTTGTAAGGCCCCCATTATGAGGAGAAGCCAAATGTGAGCCCAGACATTGGTTGAGTCCTGACTTGTATATCAGATGAGGTCTATGTGACCGGATGGCAAAAAGGTAACTGTTGTGGGTCTAATCTTTGGGTTAGACAGAGTGGTTAAGCTGGTAGCAACTCGAGGCGCATTGCATCGAGTTGCAGTGTAAGGGAGTTAAAAGGGGCCCCTATTGTGGGGTCCAGGGGCCGCGGAAGCGGCCCCTGGCTGGGGGTCCCAGGGGAGCCAGCGGCCCCCCTGGCGGGGGTCCGGAGGCAGCGCCCCCGGCTCGATGGTAAAGGGAATATTCCTTGGAATATTCCCTGGCCGACTAGTGGAGGCTCATATGGTAGGTCGGTCAGCAGGCCGACCTAATGACCTTCGCGGGCTATAAAAGCTAAACCCCTTCGTAGCCATCTCTCACTCATCTTTCACCCAGTCAGAGTTGTTGTTCCAGCTAGCCTTAAGCTCTTCACCTATCTTCTGTCTAGATCGCCATCTAAGCTTCACACAGTGGAAGCGCACGAGTGGACAGAGCCATCTTTGTATCAGTTGTTTGGAGTTAAAGAATTTACTGATTCTCCTCTTATCTGTTGTGTACTCTCTATCTCTTTCTCAGATTCTGTTCGCTGCGCCGTGTAATATTTTACATGGTATCAGAGCCCAGGGGGCTCTAGAGATCGGAGAGCGTGCAAGAGGCAAAGGCTTCAACAGCAAAGAGAAACGATGTCGACTCCGGGAAGCAGTTCTGGCGCATCAAGAAGCGGTGCAGGAGGTGGTGCTGCTGTACCGGCTATTCAAACACTGAGGATTCGTCCATCAACCTTCAGCGAAGGCAAGTTAGATGGTACAAACTACACCTTGTGGAAGTTCAAAATTACAACTATCCTTGATTCTTATGAGCTTCTGGAGACTGTGCTGGGGACTGACGCAGAACCACAGCCTACCCCCGACCCATCAAATCCTAGTGTGATGATTCCTCCGAATGCAGATCTTCTACGAGCTTGGAAACGAAGGAATGCAGATGCATTGTGTGCCTTAGTTACAAGCTGTTCTGACAGTGTTTTGACTCTGATTCAGCATACAACCAAAGCGTTAGAGGCTTGGAATGTACTAAGGAGTCAGTATGAAACACGAAACCAAACAAGGATTCAAAACTTGGAGAATCAACTAGCAGCGGAGAAGTTTGCTGAAGGAGAGACGGTTGAAGCACTCATTACTCGGATTAAGAATCTGCGCGACCAGATGGCTGGCGCTGGGATACAAAAGACTAGTGAAGAGCTAGCTCGGAGGTGTCTTCGGATTTGTCCACAAAAGTTTGATGGACTAGTAACTGCCCTTAATACTCAGGTGAGACCTCAAGCTTTGACTTTTGAGGAGTTTTGTGCATTATTAATAGAGGAGGAGTTGAGGCTGAAAGCCCGAGAAGGAAGCAACAATGGAGATGCTGCATTCTCTGCCAATGCAAAAGGCAAAGGTGTTTCCTCCACCAAAAATGATGGTGACAAAAAGAAGAAGGGCGGCAAGAAGAAGTTTCAAGGAGAGTGCTTCTACTGTAAGAAGAAAGGACATGCAATTGCAGATTGTCGTGTCAAGAAGGTAGATGAAAAGAATGGTACCCTTAAAAGTAAAGGGAAAGAGACAGCCAATACGGCTGAAGCAGAGTTGGAATTATTCATGGCGACCATTGAGAAAGTGTGCTCCTCGGTGCAAGAAGAATCTACCACTGACTCATGGGTGTTGGATAGTGGGGCCTCCCATCACATGACCAACAAGAAAGGTCTATACAGTTCTATGCAGCCTCTACAAGAATCCATCACTGTGACGGTTGGAAATGATGCTAAATGCCCTGCTGCGGGCACAGGTACTATTTCTTTTGTTGCTGCAAATGGTGAAGTCAAAAAGCTTTCAAATGTGTTGTATATTCCCGAAATCAGGAGAAATCTTTTATCAGTTGCTGCCATAACTGATCTTGGTCATGAAGTGAGGTTCAAGAAGACAGGTGCATAAATTATTGATAGTGCTGGCACAATTGTTGGCAAAGGAGAAAGAAGGAACAACCTGTATGAGCTAAGTGCTCTTACAGCCACCGCTGGAGTAGGCACAAGTAAGCTTTGGCATGAAAGGTTTGGACACATCGGATTTGCAGTATTAAAGGAGATGCAAAAGCAAGGTATGGTTGCTCACCTACCTACAATAACTGAATTGAAGGAACCATGTGAAGCTTGTATGATGGGCAAGCAACAGAGAAAGGCATTTCCACAAGAAAGCAAGAATAGAGCACAGACTCCTCTAGAGTTGGTGCATGCTGACTTGTGAGGTAAGATGCCTACACAGGCCTTGGGGGGATCTTCTTATTTTATGTTGATTGTCGACGACTACAGTAGGAAGATGTGGGTGTACTTCCTTCGTGATAAGGCTCAAGCTTTTGGTAAGTTTAAAGAATGGCTAATACTTGTTGAGAATGAAACAAGGAAAAGTGTGAAGAAATTTAGAACATATGGTGGTGGTGAGTTCAACTCAAAGAAGTTTGAAGGCTTTTGCAAGAGCAAAGGGATCAAGCGTCAATTGACGACGCCTCACACACCTCAGCAGAACGGTGTTGTGGAACGCAAGAATCGCACCATTGGGGAGATGGCAAGATGCATGCTAAAGGGCAAGGGATTGCCTAACCATTTTTGGGCTGAAGCTGTTAATACTGCAGTCTACATTCTAAATCGGAGCTATACAAAGGCTCTCAAGGGAAAAACACCTCATGAGGCTTACACTGGTAAGAAACCATCTGTCTCACATTTCAGAATTTTTGGATGTGAATGTTATACACATGTTCCAGATGAGAAGAGAAACAAGTTACAACCAAAAAGTAGAAAATGTATCTTCTTGGGTTATAGTGATGAGCAGAAGGCTTACAAATTATATGACCAAGAGGCAAAGAAGATCATCGCGAGCCGTGATGTGGTGTTCAAGGAGGAGAAGGCAAGTTCTTCCACTTTATCATCAAGCGAAGAAGTAGTCTCCACTATGAACTTATCCCGAGAGCTCTCCCTATCCTTAAGGAGGAGGAAGCATCATCTTCAGATGATGAGGAAAAAGTTCACCAACCTGACATCACCCCACCGGAAAAGCCATTGCCGCGCTGGGTGAAGCAGCTCTATGACCACAATAATCCTATGCCTGCATCTGTTGAGGAGAAGGCAGACGGACCAAGGAGGTCTCAGAGAATAGAGGAGCAAAGGAGGGCTTCTGCTCACATAGTCAATATGGCCTTGATGGCTGAGATTATGAGAGAAGTAAAGGAGCCAAATGACTTAGAAGAAGCACTTGCAGATCCATCATGGAAGGCTGCTATGCAGGCGGAGTATGACAGCATAATGAAGAATGACACTTGGGAGCTAGTGGATCGACCATCAAAGCGGAAGGTTATTGGCACCAAGTGGATCTGGAAGGTAAAGTACAAGGCTGATGGTACCTTAGAAAAGTACAAAGCTAGACTGGTTGCCCAAGGATTTTCACAAGTTGAAGGGTTTGATTTTCAAGAGTCATTTGCCCCAACTGCCAGAATGACCACTATTCGCACAGTACTTGCAGTGGCTGCCCATGAGAAGTGGCCAGTATACCAAATGGATGTTAAGTCAGCGTTCTTAAATGGTGACCTCAAGGAGGAGGTGTACGTGGCTCAGCCACCAGGGTTTGAGGCCCCCCATTCTGAGAACAAAGTGTGTAAACTGAAGAAGGCATTGTATGGGCTGAAACAAGCCCCCAGAGCATGGTACCAGCGGATAGATAGGTTCTTTTTAAACCTAAACTTCAAAAGATGTGCCTCAAATGCTAACTTGTATGTTTACAGGGATGGTAAAAAGTCTGTAGTGATTGTCCTATATGTGGACGACCTTCTTATTACAGGTGACTATGAAGATATGATCAACCAAACTCGAAAGGCTTTGAGTTTTGAGTTTGAAATGAGAGACTTGGGCTTGCTGCACTATTGTTTGGGGATTGAAGTCTGGCAAGAGCCAGGAAAGATCTTCATCTCTCAGAAGAAGTATGCATGGGAGATCTTGAAGGCATTTGGCATGACCGAGTGCAAGGAGATAGCTACACCTATGGAGGTGAATGCAAAGTTATCCGTCGAGGATACATCAGCACTAGCAGACATTGGGAGGTATAGGAGGTTGGTCGACAGTCTGATCTACTTGTGTAACACCAGACCAGATATCAGTTTTGCTGTTGGTGTTTTGAGCAGGTACTCAAACAAACCTCATGAGAGTCATTGGAAGGCTGGGATGCGGGTGCTCAGATACTTGAAGAAAACTCTTGACTATGGTATCACATACAGTTTCGGAACTTCTTTTGTGGGGAACTGTGACTCAGATTGGGTAGGAGACATTGATTCCAGGAAGTCAGTTTCTGGTTATTGTTTCTCTTTGGGTTCAGGAATTTTCTCTTGGATTAGTAAGAAGCAACCAACAGTGGCATTGTCTTCTACCGAAGCAGAGTACAAGGCAGCTTGTTTTGCTGCATGTGAGGCCGTATGGTTGAGAAGGATTCTATGGCATATGGGAGTGCAGGATGAAGAACCAACTGTGATGAGATGTGACAATCAGAGTTGCATCGCCATTGTCAAAAATCCAGTGTTTCATGCACGCACCAAACATATAGAGATCCAGTATCACTATGTGCGTGATTTGATAGAGGATGGGATAGTGGAATTGGTTTACTGTCCAATAGAGGAGAATGGAGCAGATATCTTCACCAAAGCACTTACGAAGGATTTGCTTCAAGTTCATCTTCAGAGACTCCGCATTGGGCCGAGGAGATAGTTCACCTATGGGTGGACATTGAGGGGGGGGGTTAGATATGATCAATGCCCCACCCTCATTAGGTGCTACCAATGATCCATGATGCTCAAAGTTGTAAGGCCCCCATTATGAGGAGAAGCCAAATGTGAGCCCAGACATTGGTTGAGTCCTGACTTGTATATCAGATGAGGTCTATGTGACCGAATGGTAAAAAGGTGACTGTTGTCGGTCTAATCTTTGGGTTAGACAGAGTGGTTAAGCTGGTAGCAACTCGAGGCGCATTGCATCGAGTTGCGGTGTAAGGGAGTTAAAAGGGGCCCCTATTGTGGGGTCCAGGGGCCACGGAAGTGGCCCCTGGCTGGGGGTCCCAGGGGGGCCAGCGGCCCCCCTGGCGGGGGTCCGGGGGCAGCACCCCAGGCCCGATGGTAAAGGGAATATTCCCTGGAATATTCCCTGGCCGACTAGTGGAGGCTCATATGGTAGGTCGGTCAGCAGGCCAACCTAATGACCTTTGCGGGCTATAAAAGCTAAACCCCTTCGTAGCCATCTCTCACTCATCTTTCACCCAGTCAGAGTTGTTGTTCCAGCTAGCCTTAAGCTCTTCACCTATCTTCTGTCTAGATCGCCATCTAAGCTTCACACAGTGGAAGTGCATGGGTGGACAGAGCCATCTTTGTATCAGTTGTTTGGAGTTAAAGAATTTACTGATTCTCCTCTTATCTGTTGTGTACTCTCTATCTCCTTCTCAGATTCTGTTCGCTGCGCCGTGTAATATTTTACAGACCCGAGCGTGATGGGTGTGCTCATTTGCTGAAAGGTGAGAGGCATTGTGTTAAAGGGTAGCATTCCCCCTAACGAAGTACCATGGTGCAAAGAGGTAGAGAATGGAGTGGAGAAGGAAAAGGTGCTAGGAGCGGAGATGGTAGATCCAACCCCTAGGATGTGTGATGTAGATGTAGAGTATAATCCAAGATTTTGGAAATATGATGAGAGATTATCAAGGTGTGATATAGAAGAGGGTGGGATGGGAGGGAAGTGAGAAGTGTATAATATGCTCAAATGAAACAGAAGCTATAGATGTACATGAATTTCGTCTGCTTCATGAGCCCCCTCTATTGAAGAAGCCATCTAGATCCTGTACTTCTTTTTGAGCCCCCTCTATTGAAGAAGCCATTTGGATTCTGTACCTCAAAAGAAGAAACATGTAAGGGTTTTCATTCATGCAACACAAAAGAATTGTACAAACCTGGCATTGGACCTGGCGGAGATGATGAAGATGGATCGCCAAACGTTCTGAATGTTGTATGTTCTCCATGATCGGAGAGGTGGCCAACCTCACCAACCGTCCAAATGTGGTAGCAAAACTGGGAGGAGGGGTGTAAACATCACCGTACTTGTTGCGCGATAGTACTCCTCAAAGTCCTCCTCTGTCATGTTAGTGAAATCTAGTGAAGGTGGAGTATCATCCTCCTCACAGAGTCCATAATGTCGTCTCAGGACCTCCAATGATGGAGAAGCCTAATAAGACATCATAGGAACTGAAGAAGAAGGTGTCTGGGACATTATGATTCGGTTACGAGTCGTATTGTGTGCCTTGCACACAGACTAGCTCTCAACAATATCCATAGGATACTCTTTACAAGAGCACCGGCTTTGATACCATGTTAAGAAGAGTGCTAGGGTTTACACTGAGGACACACAGAGTATATGACCATGACAAAAACACAAAGACACAGACACAGAGGGAAAAACTCAAACCCTAAACGCAAAACTTAGAACTCAAACACAAAAACTCAAACACAAACAGAAGAAGGGAGAGAGAGAACACAACTCTGAACTGAATGAATGCTGTAAATGAATGTAAGAGTGTACAATGTGCTCAAGGGCAGAGCAATGTCGGAGTGTGACGTCCACCGAAGACAAATCCCAAGTATGTGACCACCAGTCAGACTATAGGAGTGCTGAATAGTGAATGGCAGTAGGCTGGTTACCAAAACGCTGCTGTCTAGAGACTAAAAACTGGTAAACGCAAGTGTACCACCGATCGGGGTGTCTAAGAGTGTCACGCCTGCAATGCTGAAAACGCAGACTGACTGACATTGGAGATGATGGACAACAGGCTGAATAACAATCTAGGATAGTCTAAAGCAGTAGCTGGGAGATGTCGCCTACCGCAGTAGCTGGGAGATGTCGCCTACAGTAATGGATGGGCTGAAGATGATGTGGCTGCAGTTGATGATGGCTGGACATCAGATGGAGGCGGGCTACAGACTGAAAACTGGACGCCAACAGCAGTAGAGGGTGTGTGGGCTGGTGTAACCTGCAAACAAGGATGATCGCTGAATGGGGGCAGCTTGTCTATTTATAGATGTGAAAGGGCGCCCCAAAAATTAGTGTTTTCACTAAACTTTCTTAAACTACTCCCTGTTTTAGGGTTTACACTGAACTCTCTCGAACCACTCCCCGTTTTAGGGTTTTACGCTAAAAGAGTATTTTTAGTGTGTTTTGGGGCTGTTTAAGAGGCTAATCAACAAAAGTAATGCATATTTTAACTCAACCACCACCGCTCCTCATGATTTCTCTATTTTCAAAGCCCATCATAGCCATGGCCTACTATAGCTCTTTGGCTAAAACCCCACGCAAAGAATGAATCGAGCACTTTCCAAGTAGGTTTGGTAGTTTGCTTAATCTGTTGCAACAAATTGCAGCATTGTGCACTCTTAAGTTTCTATAATTTGGTCCCCTTGTTTGGTTCCCCACAAACTTTCCAACATTTATGCATCCATTTGTCTTGAAGAAATATTTCCTTGGAAATATTTATTAGCCTCTGCATATGTTGCCCACACCACATATACTCAATCGGCCAAGCCTCACCCACATTTTGTATTCATTCATTAAAAGGCAACCCTCCTACAGACTCGCATTCAGCTTTGGACCCAAATGATGAAGCTTGTAAATGGTCAAATTTGAACATTCGAATCAAGCAATGGCAATCTCTGTCATGCCTATTGAGGCATAAGATCACATGGAGATCCACACCATCTTGGTTACCTCAAGGCATACCGATGGCTTAAGCGTACAACTCTTCTTGACTCTGGCAATGCTATGTCCTCGCATGCTCTAAGCCAAAAAAGCAATTAGCGATAGTAGAGAGAGGACATAATGGCAATATGTGCTGTAGCTCAGGTACTTTGTACATTTTTGTCCAACATAGTAGCAAATAGGCCAACTGTGGATGCAAATCATGTTCAAAAAGCTTACGAGTTTCCTCAACCAATGCCTTTTATATATTGTCTCTGTACTAAAAAAGCCTTGAGTCTAGACAGACCCTTTAGTGCGGAGGAGATTCATGATGTTGTGTTCCAAATGAAAAAGGAAGTCATTGAGAAGTGATGGGGTTGCCCTTGAGTCTTTCCAAAGTTTTTGGGATTCATGCAAAGTCGATCTATGTACCTTGCTAAACGGAATAGGGATGGGGGCACTCTCTAACAGTATGAATAAGGGAATCATCAAGCATATTCCAAAGAATCCACACAGACAAACATGTAAGGATTGGAGATTGATCACTCATCTTAATGCATCTTACAAGGTATTGGCGAAGGCTCTTGCACTCAAACTCAAAACATGTTTTGGCTAAGAGTATTCATAGTATGCATTTTGGTTTTGTCTTCAATAGAATTACTCACGAGGCTATGTTAAACTTGGTGCTGTCTCTTGGCTATGCATTGGCTCTAAACAAGAATTTTGTCACAAGAATTTTATACTCTTTTTAACTCTAGAAAAAGATGGGTTTTGAAGGAGGTTTCTACAGATTGGTCAAAACATTGTTTGATAATGCATCCTCCCAATTATGCATTAATGAGTATTTAAAGGGCTCCATCAACTTGTGTAGATCAGTCTGTCAAGCTGTCCATTGGCCCCACTTGTGTTCATCGTCATCTCAGTTCCCCTTTTGAGAACCTTGGACTCAGAAGTAGCTAAGAGGAATATCAAAAGTTTACCCTTACCAGATGGCTCATGCTTTACTGGTCAGATGTTTGCTTCTAATAATGCAAACATAATTGAAGACAATGTGATATGATGTATTTGCAAAAGTCTCAAGCTCCAAAGTGAGGAAGGAAGAGACCGAAGTTCTCAAGTTGTTCTATCCAGATGACCCTGGTCCTCAATATTGGGTTTGGAAAAGTAATCAAGTATCTAGGATGCCAAGTAGGCCTGGGGTATTATCATGAAAGATCGGTTTGCATGGTTAGAGCAAAAGACATCTTCAAAGCTAGAATATTAGGCAAAGATGCATTGTCTTTTGCTGATAAAGTGGTTATTCTGAAGCATGTACTTCAATCATAATAAGCATTTGTTTCTATGGTTCTCCCTTTCACTAGATCGGTTTGGGATAAGATGGAGAAAAAGCTCAAACTTTCTATGGGACAACAATGCAAAATATGCATATGGCACTGTCTCTTGAGCTCGAGTGCAATCATGCAAATGCCTCAGCAGTTTGGGGATTAGCTCTCTCTTAGATAGAGCCACTAAATTCAACCTAAGATGGTTGCAGAAGTTACCCTCTTCAGGACAATCTTGAGTGGTGATCCTTCACACTTGGATTTCCAAGGCCCCTACCAAGAAGAGGATATGGCTCAGGTTGGGCTAGTTTTACAGGATGCTCTTCACTGATGAAAAGATCTGAATTAAAGAATCTGCAGTAGCTCAACTTATAGTCACTACTTGGTATCGGAATCTCCCCCATGTTGAATGGGCTCCACTGGTAAGAGAAGATGTCCCCCTAGGTTTGTCTATCAGTTTACTCCCATGGCTACAGCTAACGAACGCCCCTTTTTTTGGCAAAGTCCTAAAAAAGTTTTCCCTATCTTCAACAAAAGTATTATAAAATGGAATGACCTTTGGGATCAGCAACTGGCTCCCAATGAATGAAGTCTCCTTCCCTGATAGTCAAATTTAGCTGGAATCAATTCTCTATTCAAGGCATCCAGGTTGCTAGGCTCAAGTCCTTGCCAAAGTTGCAAACAATGGATTGGGTCATTAAAGCTCGTTAAGTATGGGTTAAATATCACCTTACATTGTCAATTCAGACGCTAAGGATCCACACAAAAAGTAAAAAATTTCATGCAATTCGATCTCTTTCTGTCAAGAGTTGCTTTGGGAAAGTTTCCTACAAAGGATGTCACAAGTAGATGGAAGCAAGTAAACAGCGTTTGTCCCCTTTGCAGAAGAAAAGAAAATATTTTCCATCTTTTTTGGGCTTGTCCTCAGGTTAGAAGAATATGGAAAAAGATCCAAGAGTGGCTTACTCGAGCCCACCTTCATGATCACATTTCTTGGAAGATGGCTTTATTGGGTTAGAAAGGGAGCATGTCCCCCATTTTGTTTGAAGTCTGGCAAGTGAAAGGGGCCTTATCCTAAAGAAAATCTAGGATGGTAGGAATAACTTGGTTTACAAAGGGAAACCTTGGCTGATGTCTGATCCTGTAGATCATTTTGTTAGATTCTGTTTTGAAGTGTTAGGCCTATCGAAAACTAAGTCTAAGAACTTAGAATGCAATACAGTTTGCTCTAATTTGAACAGCTCTATCAAAGCTTGATAACTTTTTGCAAGGCTGTAAAAGAAGTTACACATTAAAAAGGAGATCTTGCTTCAGTAAGAATTTACACCTCGCACAACTCTCTCTACTATAAACATTAATCCACTCTAGGAACGATGAGAGTCACACCTGAAGAGGTCACTTTGCACCCATCAATGAAGAGCCACACTCTGCACTATAATAATAGACATCTTCACAACTTACAATTTACAACACTAACTTTAAAAGAACCAAATCATTCAGCTAGAAGGCGGCCACAGAAAGCTCCAATACCTATAACTCACATCAGAGAGACTGCTCACCTCAAAATACTTGATATTTGCAAAATACTTGATATTTGCAGATAGCCTTCTGGAAACATGCTTGATATTGCAGAATACTTCGCAACTCAAGATCCACCAATAGCTAAGATTAAGGAAACCACTGAGAACTACGCCTTGCACAGAAAAATTATGGATTATCATTACTGTTCTGATATAAAGACAAATTACATGAGTGACTCAATACTGGCAACTCAACATCAACACGATAGGGAAGATTTAAGAAAAAGCATGGTTTGGCTCAGACCAAATTTGTTCAACTTTATGATGAGAACTATGATGTGTACAGAAGCTTCATGAACATGCATTACTTTTCTGCTATAAAGAAATACAATTGATGGGAAAATATAAAGAGTAACATTAGCGATTCAATTAACTTTCACACTCCTACCAAAATCATTGGATATGCTCACTACATTATACACTAAAGTTTGTGGGGATCAGGTCCGACAGACATTATTTGAATCATACAAGTAGACACTAGGGAAAGTTGTGCAAGTTCATCCATAGCACACCTTATAAGGTCACAGCACTCAGGCCTGCATCTCGTTCTGCATGCAGGTCCTAGCAGCTCAACAGACCCCAAGGCCTATACCTGAAAGGGCAGAGCACTACTACTGTTGTGAGTGATTTCTGCATGCATTCTGCCCATCAAGAGAAGAAATGTCTGCCAACATAATACAGTGGAGACCAAAATGCAAACTTCCAAGCCATCCACCTGGCCTGCTTGAAATCATTATTCTAGATTATTATCTACTAATCCTTCACAAATTGTACACACTACTTGCAATTTGAAGTAGCTTTAAGCAGAACTGAAGTAACCAAGCCCTCCAGTTGAATAAATTAAACTCTGAGCTTACAATTACATTGAACTGTCCTTCGTCATACAATGAAGGGCAGATACAACAACACAGTAACACAGATCAATCATTGGTTACCAGATCTAGCCATTCTTGACATACTTGCCACAGTTCGACAATTATTGCCATACTTACCACAGTACAACATTGGCTACCAAGATCTAACCACTATTTGCCCCAGTTGCCAAAGCATTGCTACAGACCCAGAGACTCCTAGCGCTTGGCAAAGAAAAATAGCACAACCACAGATAGAGACACGACTATCTTGAACCCAGAGCTACTCCAGAAACCAGATGCTTGCTTTGAGGTACCATCACTATTTGCCAACCGAACATGGAGATCCTTAAGTTCTTTCTCGCGTTTTTCAGCCAACTGCAAAAATCCAAAAATATCTTACACCAAGCACATCCATCTGATCCCAGAAATTGGGAAGGTTTTGCACATGAAACTGCTTATCTAGAAAGAAAAGAACCCTAAACTTTAAAGGATATAGACCCACCCTTTGAAGTTTTCTAGTTTGAGCTCGGGCCTCTTGAAGCCAAAATTCCAGCTTAATGATTCTTTTCTTCAGGTCCTGATCTGCAGCTCGGTGCTTCTCCACCTGCTATGACATTGGAATCATCAATAACCACACCATTTTTAACAAACTGTATTATTTGGTCAGTTAGAATACATATAGGCCTCATTTCACAAAATAAACAACCACTATTCATTTAACCTGTGCTTCAAGTTGTTGATTTTTCAGCTTCAGCTGTGCCGATATTGATCGCAACTCCTCTTTCAACAAAGCTAACTCCTCATCTTTAGCACTCAAGTGTTTTCCCAATAGCTCAGCATTCCTTGAAGAAGCTTCATCTAAGGATCTCCTTAACTCAGAATCTTTTTGGGACGAAACCTTTGCAATTGCCATCTTCATTTCCACTTTCAAACTCTCCACCTCACCTTGTAACTGCTTTTGTGAAGCTTCTTTTTGCCTGATCTCATCCTGAAGTTCAATAATATGCTGGCCAAGCTTGGAGGTATGAGCATCACGATCTTGTAGTGCCTGGTTCTTCTTCTCAATTTCTTTCAATAAAGATTCACATTGAAGTTGTGCTGTAACAGCAGAGGCAGAACTTGCATCCGCACCTTCCTGTACCGAACCCAGCTTTGTGCGCAAATCCACAAGCTCTCTAAGATACTGCACTTCACAGCATGAACAATTTTTTCATTTAAAGAAAGAGTTATTAATCTTCAAGAAGACTTTGTTATTGTCACAACTAGATAGATAGAAAATGAAACAAAAATGGTGGGCTTTGAGTGAAAACCATGTCAAACAAATAAATATTGAGTGCCTGTCCCCTCAAACACTCACTTCCAGTATTAATAAAGCTTTTTTTAAGGCCACCTTAGAAAGCCAGGACACGAAGTGTATGGAAAAGCCACATCTCATGTCTTCACATACAAGTACAGTAAGACGTATAAAGCAAATGACCAAAAATATCAATGGTGACATAAAGATATCAATGGTAACAGCTAAACATGTAAAGTAACTCTGACAGGAGGCACAATCATTATATCCAACTTTAGATACAAATGAACACATTCAATTTTCTACTACACAAGAAACTAGAAACCCCTCCGCGAGCTCTCCCTCCACCTGCTTCTTGGGTCTTAACGAGCATGGTTTTTGGGACTTCGAAGGAGTAGCAGCACAGTTTTGTAATACTAAACATGAATCAAGCAAGCAAGAACACTTGCACTAGAAAGGCAGGAGAATTTTTGGATCATAAAGGGGTATCATCAAGTCCTTTGCCACAAGATGAAGTTTGAGTCAAATGATATCCATCTACTCTCCATACATCAATAGAAACATGAATATCTGATTGCCATATACTCGAGGAAACCACAGTTTGGCTTTGGAACACGCAAGCTACTCGCAAAGTAGATGAGGAAATGGTAACACCACATCTAGCTATCATGCGAAAATATGCACTGAATTATAAGTTGCCTTACAATAGCAATTGCAGGATAAGAAAACAAAAAATGTGTGCCTCTGTTTGCCATAGAACAGAAACCATCTTACCAAAAGTAAAATCTGAAGCCCAGCCTTGTGAATGAGGGTCTACCTGCTCCGCAACGGATGCAGTAGATATTGCATGAGAGCTTCTCTCCCCCAAACTTTTTCGCAGTGTCTCTATCTCCTTTTGAAGGGACCTGACTTTTGCTTCAGCAATCTGAGACAAATCAACTCAGAATAAAAATGAGAAAATTTTGAAGTTCCACCAATGCTGACTAAACTGCCGGCCTGCACATGGTATACCTGTCTTCGAGATGTTTCCTGATCTAAGGTTGATTCCTGTGTTGCCATGCGACCGCGCACATCTCGGAGTTCAGATGCCATTGAGCCAACTTCACTAGCGATTCGTCTAAGGTTCTGCTTCTTCTCATGTAAATCCTTGAGAAGAGCATTGGATTCAATGGCGGAACCCTGCTCTAAAAGCGACATCCTGCAGCATCCAGCGTTCACAATAGGCATTTTGGTGGCAGATACAAAAACCTTTCACGCAAACTTTTGTAGGAATTTTTTAATCAAATTACATTCATTGCCATTTATAACTATACATTTTGGAAGTTCAAGGCATTCAACCTTCTTTTTTAAATTTTGAAGTTACAACTAATTTTCCATCAAACCTCGATTTTTCATGAACTTTGGACATCCTGTAACGTGTATGTACAGCTGCAACGAGTGTCGTTAATTACAGAGTCCTGTCTGGGGTTTTGAGCAGGTCTTTTGATAGAGAACTCCTGTTTGCAGAATTGGAGATGACGATATCTGTACAATTGAAACAGAAGGGTTCTGTAGAGACAGTCTGTGTAAAGATGCAGTCCCAAGTTATTTGAAGAGGGCAAAAGGATTACTGTGCAATCAGCAAAAGGTCCAGTATTGACCCGGTCTGAGAGTTCGAGGTCTAGTACCTGTACACCCCCAGGACAGAATTAACAGATGTACCGGTCTGTCCAGCCTGCACAACATCATGCAGGTATTATTTATCGAAGGAAAGAGCAAAAAAATATTAGGATAAACCGACAGTAGAATGCATGCTAATGAATTTGGCAAACGTAGCAGTGAGACCTATGTAACTCACCACAAAACAAATCAGAAAATTCACAATACTGATTAAGATGTGGACTGCCTCACTTGCTGAAGATAGAATTATGCTATTAGAGAAAGAATTTGATGGGTGCTGCAGGGAAGGAATCCGTTAATTGCAGCGATAGGAATGGACACTGCTAAAGGGACTGATTGCAGTTGATTACAACAGAAAAAGGGCCTACAGTTGGATGTGACCAAACTGTCGGTGGGCTGTGGTTATGGCGAGCCAAAGCGAATCACAAGTGGGGCGAGGCTTGACAGGAGCAGGTCGGGCCCCTGAGAGGAAGGGGAGTGCGCGCGCGGAGAGAGAGAGAGAGAGAGAGAGAGAGGCGCTAGCAGAGAAAAAGAATCAGGGGAAGAGGGACTGCCAAGCGGTGATGCCTAGCCGCTTCTTTGCAGCAGCAGAAGGAGAAGGAGAAGGAGAAGAGGGCACCACCCCAATAACAGAAACAGCAAGAGGCACCAAACCAGCCGCAGCAGCAGCAATAGTTACAAGAAAGGCATGCTGTTGATGAGGAGAAGGATGGTGGTGGCGATGACACTGACGAGAAGGGCCTGGAGCAGAGAAAGCCATTGGCTGGCTCCTTCTCTCCTGCTCCTCCTCCTCCTCCTGCAACGAACAAACCAAACCGAGCCAAGCCAAAAGAGAAGGAACTGAGCGAACGGAGACGACTCATATAGACGCCCCCCTCCCTAACCCATCCTTATTACTATTAGTATCATTATTATTATCAATCATCATCATCGTTATGATTACAATAATAGGAAACTGTTTCCACCATGGAAATGGCTCGCAACCAGTTCGGACACTGATCGGGAACCCATAGAGACCAATCTGGCACGTGCGAGCTGATTAACCAGGAATGAGTACTGATTTTCTAAACAAAATGAGGTCTGCTAGCCAATAGAAATTCTCACACAAGTGAACTTGGGAGCGAACCCTCTTGGGCATGCTTTCACCGATGGTTGGAAAGGGTTTCCGGTGGCAGACCCCAAGCCATGAGAACTAGCAAATTCAGCAAGGAGTTCACAACCTGGGTGCAAACTCAAGCATGGTGGAAATAGGTCCTAGGAATCATCGGTTGCCTAGAATGATTCTCCCATTTCTCACTATATTCACAAGAAAAAAAAAGGTACCCATATTCATCAAAGACAAACGTTTCTTGAAATTGTTGACACATACAAAAAACCTTTACCTGCAATTTCTATTAATACTAATTTTATAAAATTCAAGGTTTTAAGCCTTCGTTTTTTAATTTTGAAGGTCATTTTGTAAACTTTATAATTTATTTTACATATACTCTCATTAGCATTCCATAGGCTACATAGGTCGCTTCATAGAACCTATTCCCACGAGGGTTGGGATGCCCAACCAGGAGCAACCCAAATTCTCCAAGATAGCAAGCGCAACCAAGAAAACCCTGCATTGTCGCTAATTATGGAGAATTTGGGCTTCTATGGATGTGTTTATGCTCGATTCCTTCTCTCATGTAATCCTAGCTTTCCATTCTTCAGTGTTTGTTTTTGTTCTTGGATTGCAAACCATGGATATGATGCAACACAAAGTTCTTTTGGCCATTATGTCCACAGTCATGGTAGTGGTTCTATGAGACATCATTCTTCTCGAGCAAGGCTAATGCGAGCTCAAAAAACACAAATCATTTACATGTCTCTTGTTGGGTATGCACAAAGCATGGTTCATTCCACCTTCCCATCATATCTACTTGCTCTTTTGCATGCCTTTCAAGCAACTATCATGACTTCCTTCATCAACCAAGGCTTGTCTAATTCTAATTTTTATATCAAACCTCGATCCTTGGATTGGTGGAACCACTAAATCCTAGCCACAAGAGGAGGTGATGCAAGGTTTAGAGATGTTTTTAGGCTTCCCTTGTTTCTTTTTCAAGGACTTAGCAACTTCTTGCAGTCTAACATTCAACAAGGTGCAATTTCCCCACCTCTAGCCACCATCAATGGTAGATTCATTCCAATTGAGAAAATGGTTGTAGTCTCTCTTTTGTGTCTAGCAAGTAGCATGCAAATGGTTGACATTAGTGACCACTTTGGGCTAGGCAAAGCCATTGTTTCGAGAGTGTTATGCGATTTGTCAATGTTTTTTGCATCACATCACAAGTTCATTCATTAGCTAAGGGATGCTAATTCTTTAGTGCATGTTAAATGTGGATTTTATGAACGTCAGGCCTCCCAAATTGTTGTGGGGCAATTGAAGTTACTCATGTATTAATGGAGAAACCAAGAAGGGAGGATGGAATGGATTGGTTGATGGATACAAAAACTATTCCATATGTCTCCAATTCATCATGGATATGGACCTTCACATAATGGATGTGCTTGCTAGGTGGCTAGGGTCCCATGACAAGTGAGTGCTAAGAAATTCCTCATTCTTCCATTCAGTTGAGAGGGGGCTTCTTTTGAATGGTCTACCGTTTGTACATCACTGACTTGCTATTCATGAATACATCATTGGGGATAGTGGCTACACGGGATTGGTGAATCACACCTTATGTGTTGCCACGAACTTCAATGTGAAGGCAATTCAAGTACAAACTCTCATCCACAAGAATGGTGGTTGAGATGAGAGTGTTTGGTCAGTTCAATCAAAAATGGCGATATTTGAATGTGAAAATTAGCAACCCAAAACCCATCAATTAGTCAAGTGTGTTGTTGCTTGTTGTATTTTGCATAATGTCTTGCTTTGTGATAATCCAATAGATGTGCTAGCTAATGCTATTTGTGTCTCTCCTATCCATGCCTCTACAACTCAAGCCATATGTAGGTGCAATCCTATCATGCTTAGAGATGCTTTGGCCCACTATTTGTGTAGCAATTTAGGTCGAAGACGATGAACCTTTTGTCTTGGGTCTCTTTGTTGTTTGCCCATCAACAATGAAGCTATTTCAACGATCCATGTCATTGCTCATTCTTTCAGTAGTTTCATAGTTGTTGATTCGATAATTGAGTTATTTCTTTATGAGTAATTTTTCATTAAACCCTTGGAATTCAATGGCATGCCACTCATGGTCTAGCTTTCTATTTGTGTATTGAATTTATGTAGCCTTACATTCATGTGAGTCAAATACCTTGAACTATTGCCTCACATGTTCATTCCCACCTCAAGTTTCCTAGGTACACTTTTGAGTATGCAGGAAAGTGGTTGGTTATTGCCATTAGAGGGAGAATGTGAAATCAAACTTGCCAAGAGTTCACGAGTTAAGGACATCACTAAAGGCCCCATCATTCACTCCAACCAATACAATAACATTTCCCAGGCCAAGGTCCTAGTGGTTGGAGCTAGAAACTCGCCGAGCATAGAGATCGTCTCACATCTTGTCTCGATAAACGGGGATACATTTGTTTACAGCTTGAAAAGGCCCAAATTTGACCCTCTTAAGTTGAGCAACAACATTTAGATTTGATGTTGAGATGGACTGGGAGTGATGCCAGGAGGCATATTCCACAATGGATTCTGTGCCACGATGGATTCCGTGAGGTTTTGCGGTGGATTCCGTAAAATTTTATTATCGGGGCTCATACACAAAGTGGATTCTTTGTGCGAAAAGTCGATGGGGACGCCTATCCTTTTCAAGCGTTTTGTTAATTTTATGTGTACATGGGTGATTTCGCAAAATACATATTTAAATTAATAAACGTTTATGAGTTTAGAGTGCACATTCGTAATAAATTAAGGTTAGGATTGATTTGTAACCAATTTATTTATGTAGCTGAAGACTGCTAGGTATTCACTTTTGTCGGTTTAATTGTATTATTTTTCTAACAATTGTGAATGCTTCAGTTGATGTGTAGAGCGAGCAGCGATGGCATAGGGAAGCATTGGAGGATAGCGTGTATTCGAATTATCATCAATTTTTTATGGGCGCATATCTTAGGCATGGTACCTATATTTTGACGCACTTATTTATCAAAGCGCTTGATATTTATTTATTATTTTTGTATACGCATGGGTGCACAATTTAAATATTTGTATTGGACATTGTATTTGGGTACCGCCTGACTTCTTGGGCGCCCATTAGCTTTAATTCTTTAGTGGCACAAAAGCAAACTCAAAAGCTAAAGCGTACTATTTTGTAAATTGGGCTATTATTTGAATTTGAAGATGAATAATATATTAAATACATGCTTTGTGGAGCACTCACACAAGGCGTGGGGGGAGATTGCACCCAATTGGTCTCTTGTTCATGTTGTGCAAGCTTTCTTCATTGGTTTTTGTATAAAAAGTAGAGTTCTTTTGTTCTTGGGGACCTTCTGACGCTCACTACGCGCGCATACGGTGTTCGATCTGTGTACCAGTGGTATCAGAGCGAAGCTGAGATCGAGAGCTTCCAATCGCTTACCATCTTATGCGAAGGCGGAGCTCCTGGAACGATCGAGCTCTACAGTCCGTCTCGTGGCAAACTGTCGATACTAGCGTGTTCCTGGCAGTCAAGAACCCCCTTCTGCACCCTCTGATTTGCGAGAGACCAGCCTTTGTAGGCGAAGGACTGGCGGCAAAGCTCCTACATCAAGTCGTGGAATATACAGATAAGAAATCCTCCATATCTCTCAAAGCTTTAAGGTAAAGCTTATTAAGCTTTACAAGACAAGAAGCTTATTTAAAAAAAGCTTCACTAATCGACTTTCTGTGTTCGTGGAGGCATCATAAACTCGCCATCGTCAAATCGGCCGAACGCATCCTGAGGTCCATGAAAATCAAGCTAGTTACTAAAGCTTAAAATTCTAAGCTCTCTTAGTTCTTCAAGTCATCCAAGTCTAACAAGTCATCTCCAACAACTCTTATAGTGGCCATTCATACTATGTGTAAGCTGAACTGGTTTTGGAGCTTCGAGAAGTCCCTTTTCACACTTGCAGTCTTATTGAACCAGTTTCAGCAAAAGCAGAAGTTCACACGCAGACTATACGCAGTTTATACACAGTCTATATGCAACACTATTCTCTTGGAAGACGGTTGTGACAACGAATTCCGCAATCGTAAAGGAGAGAGACTACAAAAGCCAAACAAAATATACAAGCCTTGTAAACCCACCTTTGAGCTACGCTCATCCCACTAATAAGATTTCGAGTGTGTGAGGTCTTTTGGAATTTTGCAGGATGATTGAACAAAACCTAGACGATCTTATGGTGGCTGAAGGTGATTTACCCGAACCAATGATAGAGCAAAAGTTGGATTTGATTATGATCCAGCTTGAAGAAGAACGAAGAGCCCGACAAGCTTTGCAAGTTCAATTGGCCAATTTGCAATGATCTACCACCGACCAAGATGGATCCCAACCCGAAGATCTTATACGACGTACCATCGATGCAACACTTGAAGCCCAATCCATTCGCAAAGAAACAAAGATAGGTAAAAGAAACTTCAAAATTTGTACTTTCAATGGATCACGCGATGGAAAGACTGTTCTTGCTTTTATCAGTCAATTTGATGATTACTTCCATGAAGAAACATATACTGAGAAAGACAAAATTAAATGTGTCACTAACCATTTAGTTGATCGAGCATCCTTATGGTGGACTGTGGTCCGCAAGAGCGTTGATTGTCCTACTACCTGGGAGACTTTCCAAAAGAAATTTTTGCAGAATTTCCTTCCTCCCCAATTCCACAAAAAAGCCATCAAGTAATGGGATCTTCTACAACAAAGGGATCGCGAACCTATTTCCCAATACACAGAACGTTTCTCGAATGCCCTACTGCAACTACAAATGCTCAAAGATGTACTTGAAGCAACTCATAAACGCAAGTTTATGTCAGGCCTACTTGGACATTTCTATGCGGAAGTCAATATGTTCAAGCCAACAACTCTTGAAGATGCAATTTCCTTGGCCCATGACACTGAAGACAAGATTCGCAGACGAGACAAGCGACCACAACAATTTCCAACTAATGGTAACTTTGGTTCCAAACAATTCAATTCAAATTTTCAAAGATTCAATCAAAGTCGTTTTCTTTCATCTTCATTCCGGAAATCTTTGACACGACCACCTGCCTTGCCATCAAATACAAATCCAAACCCTAAGCCATCCCCACAGTCAAATCCCAAGATTCCCAAATTTCCTGCCATTACCAATAATGTATCCAAAGCAAAACCCATAGTTTGTTACAAATACTATCAACTTTGACATTTAGTAGCCAATTGTCAATCCAAAAAGTCATTTGTCCATATCAATTATCTGGGAGCAATAGAAGAAGTAGAACATGAGGAAATACCGAACTTTACGGAAGATGATGACGACATTGGTACTACTTCGGATACTTTGCCAGGTATGCCAACTCCCCATTCTTTGTTAACAATGAAGTGTTTTGTGCATGGTAAAGAAAAGACTATTTTACATGATGATGGGAGCACATATGACTTTATTTCTGCAAAATTAGTCAAAGAATTGAATTTACAAACTGTTTCTACACATTATCGCATCAAGGGTGCATTCCTAGGTACGAGATATAACGGAATCAAGAGGTGCATAATTTAGAAATTAAAATTGGTGATTATATTGAACGAAGAAATTTCTTAGTTGTACCTTTGCAGTCTAGTGATATTATCTTAGGAATGCCTTGGCGTCATCAATACAATCCTAATATAGATTATTCTATGCATTCAATTAAAATTTATTTTCAAGGAAAACAAATCACATTGTATGGTATGCACGCTTCCAATAATTTTCCACTACTTACTCATACTCAGACTAAACGTGCATTACGTAAAAATAGCAAATCTTATTTAATATGGATGAATGAAATTCAAGCTAATGAAAAACACATGCATCCTAGGCATACACAATTTCTTGCCCAATTTCAAGATTGTTTTGATGTTGATTTACCACATGGATTACCACCTTCACGTCCTGAAGATCATAAGATAGATTTAATTCCTGGAACACAACCACCATGTAAAGCACCATATAGACATAACCAAATTGAACAAAAAGAAATTCAAAATCAAATAGAAGAATTACTTCATAGAGGATTAATAAGACCTAGTAGTTCTCCATTTGGTGCACCTGTCTTATTAGTGAAAAAGAAAAATAATACTTATCGCATGTGCATTGATTATCGTGCCCTAAATAAAATTATTGTTAAGAATAGATATCCGATTCCCAGAGTAGATGATCTTATAGATAAGCTACAAGGATCTGCCATATTCAGTAAGATAGATCCTAAATCTAGATATCATCAAGTAAGATTGGACAAATCTGATATATTCAAAACTGCATTTAGAACACAATTTGGACACTATGAATTTCTAGTTATGCCTTTCGCTTTAACTAATGCACCAGCCACATTCAGTCGTATGATGAATCGCATATTTCTGAAACATCAGCATTGTGCCATAGTTTTCTTTGATGACATATTAGTTTTCAGTAAAAATGAGAATGAGCATTATGAACATTTGTCTTTAGTCTTTAAGGTGTTAAAAGACAATCAATTATATGCTAACCCTGAAAAGAGTGAATTCTTCCAATCAGAAATTGAATATCTAGGACATATTATTTCATCAGAAGGTATTAAAGTCGACCCTAAAAAGATAGAACCAATTTTAAATTGGCCCATACCCAAAAATGTGCATGAATTACGTTCTTTTCTAGGTCTTGCTAGTTTTTATAGAAAATTTGTGAGGAATTTCTCATTACTTGCATTACCTTTAACAAAACTTTTAAAGAAGGGTATTGTGTATAATTGGTCTGACAATCAACAAAAGTCCTTTGATTTGTTGAAACATGCTTTAACTCATGCTCCTGTATTACAATTACCTGATTTCAATAGACCATTTTTCTTAGTAGTTACTGATGCTAGTGGATCTGGAATAGGAGCAGTTCTTATGCAAGATAATCATTCCATAGCTTACTCTAGTTGCAAACTCAAACCATCTGAACTTAAATATTCTGCCTATGACAAAGAATTGTTAGCCGTAGTACAAGCCTTATGTCAATGGAAATATTATTTAATGGGATCTGAATTGATGATCAAAACTGACCAACAAAGCATTAGACATCTCCTTAGTCAACCACAAATATTTGACCAATACATTAAATGGGCCGCTTTTATTCAAAGTTTTCATCCCCTTATACAATATCAACCTGGAAAAGAGAATGTTGTAGCTGATGCTTTGAGTAGAAGACCGACAATTCACAATATTTTTGTGATATCATTCGATTCCCTTATCCCTATGAAAGATACTTATCATTAGGATCCTACTTTTCAAGCTGATTGGAATAAACTAGTTGCAAATAATTGGATTCCTATTGATTCATTGTCTTACACTAATGGATTTATGTTTTATGAAAAAAGATTATGTGTGACAATTCCATTTCGATTATTTGTTTTACATGAAATTCACTGTCCTCCATATCAAGGTCATAGAGAAATTATATCTACTTTACGTACATTGAGTGAAGATTTTTATTGGCCACATATGGACACTGATGTATCTAACTTTGTATCTGAATGCTTAGTTTGTCATCGAGTTAAAAGACACCATGGTAAACAATATGGTTTACTAATGCCATTATCTATTCCATCACGACCATGGGAACAGATTTCAATGGATTTTATCACTGGTCTACCTAACACTAAAGCTAACCATGATATGATTTGGACTATTATAGACAGGTTTAGCAAACAAGCATATTTTATTCAATGCAAGAAAACTTTAACTGAATCTCAAGCTGCTCAATTGTTTTTGAAAACTGTGTTTACTAACCATGGCTTACCAAAAGTCATTATTTTTTATCGTGATTCTAGATTTTGTAATAATTTTTGGATTACTTTGTTTGCTAACTTAGGAACAAAGATTGATTTTTCATATGCATTTCATACTGAAACAAACGGTCAAACAGAAACTACTAACAGTACTATTTTAGATCTTTCGCATACTTACGCCATTTCAAAACCACACACATGAGATACACATCTACATTTACTTCAGTTTGCATATAATAACACACCACATACAACTACAAAAAAAGCACCATTTGAAGTTATTTATGGATATCGATTGCCTACACTTGTTGCATCATTATCAAACAAAATTCAAACTGCTGATGATATTGCTAACATGCATGCTACTATTTTTTATGAAGTTAAAGATATGATTGCCAAAGCCTAGCAATCATATACAAAACAAGCAAACAAGAAAAGACAGGCTATGAATTTTAAAGTTGATGATTATGTTTGGTTAAGAATTGAAAAACGAAGACTACAAAGTGTAGATAAACACCCCGTTGTCAAATTAGCACCTAGTTTTGATGGACCATTCAAGATCATACACAAAATCAATGACAATGCATTTAAACTAGAACTACCCAATATTGGAAAATTCACAACACCTTCCATATTAGTTTATTATGACCTTTTAGAGGCCAATTACCTGTACACCCTGTTTATGAAAACCCTCCTTTGCTAGATGATGAAATTGAAATCCTTGAGCCTAAAACTATTATAGATACTGACTTTATGACCACTAGAACTAGCCATAGATATTCTAGATATTTGATCAAGTTTAAAAATCATCCTGTTGAAAAGGCCCAATGGATGCACGCAAGAGACCTAAATGATTTTCCCACACTGCTAGCTCCACATTGAGCTAATAGCAATTGAGGTCAATTGCTATCCCACCCCGGGGGTATGATGCCAGGAGGCATATTCCATGGTGGATTCCGTGCCACGGTGGATTCTGTGAGATTTTGCAGTGGATTTCGTAAAATTTTATTACCGGGGCTCATACACAAAGTGGATTCTTTGTGCGAAAAGTCAATGGGGACGCCTATCCTTTTCGGGCGTTTTGTTAATTTTATGTGTACATGGGTGATTCCATAGCGGGTGATTCCGCAAAATACATATTTAAATTAATAAACATTTATGAGTTTAGAGTGCGCACTCGTAATAAGTTAAGGTTAGGATTGATTTGTAACCAATTTATTTATGTAGTTGAAGACTGCTAGGTATTCACTTTTGTCGGTTTAATTGTATTATTTTTCTAACAATTATGAATGCTTCAATTGATGTGTAGAGCGAGCAGCGGTGGCATTGGGAAGCATTGGAGGATAGTGTGTATTCAAATTATCATCAATTTTTGATGGGCGCGTATCTTAGGCATGGCGCCTATATTTTGACGCACTTATTTATCAAAGCGCTTGATATTTATTTATTATTTTTGTATGCGCATGGGCGCATGATTTAAATATTTGTATTGGACATTGTATTTGGGTACCACCTGATTTCTTGGGCGCCCATTAGCTTTAATTCTTTAGTGGCACAAAAGCAAACTCAAAAGCTAAAGCATGTTATTTTGTAAATTGGGCTATTATTTGAGCTTGAAGATGAATAATATATTAAATACATGCTTTGTGGAGCACTCACACAAGGCATGGGGGGAGATTGCACCCAATTGGTCTCTTGTTCATGTCGTGCAAGCTTTCTTCATTGGTTTTTGTGTAAAAAGTAGAGTTCTTTTGTTCTTGGGAACCTTTTGACGCTCACTATGCGCGCATACGGCGTCCGATCTGTGCACCAGGGAGATAAGAGGGGAAGTTTACAATGGGAGAACCAAGCAGTTGAGGGTCCTTATTTCATAGTTCCAAAGCAATAAGCAAACTTCTGGTTCATTTGTCTACCCCACAATGCATCCTTTGAAAGGTACATCTCCAAAATTGAGGAATGACTTTTCTCAAAATCCTAAAGTAGCAAGAAGACTTGTGATCTTTTGTACACCCAAGGGCCACAAATTACTTTATTAGGTTCAATAACAAGCTTCTTGCACTTCTCATCTTAGTGACATGAGATGGGATTGTCATAGATATTAGCATTAGCCTACCCATCACGGATGGGGTCAAATAGTGAGCAAGGATGATCATGAGACTACCAAAGATAGAAAAATTGTTTTGGAGGTCAAATATCTCACATTTCAATTAGCTTCACACACCAATGTAGTCTAATGGAATATTAGATTAGCCTTTACCTCTCAATTAGGTGGACTTAAGAGCTAGCTACTATGGTTTGTGGCCACCACTAGCAATTTCACAACTAGCAGAGCATTGGACAAACAATTTAAGATAACAAAATTGAAGTTGGTGTTTTATTGGTTTCTTTTGAAGCAGTTGGGAAGACAAATGGCATAAGTTGGTTATCATGGAAGTTGAAGTCTTAAGAATTGTAAAATTATATGGGTTGTGTGCAAGAATATTGGGATTGGGACTGTGACTTGGTCTCCTAGGATTTTCCTTCAATGATGGGCTCTGCATTTTCATAGACAAGCCAAACTACGTTCCTTAGTCACTTATAGATACATCTTAGACGTAAAAGTATACTTGCAAATGCTCACAAGAGGAGCTTCAATGTGTAGTAAAGAGTCCTCGAACTATATCATATAGTTTTGTACATGCACGGTACTATGATTGGATTTGCAATCGTCGCTTGAAAAAAACTACCAACCTCATAATGAAAGCATTATGCTCAACCACATTACCTACCCAAACCATGTGTCACACCCACTAGTCTGACTAAGGTTATTTCTCTCTGTACAACCTTGTTTTGTGACTTACTTGGTTTACACAATTGTTGTTGGTTTTACTAGAGTATACCAATTCAACTTCTCAAAGTAAGTTACTACTTAGTTTTAGTGAATGTCCATCATTCAACATGGTCTCCATAGAAACACAGACACTTTACTGCTCTTTGATATCGTATGCATTTTTAACTTGCAAAAGGGGATTGATATGCAACTAAGTATTTGGTTTATGAGCATTTGACAACCCATGAAACTTTGACAATCTTTGTCCATGTTGACGTAATAAAACTTCAAGATGTAATAATGCCCTATTTCGTGCCTCTTTACTATAGAACATAATTGGAGACATGCCCATATTCTTGTTGCAATTTGTATAAAATGTCCTTTGTCTTTGGTTCCAAAAATGTTTTCCCAAAGTCAACTAGGTTGAGTAGACTCACAAAAGACCAAAATTGCAACAAATAAAGCACAAAATTGAACACTAGTTTGCATGGATGCAGCTTCTTCCAAGCATAGGTTCCACTCATTGTCACTTTCCATCATGCCTTTTGCAATGCATGCCTCCTTAAAAGTTTCATACACCACATTGTCAATGCTTTGCAAATCATGAAAGGAAGTACAACCTTGAGATACTATCAAAAGTATCATAAGTAGTAACGCTCACCAGAGGTAGGTGCCACAAAGTATATTGGCCACACATCTTGCAATCTTTTCTCTTGGTCCAAACCTTTTGTTGTGCATTCCATACCCAATACATTGGGAAGTCTTGATAAAGAGCAATTCTAGCCTTTGGATACTCTCTATTACATGCAAGCCATTCACTAAGAGTAGTTTTTTGGAAATTTTCATTTTGCACAACATCGTATATATTACATCTATCTTCAAACATCACATAATTCTTGTCAAGCAAGTGCACTTGCAAACATTGTATATTTGGTTTCTCATTATATAGTGGAAATCAAATATTTGTCAGGATGCCTCAAAAGTAGAGACATATCTTACATCTAAATAGCTTTGTATTTCATCCACTTCATGAGCACCTATCAAATTTGGAACTAAGCCAACCCTAGTAGAGATCACTCTTACCATATTAGATTTGGAACTAAGCCAACCCTAGCAGAGATCACTCTTACCATATTAGATTTGGAACTAAGCCAACCCTAGCAGAGATCACTCTTACCATATCATGCCAAGCCTCTATACACTTATGGGGATAATACTAATTGATTTTGATGATACCAAGCCAATTTACATTGCTCTATGCTACAATAAGCATCAATAATAAATTGTTATGATAGTCAACCACCATGCAACATATACACTTCAGTGTCTTCTTGCACTTGAAGTTGAAATGCATAAAATTGCATTTGAGTAACACAATTTTTATTCAATAATTCATGTGCATGCACAGAAACATCCACATAACTATAAGAAATTTTGATATGCCATCCGTCATCATTTTTGGGTAAAAGAAGGACATATAGCATTGGCATACATGCTCTGTGCAAGTTAAAATTGCAACACAATGACCATCTCAAGTATAAGCATGAATATCTCAACAATTATAAGTATCCTCATCACCTTGACCTAGCATGATAGTTATAACCTCAATTTCTACTAGAATTAAGTATTGTCTATTAGTTTGTGGAACAAAGAGAACCTGCATGATGATAAATAGTGATGCCAAGAGGCATATTCCACGGTGGATTCCGTGAGGTTTTGCGGTGGATTCCATAAAATTTTATTATTGCCGGGGCTTATACACAAAGTGGATTCTTTGTGCGAGAAGTCGATGGGGACGCCTATCCTTTTCGGACATTTTGTTAATTTAATGTGTAAGTGGGTGATTCCATAGTGGGTGATTCCACTATTTAAATTAATAAACGTTTATGAGTTTAGAGTGCGGACTTGTAATAAATTAAGGTTAGGATCCATTTGTAACCAATTTATTTCTGTAGTTGAAGACTGCTACGTATTCACTTTTGTTGGTTTAATTGTATTATTTTTCTAACAATTATGAATGCTTCAGTTCATGTGTAGAGCAAGCAGCGGTGGTATTGGAAAGCATTGGAGGATAGTGTGTATTCAAATTATCATCAATTTTTTATGGGCGCGTATCTTAGGCATGGCGCCTATATTTTGTCACGCTTATTTATTAAAGCATTTAATATTTATTTATTATTTTTATATGCGCATGGGCGCATGATTTAAATACTTGTATTGGACATTGTATTTGGGTACCGCCTGACTTCTTGGGCGCCCGATAGCTTTAATTCTTTAGTGGCACAAAAGCAAACACAAAAGCTAAAGCGTGCTATTTTGTAAATTGGGCTATTTTTTGAGCTTGAAGATGAATAATATATTAAATACATGCTTTGTGGAGCACTCACACAAGGCATGGGGGGAGATTGCACCCAATTGGTCTCTTGTTCATGTCGTGTAAGCTTTCTTCATTGGTTTTTGTATAAAAAGTAGAGTTATTTTGTTCTTGGGGACCTTCTAACACTCACTACGCGCGTATACGACGACCGATCTGTGCACCAGTGGTATTAAAGCAAAGCTGAGATCGAGAGCTTCCAATCGCTTTTACCATCTCGCGCGAAGGTGGAGCTCCTGGAACGATCGAGCTCTACAGTCAGTCTCATGGCAAATAGTTGATACCAGCGTGTTCCTGGCAGTCAAGAACCCCCTTCTATACCCTCTAATCGCGAAGGACCTCTCTTGATAGGCGAAGGACCGGCGATAAAGCTTCTACATCAAGTCATTCTGTTTGAGAAGTTACAGAGAAGAAAGAAGAGAAGTTTATAAACATTAAAGTTTTAAGCTTAAGGCTTAAGCTTTAAAAGCTTAAAGCCTTTCAAATCGTCGATTTGCTGTCGCAGTATGCCGTCGTCAGAATCAACGGCATGAAAAACGCCCCCCCTAAAAAAAAAAGAAACGGCGACATTATTTCCTTAAGCTTCATAAAGCTTAAGTCCATTAAGCTTAAAAATCTTAATCACCTAAATCACATTAAACTTTCAACTTCCTCAACCAACAAAACTTACCTTCCTAGCGGCCTTTCATACTGTGTGTAAGCTGAACTGGTTTTGGAGCTCCAAGAAATCCCTGTTCACACTTGCAGTCTTGCTGAACCCGTTTCAGTAAAAACAGAAGTTCACACGCAGACTATACGCAGTCTATACGCAACACTATTCTCTTGGAAGATGGTTGTGACAACGAATTCCGCAATCGTAAAGGAGAGATACTACAAAAGCCAAACTTTTTTAAAAAAAATACACAAGCCTTGTAAACCCGCCTTTGAGCTACGCTTATCCCGCTAACAAGGTTTCGAGTGTGTGATGTCTTTTGGAATTTTGTAGGATGGCCGATCAAAACATGGACGATCTTATGACTGAAGGTGATTTACCCGAACCAACAATGGAGCAAAAGTTGGATTTGATTATGATGCAGCTTCAAGAAGAATGAAGAGCGTGACAAGCTTTACAAGTTCAATTGGCCAATCTGCAACGATCTACCACCGACCAAGATGGATCGCAACCTGAAGATCTTATACGACGTACCATCGATGCAACACTTGAAGCCCAATCCATTCGCAAAGAAACAAAGATAAGTAAAAGAAACTTCAAATTTTGTACTTTCAATGGATCACGTGATGGAAAGACTGTACTTGCTTTTATCAATCAATTTGATGATTACTTCCATGAAGAAACATATGCTGAGAAAGACAAAATTAAATGTGTTACTAACCATTTAGTTGTGACCGAGCATCTTTATGGTGGACTGTGGTCTGCAAGAGCATTGATTGTCCCACTACTTGGGAGACTTTCCAAAAGAATTTTTTGCAGAATTTCCTTCCTCCCCAATTCCACGAAAAAGCCATCAAGCAATGGGATCTTCTACAACAAAGGGATCGCGAACCTATTTCACAATACACTGAAGGTTTTCGGAATGCTCTATTGCAACTACGTATGCTCGAAGATGTACCTGAAGCAACTCATAAACACAAGTTTATGTATGGCCTACTTGGACATTTCTATGCGGAAGTCAATATGTTCAGGCTAACAACACTTGAAGATGCAATTTCCTTGGCCCATGACGCTGAAGACAAAATTCGCGGACGAGACAAGCAACCACAACAACAATTCCCAACTAATGGTAACTATGGTGGTGCACCTATTTTATTAGTAAAAAAGAAAAATAATACATATCGCATGTGCATTGATTATCGTGCCCTAAATAAAATTACTGTTAAGAATATAATTCCGATACCTAGGGTAGATGATCTTATGGATAAACTACAAGGATCTGCCATATTCAGTAAGATAGATCCTAAATCTAGATATCATCAAGTAAGATTGGACAAATCTGATATATTCAAAACTGCATTTAGAACACAATTTGGACACTATGAATTTCTGGTTATGCCTTTCGGTTTAACTAATGCACCAGCCACATTCAGGCGTACGATGAATCGCATATTTCTGAAACATCAACATTGTGTCATTGTTTTCTTTGATGACATATTAGTTTTCAGTAAAAATGAGAATGAGCATTATGAACATTTTTCTTTAGTTTTTAAGTTATTAAAAGACAATCAATTATATGCTAATCCAGAAAAGAGTGAATTCTTCCAAACAGAAATTGAATATCTAGGACATATTATTTCATCAGAAGGTATTAAAGTCGACCCTAAAAAGATAGAGGCAATCTTAAATTGGCCCATACCCAAAAATGTGCATGAATTATGTTCTTTTCTAGGTCTTGCTAGTTTTTACAGAAAATTTGTGAGGAATTTCTCATTACTTGCATTACCTTTGACAAAACTCTTAAAGAAGGGTATTATGTATAACTGGTCTGACAATCAACAAAAGTCCTTTGATTTGTTGAAACATGCTTTAACTCATGCTCCTGTATTATAATTACTTGACTTCAATAGACCATTCTTCTTAGTAGTTACTGATGCTAGTGGATCTGGAATAGGAGTAGTCCTTATGCAAGATTCTCATCCCATAGCCTACTCTAGTTTGCAAACTCAAACCATCTGAACTTAAATATTCTACCTATGACAAGGAATTGTTAGCAGTAGTACAAGCCTTACGTCAATGGAAACATTATTTAATGGGATCCGAATTCATGATCAAAACTGACCAACAAAGCATTAGACATCTCCTTAGTCAACCACAAATATTTGACCGACACATTAAATGGGCCACTTTTATTCAAAGTTTTCATCCCCTTATACAATATCAACCTGGAAAAGAGAATGTTGTAGCTGATGCTTTGAGTAGAAGACCGACAATTCAAAATATTTCTGTGATATCATTTGATTCTCTTATCCCTGTGAAAGATACTTATCATCAAGTTCCTACTTTTCAAGCTGATTGGGATAAACTAGTTGCAAATAATTGGATTCCTATTGATTCATTGTCTTACACTAATGGATTTATGTTTTATGAAAAAAGAGTATGTGTGACTGTTCCATTTTGATCATTTGTTTTGCATGAAATTCATTGTCCTCCATATCAAGGTCATAGAGAAATTATATCTACTTTGTGTACATTGATTGAAGATTTTTATTGGCCACATATGGACACTGATGTATCTAACTTTGTATATGAATGCTTAATTTGTCAATGAGTTAAGAGACACCATGGTAAACAATATGGTTTACTAATGCCATTATCTATTCCATCACGACCATGGGAACAGATTTCAATGGATTTTATCACTGGTCTACCTAATACTAACGCTAACCATGATATGATTTGGACTGTTGTAGACAAGTTTAGCAAACAAGAATATTTTATTCCATGCAAGAAAACATTAATTGCATCTCAAGCTGCTCAATTGTTTTTGAAAACTGTTTTCACTAATCATGGTTTACCAAAAGTCATTATTTCTGATCGTGATTCTAGATTTTGCAATAATTTTTGGATTACTTTGTTTGCTAACTTAGGAACAAAGTTTGATTTTTCATATGCATTTCATCTTGAAACAAATGGTCAAGTACAAGCTACTAACAGTACTATTTTAGATCTTTTGTGTGCTTACACCATTTCAAAAATACATACATGGGATACACATCTACATTTACTTCAGTTTGCATATAATAACACACCACATACAGCTACAAAGAAAGCACAATTTGAAATTATCTATAACGTGTAAGTGGGTGATTCCATAGCGGGTGATTCCGCAAAATACATATTTAAATTAATAAACGTTTATGAGTTTAGAGTGCGCACTCGTAATAAATTAAGGTTAGGATTGATTTCTAACCAATTTATTTTTGTAGCTGAGGATTGCTAGGTATTCACTTTTCTCGGTTTAATCGTATTATTTTTCTAACAATTGTGAATGCTTCAGTTGACGTGTAGAGCAAGCAGTGGTGGCATTGGAGGATAGCGCGTATTCAAATTATCATCAAATTTTTATGGGCGCGTATCTTAGGCATGGCGCCTATATTTTGTCATGCTTATTTATAAAAGCGTTTGATATTTATTTATTATTTTTGTATGCGCATGGGCGCACAATTTAAATACTTGTATTGGACATTGTATTTGGGTACCGCCTGACTTCTTGGGCGCCCGATAGCTTTAATTCTTTAGTGGCACAAAAGCAAACACAAAAGCTAAAGCGTGCTATTTTGTAAATTGGGCTATTTCTTGAGCTTGAAGATGAATGATATATTAAATACATGCTTTGTCGAGCGCTCACACAAGGCATGGGGGGAGATTACACCCAATTGGTCTCTTGTTCATGTCGTGCAAGCTTTCTTCATTGGTGTTTGTGTAAAAAGTAGAGTTCTTTTGTTCTTGGGGACCTTCTGACGCTCACTACGCGCATATACGGCGATCGATCTGTGCACCAAATAGAGCCATGTACTCTAAAGTTATAAGCATTCCCAACAACGCTTAAAAGCTCATTAACCTTCACACCGAGTGAGATAAATGCAAGAGCACTATTGTATGCTTGTATATTATTTTGGAATGCTCTACTCAAAGGGTGCACACCATGCAATAGAAGCATGTTGTGGTTGTGGTGGATGTTGCAATGGTTCTAACATGATGCTATAGAAATTTGATTGATGCATTTGTGTTTCACATCTCCATAGTTTGGTTGAGCATTTCTCACAAAACTTAGAAAGTCTTCCAATGGAATGCACATCCAAGTCTTGAAATAATAATATTGCAATTGTGGGATGAATATTGATTGCTGGTAGAGCATGTAAAATAGAGCAAGATCCACCATTTTGAGGGTTAAATGTAGGATCATTATTAATATGTGAGCCATTAACTAAAAGATTCTCTTAACTCCCATTTTTCATTGACATTGGAGCTTCATGCATAAGGACATCTACTTTGCTATTTCCATTGAAATTTTTGCATGAGAAATAGCATTTTGAACACCTTGCCCCAAACAACTATCTCCACTATGATATTGAATGGCAAAAAAAGACATCATACAAACCATTCTATCATGTCTCACAAAAGAAACTCCTCTTCTTTGTGATATCTTATTATGAACGATTGTAGCAAAAGAGTTCTCTACCTGCTTTCACCAAGCATTTTTTGTTTGTAACCTAACCATTTGAGCCCAAACTTTGGTAGTTTTCACATGAGAAATAACATTTCAGACACCTTGTGTAATGGTCCCCCCCCCCCCCCCCCGCATGTAATCGTAAGACCCCCCTTTTAAATTAACAGAATTTTAAAAAAAAATGCTCCCTACTCACTCGCCAGTTGGCAGATGAAGGGGGGGCTGCGATGGGACAACGACCGTGAGGACGGCATCTGGCGGAGGGAGGGAGAGCTGTGACTCTAGGTGGGGGCAAGACGACGGGTGGTAGGGGAGATGCAGTGGTGGCCGATGACTCCAAGGGAGGACGGGTCGACATGGAGCAGTGAGGCAATGACTATTCCCTTCGCCATTCTCTGTATGATGACATCCACCTGGAGGGCTTGATGGGGATAAGGGGGGGCTCCATACCATACTATCCCTCCCCCCCCCCCCCCCCCCCCCCCCCCCCCAATACCACCAAAAAATCCCCCTTAGGCGAGAGAAGGAGGGGGATTACTATCATTACCCTCCCCTATTGTTAGACTGGAGGGAGGGAGAGAGAGAGAGAGTGTGTGTGTGTGTGTGTCTGTGAGAGAGAAAGTGAGAGAAAAGAGGGAGAGAGAGAAAGAGAGAGAGAAAGGGAATTTTCCCTTGGAAGCTTTCAAGCTTCCTTTCTCCCCCCCTGTTTGAGAGGGTTCTCATGGCCGATTTCTTCCACAAGGAGTCAACTCCCTTCTAGCCCAGGTGTGTAGCTGTGAACAAAAAGCCAAACTATACGATGCCTCCCAAGCGAAGTAAGGTCCAATCGAGCATGAATCCTGCATCAACCGATGGAGCTGCAGGTCAAGGAACTGCGACACTTGGTAACCATGTGCATTCCATAAATCTTACTCTAGTAGGAATCTTTGAAAAGTGTAGATCGAGTACATTAGGAGGAGTATCCATGGGAAAATCTACAAGCTAACCACCAACTAGACTGTATTATAAAACCATGTTCAGTATTGTGTCTTATTGCACTCTAGCATGTTTTAGAACGGGCAACTTGCACAAAATATTGCGCATTGGTGCACATTGAAGTCAAGGACTTTATTGATTGTGTTCGTAGAGCATTAGATTTATGCACTAGCATTGGCATGCTTGAGAGGCAAAAGAAACTGAAAAATGGGTTATCGGGATGACAAAGCATAGTCATCATTGGGAAGAAATCACTATTTATGATTCTCGCATAGTCATCATGTTCCTCGCACAAAGAGAAAAAATACAATCACTATTTATGATTTGCATAAGCGCATTGAAATGAGTTCCCAAGAATAGAAAAGCTGCATTGCATCATCAACTTAGGAAGGACTCGCATCTCGTTTGGTGTGGCATCCATGGACAGTTTCAGTTACATTACATGCTAGGGATTCATCTTAAAGATAGATATAAGACACGCATATGAATTGCCAAACTTAATTGTCTGAGGCAAATCAATAAGTGAAACCCTATATGTTATGTAAGGCTAGGGTTGAATGGGAGTTCAATTCGACTTAATTAGGGTTTAGCTGTAAACAAACCAAGCTATTGTTATAAACATAGATTGACCTAGAGACAAGTAAACCCCTCATTGGTTTCTATCTTGCATTTGGCTGCGATAAATCCAAAACAACCTTGGAGATATCACCTTTAACCATGATACAACTCGATATTAATACAAGAAAACTTGAGTGCCGTATTCCTAAGATAAGAACCCTAGATTAAAGGCTAGCAAGCTAGGGCAACTACCATCTGAGAATTTTTGGATATAGATCCATTTGCATAATTGCTTGTCCTATCACACAGAAGTGGGGTTGGAAAGAGGGTATTTTCTATCCCTTAGAGGATAATGGAAATTGATGGCAAGGTGAGAAAGACCCCAAAAGGGCAAACACTAAGCATCAAAGATAGGGACTTCACCTTAGCAAATGTCCCAAGCACTCGCTTTCGTTGTTGTTTGTGCTTGTAAATCCAAAATCACTGTCTGTGGAAGGAATGCATTACCCAAGCTCACAAAATAATTTTGAATAATGAATCAAGTTGAATTCATGGAGGGGGCGCCAAGCAACCCCCAACTGGCCGTCAACGATAACCAAGGGGGTTCTAAATAACCGTGATGGAAATGTGGACCAAACCTGCTACAAGAGGTCTCTCTTTGGGTTAGTTTGAATGTAGGAGGACGCTTGGATGCTAGGGGGGACTCTTCTTGTAAATTCCCTAACTCTGGGTCCTACTTAAATGATCTACACGACTCAAGATGGACTCTCGAGGCCCTGTTACTAGTGCAAGGGTAGGAACTTGGAAGAAATAAGACGCATCCTCATGGATTGCAGTAAATGTCCTTTTTGGACAAGATTTGTATCTCAATTAAAAATGCTAATATAAAGTTATTTCCAAGGAACCTCTTTGAACTGTTTTTATGTCAATGCCGTAAACTACGTAAAGAAACCATGCTCTCTAAAGGGCTTAATAAAGGAAGCTGATTTTAAATGCCACACTTAAATGTGGTAGAACTTAATTAGATAACTAAAGAATGCCTATCGAGGGAAGGAGGTGGGCGGAACCCGGGTCCATCCTACAGAAGGGTGGTCCAAGAGAATTGGGAGGCTTCTCATAAGATTCTACAATCATATGAGATTTAGATAATATTAGGTTAGAACCCAATTTCATGCCGTTTTAGGGGACCGGAATGGGATTATGCTCCAGGGCAGAGAGGTTGAGCGATGCATCCCTCTCGTTTCCCATTCTCTTTGAACCAACTGCAGCATGAGTCTGTTTCAGCTTGGGTATCTTTGCGTAAAGTAGGATGCTCGGGATTTGACGCTAGAATGCTATTAGGAGACCCTAGCAACTAGAAACCTAGATTTTAGCATGATCTTAGTGGATTCGGTCACAAATGTTCCATTACAAGGCGGAATCGAGAAACCCTAGGCGACAAACCCCAAAACATTCCACGGGAGTGCCAGAAAGTAATGATGCTTAGATTCGTTTCTCGATTCGCTAAAAACATGCTTGGAGAATTGTTAGGTAGGCATGTTACGGTTGGTATCAGAGCCAACCAACGAATAAAACAATTAGGATAGATCGGGAAGAGTGAGGTGATGTTTCATTAGAAAATATTTTGCCTTTTTTCTCACTTGTGGATTGTTGCCACTTCCAGACTTCCAAGGCATGGAGCAAGTTCCTCGTATCATATCATGTTCAGGACAGCTATGAACTCTTTGAGTTATCGCGGATGATCCGACATGATGGGGATCCTGGATGGACTCTACAACCCCTCACTGTTGTCTGTGGAAAGGCGTTGGACTTGGAGCGCGGGATACTGCTACATAGATGCCAACCAACTCACCTATCTTCAAAACAATCTGAAGAGGATAAAGTGGTTGGAGGACTTGAAATTTATGAAGTTATTCATCTTCCATGAGGCCCGTGTGAACTTGATCCTAGACATCAGATGCCGGCAAGTAGAATAGAATTGCTATATCTATGAAGAGGTGGTCAAAGTCTTGCTAGTAGACATAATTAAAGTTATGGGGTGAAATGAACGTCATGGCTATCAAAAACAGGGATCTCCTAAACTTCCCATGACTTATTGCTTCCTGAGAATCCATTCCCCCAATCCATATTACTATTATGCCGTTGTAGCTAAATCCAATAGGGAATTATTAACCTGGTGTTGATGTATCACTTGAAAAGAAAATCATCACAATCAATCTCTACCTAGTCCTGAATATTTATACTTGAGGCTTATGCTTCTCTATGGATAAATAAGAATTTTATGTTCATTCGATTTATTGCGCAGTAGCGATGGAAAATAATATGAGCGTTGATTTAAGTTGTGTAGGGATGTGTAAATACAATCCTAACACAGAAAGTTTAAATTGGTAACCAAATACAACCCCAAGTGTAGAACCAAAATCTTGTTTTCGCACTAAGCTCGGTAGAGGCACAAGAGAAGAAGGTTCTTCTCAAACAAATTATGGATTGAATCCATGGAAGATTACTTCAACGCAGTAAGAACAAAACCTATAAACTAGGCTATGATTGCCAAGCTCAATCTTACCGGCGAAGCTAAGCTCTGGTGGAAGCAATGATGTAAAGACCAGGCCATCACTGAAAGCACAATAACTTGGGAAAAACTAAAGGAAGCGGTGCATTGAAGGTACATGCCACCCGCATCATATAGAACTCAGAAGATGAATGAGTTCTTCAAGTTGAAACTGTTGGGTATGTCTCTAGAGGCGTACTACTCGAGATTTGTCTCCTTGCTAAAATACGCCCCGACAATGAGTATTTCCTAACAGGTCTCGAAGTTCTATGATGGGCTAAACCCACCAATGAACACTTGATTGGAATCAATGCGTCCTTGGATTTGCAAGATGCATTGATAAGAGTAGGACCTATTGCCCAACAAGTCTAGCTGGCGGACCTTAGTCTTACAAAGACAAGAATCCAGGGATGTTGAAAGCTCAAATTAAAAGGGCGCAAGGATAGAGTCAAGGCCAATAGAAGAAGTCGAGAGCAAATGCAATCAGTGACTTTGTCCCCACTCAAAGAAGTGACCAAAGCTTGCGTTGTTTTCACTGCAATGAATCAAAGAAGTGACCAAAGCTTGCGTTGTTTTCACTGCAATGAACCTGGGCACTTCAAAAGGGAATGTCCCAAACTTGGTGGAGATCACCGTCAAGGGAAATTGAGTGGCCAAGCTAGAGCTACCCGTGGCTGTGGTCGTACAACATTGGTAAGGGCAAAAACTTCTAATATTACCACTAAAGGAATCAACGAAGAAGAAGACCCATCCATGGAAGCTAAGATTGAGAGGGCAACCGTTCATGCTGCTCTCCATAAAAAGGGGCCGAACCACCAATTTTCGGTGATTCAAACACCATCAGACTACCAGGGTAAGAAATTCAAAACCCCGATTGATTGTGGCAGCACTCATTCTTTCATTTCACTAGCCTGTGCAAGAAGGTTAGGGATAACCACCGTAGATGCACCCACTTTGGTTGTCAAACTAGCAAATGGGTGAGAAAACACTTGCATTAGACAAACTGCTAAGGTGGAATTCCTACTCAGAAACGAGCCCACATCTGTTAAGTTCAGGGTAATGAATCTAGGAGTCCATGAGTGCCTACTCGGGATGGATTGGCTAATCCCCAATCATTCTCACATCCATTGTGGAAAGGGTCAAGTCTCCTTTTGGAATCCTAAGGGTGAGCTAAACATAAGGAGAAGCATGTAAACCAAAGATCTAGCTAGCTAAGGCAACGTGAATAGTTCAAGGAATAAGGAAAGGATTATCCATCTACTTGATCAAGCTAAACAAACCAGAACAGGTAGAGGACACCAATGAAGAACCATCATGGCTAAAAAAATATGTGGATGTGTTCCCAGAAGAATTGATTGAATTACCACCACCAAGGGAAGTGGATCATGAGATTAAGCTAATGCCAAGAGCCGCACCAGTTGCAAAAAGCCCTATAAGATGTCCATTCCTAAAGCTATTGAGTTAAAGGAACAACTCAAACAGCTACTAGACCAAGGGTACATACATCCCAATAGTTCTCCTTGGGGGGCTCCAGTCTTATTCCAAAAGAAGAAGGATGATACACTTCAACTTTGCATCGATTATAGAGGCTTGAAACCAAGTAACCATCAAGAATAAATATCCCATTCAAAGGATAGATGAGTTACTTGATCGATTGCAGGGAGCAAAAATCTTCTCCAAGATTGATTTGAGGTCAGCATAATATCAGATCCGTGTCAAAAAGGAGGATATTCCTAAGACAGCATTCAATACCAGATATGGTCATTTCAAATTCATAGTAATGTCTTTTAGATTGACTCATGCCCTTGCCACCTTTAACAGGCTAATGCAAGATATTTTTAGACCATATCTCAATGATTTTATACTTGTCTTCTTTGATGACACCTTGGTTTATTCCCAAGGAAGAGGAGGATCATGAGTCCCAAGTTCACATCGTCCTTGAGACCATGAGGACTCATAAGCCCTATGCTAAGAAGAAAAAGTGTGCCTTCCTCAGGAGACAAATCAAATATATTGGATTTATTGTGTCAAATGAAGGTATATCTGTAGACCCTGCAAAGTTAAGGATGTCCAAGTGTGGACTCCACCAACTACTGTTAAGGAAGTGTGTAACTTCCTTGGATTAATGGGTTGGTACAAGATCTTCATTAAGGACTATGCCTTAATCACAGCACCCCTCACAAATTTACTAAAAAAGCAAGTTGCCATAGTGTGGATGCCCACTGAACAATCAAGCTTTGATCAACTCAAGCATAGCTTAGTGATAGCACCGATTCTGAAACTCCTTGACTTGAACAAGGAATTTGAAGTTGTCATGGATGCTAGCTCACTTGCACAAGGCTGTGTACTAATGCAAGAAGGTCATCCTATAGCCTACTCCTCGAGGAAGCTAAAAACCCATGAAAGAAATTATGTAACCCATGACCTGAAGCTACTAGCAGTTATTCATGCTCTCAAACTTTGGCGACACTATTTGCTTGGTAGCAAGTTCTCTTTGGTCACGGACCATAAGAGCCTCAAATGGATCTTTACACAAACTGACCTCAATATGAGGCAACACCATTGGATTGAGGTTCTGCAAGAATATAACTTTGAGATCAGGTATCGACCTGGTAAAGAGAATGTGGTCACGGATGCCTTAAGTTGCAAGGTGTTCCTCAACTCTCTTATCATGGAGGAATCCTCTATGGTGGAATCATTGGCAACTATGGTGTCAATGCCTAGCAACCCTATCCTTGAACTAGCTAAGGAAGAAGCTAGCCATGACCCAGAATATCTAAAGATGATGACTGAGATTTTTGAAAAGGACCAAAACCCTAGACTTAAGGTCAAGTATCAGAAATTCTCTATCAATGAGGGACTTGTCTACTTTAGAACTAAATTATGCATACCCTCAAGCAAGAAACTCAAACATATAATACTTTGGGAAGCACATGACTCCCCCTTTTCAGGCCATCCTAGATACGTCAAGACCCTCAACACGGTCAGGAAAAGCTACTATTGGGAAAGGCTTAAGGGAGATGTACTCAAATATGTCATGAAATGTTTGTCTTGCCAGTGCATTAAGGCAGAACATGTCAAGACAAACTATAAAGCTTTAGATATTGCCAGACTATTCATCAAGGAGATATTCAGACTCTATGGGTAGCCTAGAAGGATTGTTAGTGATGACTGCGATTCCCTCTTCACATCTCATTTCTAGAGAGGGATATTCGAGGCCATTAGGACTCAACTCTATTTCAATATAGCCTATCATCCTCAAACTGATGGCCAAACGGAGAGAGTCAACCAAGTCATTGAAGATATTCTTAGGGTATATTGCTATCGTGAGCCCAAGAAATGGATCCAATATCTACCATTGGTAGAGTTCGCCTATAATGCTTCCTACCAACAAAGCATTCAAATGACACCTTTTCAAGCATTGTATGGGCATGATTGCCGTACTATGTTGAACTTCTTAGATCCTACTTCAAGGGTTGAAGCTTCCAAGGAAATGCTTGAGGAAATGGATGAGCAGGTCAAAGCCATCAGACAAGACATTAGAGCCACCAAGGATAGGCAAAAAGCCTATATAGATCTAAATAGACAAGAGCGACTCTTCAATGAGGGAGATATGGTTTTTATTTGTGTACAACCTAAGAGGAGTTCCTTATCCTTGGGAGAATTTAAGAAACTAAGTCCAAGGTATTGTGGACCCTACAGGATCCTTGAGTGCTTAGGGCCCAATGCCTACAAACTCCAACTCCCTGAGAACGTAAAGGTTCACAATGTATTTCATGCTAGTCTACTAAAGAAATATGTATCCAATCCTAGCCATGTACTCAACGATCAACAAGTTGTAATGCCAAGCCAAGGAGTCCTTGAGCTCTAGCCAGATAGTATCCTAGACATTCGAGAAAAGAGATTGAGGAGTAGAAACCTCAAGGAGTACCCCATCCAATGGAAGGACTATCTAGAAGAAGATGCCACATGGATTGACGAGAGTACTCTCAACCAACAATACCCCCAATTCATTTCGAGATGAGGACATCTCGATTCCTTAAGGGGGGAAGGATGTAATATTTCCCCCTGCCTATAACCTTAAGACCCCCTTTTAAATTAATGGAATTTAAAAAAAATGCCCCCTACTCACGCTATCAGCTGGCGGACGAAGGGGGGGACTACGATGGGACAACGGCCGTGAGGATGGCATCTAGCGGAGGGCGGGAGAGCTGCGACTCTAGGTGGGGGCAAGACGATGGGTGGTAGGGGAGCTACAGTGGCAACCAATGACTCCAAGGGAGGATGGGCCGACGTGGAGCAATGAGGCAATGACTATTCCCTCCGCCATACTCTGCATGATGAAGTCCACTTGGACGGATTGATGGGGATAAGGGGGGGCTTCATACCATACTATTCCCCCCCCCCCCCCCCCAAATACTACTATAAAATCCCCCTTAGGAGAGAGAAGGAGGGGGATACTATCGTTACCCTCCCCTTCCAGTCGGACTAGAGGGAGAGAGAGAGAGAGAGAGAGAGAGTGTGTGTGTGTGTGTGTGTGTGATGAGTGAGTGAGTGAGTGAGTGAGTGTGAGAGAAAAGAGGGAGAGAGAGAGAGAGAGAGGAGAGAGAAAGGGAAATTTCCCTTGGAAGCTTTCAAGCTTCCTCTCTTTCCCCCCTCCCTCTTCAAGAGGGTTCTCACTGTCGATTTTTTCCATGAGGAGTCAACTCCCTTGTAGCCCGCATGTGTAGTTGCGAAGAAAAAGATGAACTATACGATGCCTCCCAAGCAAAGTAAGGTCCAATCGAGCATGAATCCCGCATCAACCGATGGAGCTATGGGTCAAGGAATCAGGATACTTGGTAACCAGGTGCATTCCATAAATCTTACTCTAGTAGGAATCTTTGAAAAGTGTAGATCGACTACATTAGGAGTATCCATGCGAAAATCTACAAGCTAACCACCAACTAGGCTAAATTATAAAACCATGTTCGGTATTGTGTTTTATTGCACTTTGGCATGTTTTAGAACGAACAACTTGCACAAAAGATTACGCATTGGTGCATATTGAAGTCAAGGACTTTATTGATTGTGTTCGTAGAGTAGTAGATTTATGCACTAGCATTGGCATGCTTGAGAGGTAAAAGAAACTGAAAAATGGGTTATTGGGACGACAAAGCATAGTCATCATTGGGAAGAAATCAAGATTTTGCAGCATCGCGAAATTTGCAAATATGCAAGACCGTGCAAGATGATGGCATCCTATAAACCCTTAAAGTGATGCGACTCGCATTTGCATTAAGTGTGATGATTTCATGTTCCTCGCATAAAGAAAATAAATGCAATCACTATTTCTGATTTGCATGAGTGCATTGAAATGAGTTCCCAAGAATAGAAGACCACATTGTATCATCAACCTAGGAAGGACTCGCATCTCGTTTTGCATGGCATCCATGGACAGTTTCAGTTACACTACATGCTAGAGATTCATCTTAAAGATAGATATAAGACGCGCATATGAATTGCCAAACTTAATTGTCTGAGGCAAATCAATAAGTGAAACCATATATGTTACGTAAGGCTAGGGTTCAATTCGACTTAATTAGGGTTTAGTTGTAAACAAACCAAGCTATTGTTATAAACATAGGCTGACCTAGAGACAAGTAAATCCCTCATTGGTTTCTATCTTGCATCTGGCTGTGATAAATTCAAAACAACCTTGGAGATATCACCTTTAACCATGGTACAACTCGATGTTAATACAAGAAAACTTGAGTGCCATATTCCCAAGATAAGAACCCTGGATTAAAGGCTAGCAAGTTAGGGCAACTACCATTCGAGAACTTTCGGATATATTTGCATAATTGCTCACTCCTATCACACAAGAGTGGGGTCGGAAAGAGTGTATTTTCTATCCCTCAAAGATAATGGAAATTGACACCAAGGTGAGAAAGATCCATGAAGGGCAAATGCTAAGCATCAAAGATAGGGACTCCACCTTAGCAGATGTCCCAAGCACTCGCTTTCGTTGTTGTTTGTGCTTGTAAATCCAGAATCATTGTCTGTGTGGAAGGAATGTATTACCCAAGCTCACAAAATAAATTTCAATAATGAACCAGGTTGTGAATTCATGGAGGGTGTGCCAAGCAACCCCCAACTGGCCATCAACCCTAGCTAAGGGGGTTCTAAATAACCGTGACATGAACATGGACTGAACCAGCCACGAGAGGTTTCTCAGTGGGTTAGTTTGAATGTAGGAGGACGCTTGGATGCCAGGGGGGACTCTGCCTGTAAATTCCTTGCCTCTGGGTCTTACTCAAACGATCTACGTGACTCGAGATGGACTCTCGAGGCCCTGTTATTAGTGCAAGGGCAGGAACTTGGAAGAAATAAGACGCATCCTAATGGATTGCGGTAAACATCATTTTTGGACAAGATTTGTATCTTAGTTAAAAATGCTAATATAAAGTTGTTTCCAAGGAACATGTTTGAACTATTTTCATGTCAGTGCCGTAAGTTACGTAAACGAACCGTGCTCTCTAAAAGGCTTAATTAAGGAATCTGATTTTAAATGTCACACTTAAATGTGGTAGGACTTAATTAGATAACTAATTAATGCCTATTGAAGGAAGTGGGTGGGCAGAACACTGACAGGTCCGTGCTACAGAAGGGTGGTCCGAGAGAACTGGGAGGCTTCTCACAAGATTCTACAATTGTACGAGCTTTAGTAATATTAGGTTAGAACCTGATTTCATGCCATTTTAGGGGACTGGAATAGGACTATGCCCCCCGGATAGAGAGGTTGAGCAGCGCATCCCTCTCGTTTCCCATTTTCCTTGAGCCAAGTGCGGCATGGGTCTATTTCAGGTTGGGTATCTTTGCGTAAAGTAGGATATTCGGGATCCGATGCTAGAATGCTGTTAGGAGACCCTAGCAACTAGGAACCCAGATTTTAGGATGATCCTAGTGGATTCGACTGCGAACGTTCTGTTGCAAGGCGACCTCGAGAAACCCTAGGCTACAAACCCTAGAACATTCCATGGGAATGCTGAGCAGAGATGCTTAGATTCATTTCTCGATGGACCGCTAAAAACGTGCCATGCATGTTACACCTTGCCCTAAATAACTAACTCCTATATGATACTGAATGGCAAAAAATGGCATCATACAAACCATTCTATCATGTCTCACAAAAGAAGCTCTTCTTCATTATGAAATGCTATTATGAACAACTGTTAGCAAAAGAGTTTCACCGAATGCATTCCATTTGTTTATAACCTAACCATTTGAGCCCTAACTCTAGCAATTTGTCTTCATCTAAAACTTATAGAATTGAACACTTCTCTATGAACACACAACATATACTCTCTACTAGTTCTTTTGATACGATAATCCCATATTGATTGCAGTTTGGGAAAATTTGAAAAAAATACATTCATTTCATTTTATAGCTCTACCACAATGACTTACAAATGAATTAAAGTTTGCCACGGTGGATAGCATGAGTACTTGAGTCCTCAAGGGACATAGTGGACTTCCATTACCATTTTGACTAGCTCCTATACAATATTGAGAGACAAAAAAATGTATCATACAAACCATCCTATCATGTCTCACAAAAGAAGCTCCTCTTCTTTGTGAAATGTTAAAATGAACAACGATAGTAGAAAAGTTCTTTGCCTACCCCTACGTCATGGTGGGTAGTAGGAGCATCTCACTTAAGGCTTCAAAGGGCATAGTGGGCTTCCATTTACTATTTTGATTGACTCTTGATGTCATTATGGGCTAACAACTAGGGTTTTAGACCACAAATATTAAAATATCTCTACAACATATTCATCAACATATATAATATATAATCTATACTATTTTATTATTATGCTCGTGGCTTAAGGGATTTTAGAACCACAAATGATTCCAAGCCTCGGTAATAGTTACCAAACCTCATTTTAAATATCCCCCCAAAATACCACATATCGAGGTCTTAGATTTGACTACTTTTGTTAGGTTTCTCTCTCTCTCTCTCTTTCGTGCACGCACGCACACACACACACACACATGCACGCACGCACGCATGCACACACGCACACGCACATGCACACGCACACGCACACGCACACGCACACGCACACGCACACGCACACGCACACGCACACGCACACGCACACGCACACGCACACGCACACACACACACACACACACACACACACACACACACACACACACACACGTAGTTAGCTAGCGAGCCACCAATAGTGCGCACATGCACACCCAGCCACCCACCCTCTCTCTCTCTCTCTCGTGGTGATAGCAACATGCAACAAGAATGGAAGCAACGACAAAATGGCATGCAACAACATGACAACAATGGGTAGTAGCACTAGCAATAATAGCATGCAACCAACAATAGTAGTAGTGCTAGCAACAATAGGGTCAGATGCATGATGGCAAGTCTCTCTCTCTCTCTCTCTCTCTAGCTAGTACATAGTATATATTTAATATTAGGTTTCAAGGAGTGAAGTCTTAAGGGCTTCATAACCCAAGGGTTAGGATATTGGCATTAGAGAAAATATTTGTTTTGGGGAGGGACAGGCTCCAGGTTTTTGAAAAGGTGACCTTATGATTTTACATAACAATAAGAAAATCAAAGTTTGGGATTATTTTAGGGTGGACAATGCTCAGAGTTTGCAACGGTGGATAGCAATAGGTTTTTAACATTTGCCATGGTTGGTAGCATGGGCAGTTAAGGCTTGGAAGGGCATGGTTTAGCTAATGAGATATTAAAGTAATAGATAAGGCTTCAAGGGAAAAACTTCTAAGGGCTTCATAACCTAGGATTTAGGATATTGGGTTACAACTACTAAAGGATTTGTTTTGGGGAGGGATGGGCTTAGGGTTTTGAAAAGGTGGGCTTATGGTTTTATGTAACAATAACAAAATCAAAGTTTTGGGATTATTTTAAAGATGAGCACGTTAAGAGTTTGCAATGATGAAGAGCATTAGGCCCTGATGCCTACCATTATATGTAGCATGAGCACTTAATGCTTATGGATTTACACAACAATGAGAAAAATCAAAGTTTTGGGATTATTATTTTAAAGAGGAGCATGCTAAGCATTTGCAATGGTGGATGACATTAAGCTTTAATGCTTACCATGGTGGGTAGAATGAGCAATTGACTTCGAAGGGCATAGTGGACTTCCATTTCCATTCTGACAAAGTGTTGAGGTAATCAAGGGCTATGTCTTAAATACTAAGGAGACATCAAATTCTACCTAAACATTAAATTATCTCTATAATTTATTTATCAACATATGTAATATACATTTATTTAAGTATTAGATAAGGTTTCAAAGGCAAAGTCCTAAGGGTTAGGATATTATAGTTAGAGTTAAAGGGTTTGTTTTGGGCAGAGATGGGCTCATGGTTTTTTAAATATGGGCCTATGGTTTTATATAACAATAGAAAATCAAAGTGTTTGAATTATTTTCAAAGACTAGCATGCTATGAGTTTGCAATAGTGGATAGCATTAGGCAATCCTATATTGATTGGAGTTTGGTAAAATCTGGTGAGAATGTATACACCATGTATGTCTCACAAAAGAAGCTCCTCTTGTTTGTGAAATGTCAAACACATTTCTATGAGCATGTAGCAAATACTCTCTATCGATTCCTCGATTCATTTCATTTTGTGATTTGGTAACCATTTCATTATTGACAACTACTGATAATGGTTCTACAAAATAGTCTTTAAAAAAAGAGACACCAAAATGACTTACAAATGGATCAGAGTTTTGAAAAGGTGGGCTTAACATTTGCCATGCTAGATAGAATGAGGGCTTAAGGCTTGAAGGGGCATAATGGGCTTCCATTGCCATTTTAACTAACTCTTAACATCTTCCAAGGGTACAAACCATGGATAATTTTAAGTCCATATTTCTAGAGTGTTAAAATAAAGTATAACCTAAGCCTACATTTTACAATGAAGAATAAAATATAGACCATGGATATTAAAGGCAAAAAATAAATCACATTAGTCCAAGTGGTCAAGTTGTAATACATAGAACGAAATGTGGACCATGCATATTAAAGAACAAGGATACAAATCACAATAGTCAAAATGCTCACACATGTCATATTAAAAGAGGTGGGTATAACATCCAAAAACACTAGGACAAAAGCTTGAGATGCAATACATTTAAAAAAGTTGAAAGTTTTATCCATAGTATGATTCCTTTCTCAATTGCGATCATCAAGGTGATATTTCAATTGTTGTAATAACAAAGTATCAAACCTACCAACACTCATTTTTAATTAGCAAACTTATTTATACAATAGACTAGCTTGCTCTTGCATTTTCAAGAATGGTAATCAACAACCTTTGTTGCAAATCACATGTTTCTGGTCATCTCCAAGTCCCCAAAATATGAACCACATATCATTCACTAGCACATGCCTCATAAACTACTCCAGACAAAACCTTTACTTCAATTCCCAAAATTTTTGAGACTTGTTTGAGAACACTCTGGCTATGTTTTTGTCTCAAGAAAACTTCATACAACCCTTTGGTTTGTTCATTCAACTCTATCACAAAAATTCCAAGGGCACTATCAACAAGTGTAGACAAAACTAATTGTGACTCTACCAACTCTTGCAACTTGCTTTCAAGGCACTTCAAATTTTATGACTTGAAGTAGGCTCAACTTTTCTTCTAGTCCTCACAAATTTGGCACATTTAGTATCATAGATTTCTTGCCACCTTGCCCCTTCTTTAGTTTTTTGTAAATTCACATTATGAGAGCCCACATTTGGACTATTAAAAAAATCATTAAGTCTTAAGTATGTATTTAATACTTTCACATGAGTATAGTAGAGTGAGATAGGATATATCTTTCATACCATTGTGAATTACACCAAGCTGGCAAGTGATGAACTGATTGCATTTACTATCCCCTTCGATGTTACTACATTTATTTTGCTTGGAGGAGTGGAAAGAACTACATTTGGACGATCCACTCTACCATTGTTAGTGCTAGTTTTGACCCGCTTCATCACTATATAATCTTCTACATTGAAAAGAGAAAACTTAGATCCTTGAGAGATGTAGTGGGTTTCAATTATTGTTTTTAACTAAGTCTTAAGGAATTTATTGACATGTAGATCTCAAGCGGAATCACACAAGCTACAACAAGAGTAAAGCAAGAGCTATGGCAAATGGAGTAAGAGAGCAAGAGAGAGAGACATTGCATGTGGGAACTCCAAGAATCACAATGTGTGATTGACCTTCCCTTATTCAATAGTCACTGAAATAATAAAGAATAAAGTGACAATGATGGGCACCCATTTGCCACTTGCAGTATATAGGTGGGCGGATATAGTGTACAATGAGTAAATATGGGCAACTAGGCACATGTGCCTTTACCCCTAGTAACCTCCTACTTAAAGGAAAACATGCCTCAATGAGGAGTGAAATAGAAAGCGTAAAATACAAGATGTATATAGAGTAGAATAGGATGAGAAAAAGTGTCATCTCATCCTACACCTATCACCTTCCTAAAGAAGGCAAAATATTCCAATGAGAGACTTTTAGTGAGCAGATCCATAGCATTCTCGTCACTTGAGATTTTGACAAGATCAATGGACTTGTCCTCTACCACCTCCCTAATGAAGTGATTTTGCCTCAATGTGCTTTGTCTTTGCATAGAATATCGAATTCTTGGTCAATCGAACTAAATGTAGTGTAGGAGTCATAGGCATGCCAAGTTCTACAATCGAATGGCCTAATCATAGGGCTTCCTTGCAAGCCTTAATTGATGCAATATACTCAACCTCAACAGTAGATAATGTTGTGCATTTCTACATCCTAGGCATCCAAGAGATAGTACCTCCAATATAGATAAAGACATGCCCATAGGTGGACTTCCTATTATCTACATGTTGTGCATAATGTGAGTTAGCATAACCCATGATTCATGTATCCTAGCTGCCATAGCAAATGCATATATCTATTTTACCTTTTAGGTATCCCAAGATACCTTTACTGTATCCCAATGTCGCATACCAGGTGTAGCCATATAGCATATCACAACTCCTAGTGTAAATGTTATGTCAAAATAAGTGGCTATCATGGCATATATCAAACTACCCATGGCAAATGTGTACGCAATCTTGGCCATCTCGACCCTATCATCATCTAACTATGGACAATCGGCCTAACTAATCTTCATGTGAGAAGGTGAAGGATAGCCAATAGGCTTACCATCCTACATATGAAATTGCTTAAGTACTCTATGGATGTACTCCTTCTTATATAGGTAGAGAAGTCCCTTAGAGTGTTTGCGTATAAAAATGCACATACCAAGTATGTGCAAGGCCTATCCCATGTCCTTCATCTCAAAGCTCTTCTTGAGTTGAGTTTTTAATTGAGCTGAGTTTTAAAAGCATCTAGCTCACTATGAGCACTCTCAACTATAAGCATATCATCAACATAGAGTACCAAGATAACAAGGCTACCATCATGTGTCTTCTTCTGTATAAACATAGGTCCATATCATTGTGAGAAAACCCCTATATGAATGCATTAAAGCATCAAACTTATGCTACCACTCCCTAGGTGTTTTCTTAAGCCCATAAATACTCTTCTTCAATTTGCACACTAGATGTTTCATGTCTTTCTCTACAAAGCCCTTAGGCTAGTGTATATAAATCTCAGTCCCCATGTAATAAAGACATCTTAGCATCTATCTAATAAATATTCAATCCAATTGAGCAACTAAGGCTAAGACCAAGCATAGGGTAGTCATCTTGATTAAATGAGAAAAGACTTCATCAAAGTCAACGCCATGCTCTTGCTTAAAACCCTTTGCAACCAATCTAGGCTTATATGTTGGCTTGGGGTGACTAGGGGTACTCTTCAACTTGTACACCCACTTGTATGGGAATGTATGTTTTCCATTAGATAAGGAAACTAAGTCCCATGTACAATTTTTTTTAAAGGAATTAAAGTCAAACTACATAGGCCTCTCCTAAGAATGAGAATCACCTCTATGCATAGTCTCCCCATAGATAAGTGGCTCAATAGAGTTTGTCACCATGAAATAATCCATAGAGGGCACTTAGTGATCACATGAGATGTGAAGAGTGCCTCAAAGCTGGTTGTTGGACCTGTATAGCATCTCCTCTATGTCTCACAACACGATCTTATACGACATGTATATCCTAGGCCATGACATTATCAACTACAGGTTGTCTAGCTAGCTATAGTATAATAGGAAACTCCTCCTAAAATACCACCATGCACACCTCAACTACCTACTCAAGCTATTTATGCCACATCTTCTCTTCATGAAACACAATATCATGGCTGCGGATAATCTTGCAAGGCTATGAATCCCAAAAGCAATAGCCCATCTTACCTATATCACAATATCCAAGGAAGATGCATTTAACAGACTTCAAATCCAACTTGTTGCACTTGTCCTTGGGAACATGGCAAAAAGGCTTACATCAAAAGACCCTCAATGAGCATCTCGTAGAGGTGTTCTAGACCACACCTCTGCAAAATCATCAAAAGAGACATGATATCCTGCATCATCCAATTATATAACTAAGATAAGGATTTTGGTCAAATCTTCTACATGATATACATTATGCAAAATAAAGAGCTACCTGAAGCAAACTTAACATCCCCAATGCCAATGATATCTAATGCAGTGTCATTTCCCAGTCTCATAGAACCTATAATGCTACAACATGTATGAAATCAATCCCAATGTGGGGAATATGGAAAGGAGCCCCCAAATCAAGCAACCAACATTGAGAATAAGTAGATGAAGCATCGATCGATTGAGTAGCATCAAGAGATGAAGCAAATATGATATAGTGCATCATCAGACTCAAGCTGCACTACATTTATCTCTTCAATCTTCACATTGGACTTACTAGGGACAATGCTATGATTATCAAAATTTGCATTATCTTGTGCTTTCCTCTTACCTTCTCATTGGGCCTATCATTGCACATTTTATGGCACTACAACCTCATATGACCCTACTGCCCATAGTAATAACATGTCAAAGAGGACTTACATCCACATGACCTATTATGAGATTGTCCATGAGACTAATTTTGTCCCTGTTGGGATGTGAGTCTCTATTATGATTATTATTGCCATTACCACCATTTCTACCTCTAACGATCAATGCATGAGAAGTGTGGGCTGCATCAATGTTCTTTCGATTTACCTCTTCTATCAATAGAGCACTCTCTACATCATTACATTTAAAACAACCCTTATGTAAGAGAGGGGAAATAAAATAATGAGGATAAAATACCGCCTACACTAGCCGATATAAAAGGTGTAAGGGAGTGGATTTTGGACTATCAGATTATAATAACAAGTCTCCTTCATCTTCTCTCCCTCTCTCTAGCTTTCATGGCTTCCTTCCTTCCTTTTCTGTCTTTCTCTCTCTTCTTCTAGTATTTCTCTCTCCTCGTCATTCTCTTTCTCTCTCTTTTGCTTCTCTTCTTCTCTCTTCTGTAGTCCTCTCTTCTCTTTCTCTCTCTCTAGTCCTTTCCTTGACAATTGGTATCAGAGCCATAGGTTCTTGATCTAGTTGGCCAACATCCCATTCAGTTATCTTTTTTTTAGTCACATAGATCTAAGAGCCACAGGTACACAAGTACATACATGACATGGAGCAACAGTGGAGTTACCAAGGATCTCTGGACCACAAGGACTACAAGTCTAGAGCATTAAAGGAGTCTTGGACCAATTTTGGTGGTAGGAGGTTGAAGTTAGCAACTCGTTGGTCATTTTAGGCCATTTTCTAAAGGTACTTCTCTTAAAACAATGGTAACAGGAGCTAGTGGAGGATATAGTTATTGTTACTTTTCAGGGAGAGTCTTTTTCTCTCTTTCTTTTCAAGCTTCTACCAAGCTTCCATGGAGGATATCAACCCCTTCTTCCTTCCATCTTCTTCCTTCCAGCTTCAAATCCAGGCCAAACTCAAAAGAGATTAGACTTAGAAGCACCTAAAAGCATCACAAAACAGATTTTTGCTTTCACTTCCCTTCTTTGCTAAACCTACTTTGGCATCATCCTTCTCCCTGAGAATTTGGCATGGTTCCTCGAGCTTACTCTACTGTCCTGGGCAAGTGTCTTCTCACTCGCAAAGACCTTTACAAGATGCCGATCGTGCCCAAACTTAGTTGTGAAGAGCTTGTCTCTGACGACCAAGTGCTGTTGACAATCACGGGCATGGCAAAATGCCCCGTCTGCTCATGTACTAGAGAGACAACAGTGAGTACATGAATACAAAGACCAAAGTAAGCCAGGAGACAAGAGCCAAAACATGTTACCTATGGAGGAAGGGCTTTATCTTGTAAAATTATTCTTGAAGACAACAAGTTCGAACGTGTTCAGATTCTAATGCCTTCTTTGCAAGCCTTGCCTGGGATCATGAAAAATGTGATTCGGCTTTGCACGCCCTGGAGAATGAACTTATCATCAATGCTTGCTTCGAAAACTTTACCTGCCAGAACAACATTGTGACAAGTTCCATGACAAGATTCACTTCAACTCAAGCCAGGACTGTAGATTACTGCTCACTCATGACAATTATAGTGTTCTGGCCAAGCTTCCATCAAAGTCAACATTTATGGTTACCAGCATGTGGCATCTTGTAGATCGTGCCTTTAGCCCTTATGAGTTTCTATCGAGCATTGATTGCAAATATCACATGTACACATTGAATTGCAGAAGATCATACATCAGATTTCCTTTCTTATTCTGTTGAGGAGCAAGCTTAAGCAGAGTCATTGTTGCAAGCGCTTCCACTTTTCCACAAGGGAATCATTTCAATTTGGCTTGAGAGCTAAATTGAAAAGTGATGTTTTGCAAGCGCTTCCACTTTTCCACAAGGGAACCATTGCAATCTACTGAGAGCTGAATTGAAAAGCAATGTTCTACTAGATGGATTTTTTTAAAAACAGTGTGAACATGAGACCTTGTTTTCTTCTTCCAAAGCCTCCATTGCTGTAAAATTATGCTGTAGATTTATGCTGGTTGTACTTCATAAAGTTGGCAAATGGAACTGTGTGTGGGCATGATAGTAGCATCGCTGTCTCCAATTTTTGTAGAGAAGCCCGTGGAGTGATGAAGAAGGCCTTCGCCACCACAAGGGAGCAAGCCACCTATTTTCGACAACATTTACAAGGCCATTGAAGTGTAATACAACATTTTATTCCTTTGAGCTTTTGTTGAAAGTTGCAGAGAAGGGAGTTATCAAATTTGCAAGGACTGTCGATTCAAATTTGTAAGGACTATCGATTCATGAGAGTCAATTTCCAAAGTGTTGACAAGCTCAAAGTCAGCAAGATGTGGTTCAAGGTTCTCATCAAGGAGAATGTTATTTGATGTTTTTGTAGAGCAATCGTGACTTGTCTCACAGAATGCATAGGGTTGTCCAAACGAAGAAAGAACATGTACTTGTTACAGTCAGTTGCTAGAAATGTTGTGTATTTGTCATAATGAAAATAGCCTGCTCATCCTCTTCATTTGAAACAATCATATTGTTTGGTATATTGAAAACTTTCTGATATCTTGTGATCTTGTCATGAAGTTCCTCTTAGATTCTCTAAATCGGATGGTATAGGCATACATACAGGCAGATTTCTGTGTCATGAGTGAGCATTCATACTCGATGTAGAGCAGCTATTGATTCCTTCCTCTCCAATTGCCTAGTACTGGCATCCTCTTGTTTGTGAGAAAGTTGTCAAGAGATGGCTACATTTGAAATATTAATGCTACGTATGTTGAAACATACCTGCCACAGGTTAAGGCTACTTTCTTGGCTTTGATGACAAGATAGGCTGCTTGAACTCTCCAGCAATAGCTGCAATCATTGATGAGTCTCCAGGAAGATCAAATGGATTTCTTGATATAGATGGTGTTTGATTATAGCTTCCCACTTGCGTGCCCATTCCTCCTGCAGTTGCATATGGCAGACCAAATGGAGCTCCTGGCAACTATAGTCCTGGTTGTCATGCACTAAAAAGATCCATTGCAATTTCTAGTCTGGAATATTTTTGTTCTTGGATCATACCAGTAGCAAGAGGTACAGAGAGCTTCAAAGACAAAGCAAGGAAAAACCTGAGCAAAGGCTTGACAAAATACTGTGCAAGAAATTCACTCCTATCGTCCATGGATTTCGTAAGCATCTTCTGAAATCTTCAAATGTGGTATAAAATCCCCTACACATGACTCAAAAATTGCTAATAGCTCCTTGGATAATAAGCTCAGTAATTGGCAAGCCCACTTTACAATACTTGATCTTCAGTCTGAAAGTTGAAGACTTAATGGGTCAATGAGATGTTTGGGAAGATGTTTGAGATGCCATGAAGACTGTTGAGTGGCACATGCTATTGTTGATTTGTCTCTTGTTGAGATGTTGATTGTCCATATGGCTCATGATAACATAGAAGACCTACAGTCAATTACAGAACCATGAGATACCTCCGCATTCTTTGAGGATTCATGATCACATGATATTGTTGTAGCTGGCTTCTGCCATACTTTGGAATATTCTGAAAGCAACGTGATTACAATGGCAACTGAGATAAATAGCTCCAACTCTATTGAACAAGGTTGGCTTCAAAAACAGGCTAATATTGATAAAGTTGGAGCTTTAGTTGATCGATATATTGCTCTTATGAAGGTGGATAGAGAAAAAGGAGCAAGACTTGAATCAAGTATGGATTCTCATCACCCTGAGTATTATCAACAACATGATGAGTATTATGGTCATGATGAGTATTCTCATGGGCATTATGCATCTGATGCTTATGCTTATGGTCAACATGTACATGTTGATGGTACACACTATGATCTGTATGCATCTTATGAATATGGATAGCAACAACATGCAAATGAACATGAACAATATGCAAGTACATCTGGACAACATGTTAATGATTATAGATATGATGTACCATGTCATAATGCATAGTGTCATTCCATTGAACCATGGTAGCAGAATGGCTATATTGGGCAACATGCTTATGCTTATGAGCATCCACCTTTTTAGCAACATAGTCATGATTATACATGTGAACCTTCTTTACTTCAATAGCCCAATTCTTATGGACATGACAATAATGGTCATGCTTATCAGTACTCTTCTAGCTTTGGTGAGAAACAAGTTCATAACTACCATGGTATCCTATATCCCAATAAGCTCTTACCTCATGATCACCCAAATGTAATGATGAGTTCTTTTCAAGGTGCTAATGATGAAGAAGAGAGTAATGAGCAAGCTAAACAACAAGAAGGGGATAATGAGCAACATGATCAACAAGAAGATGCACACAGTACAGAAAATCATGCTGAGATGATGAAGGAAATGCATCAAATGAGAGACACCATGGACACACTTAATGCCAATATCTCTAAGTGGTTGGAGATTCAACTGAAGGGAAAAGAGCAAGAAGACCAAGAAGATGTACAACAAGGGAACAGTGAAGAGCAAGATGTACAAGCTCATGACATATCAGTTGAAGAATCACATGAGCCACTCGCAGATGTAGATGGTTATGTTGAAGGTTTTAGACTCTTGGAGAAACCTCATGATGACCTCTTGAGCATCAGTTTACACTTAATCAAAATTTACAAAGCAGGCATTCAATGCATTTGAGAATGAGTACCTTGATCATGGTTACGATGTCTGGTATATGTTTGATGAGGATGTAACACATGATTTGGGCACACATGAAGATGAAGATGGCATTGTGCTTCCCTATGATCCAGGAGATTATGGATGTGATTATGGACTTGATTATAGGGATACTTCCTTGTATCCATTTGATCCAGGTGGATTGGAGTATGTGGTTGATGGCCATTCTCTTCTCTTGGACAATCATTATGATGGAATACCTTTTGATCTAGGAGGTTAATGGATTGCTTGGAATCTCATTCAGACAAGCATCCATCTCGCAGGTTTTTTTTTTTTTTTTTGGTAGACTCTTTTGGTTGAAGATTAGTTATCTATGGCCATATTTTAGTATAGGGAAGATTGCAAACAACTCATTGTTTTACACCATATTAAACTCTAAACTCTGAACAGCCAAACCCAACCTTCATGTTTACTACAACAAGGTCATGTAGTAGACAACATGCTGTCCACTCCCTACAGGCTTCATCTTCTTAGAGAATATGGGTCAAGTTTTATATTTTATCATTCCCAAATCATACCTATATATCATACTTGATCAGTGATCCTTTATACATCAACGATTACTCGTCATTCCATTAGATAACGCTTGTAATGTTTGCAGCAGAGTACTATTCTAGTCTACTCCTACCCTATTGTTAATCCCAATACGAAGAAAGCAAAATGAAATAAAAAATATGCAAGGAAAAGGCGGAAAAAAGGTAGCCCGACTGAAGAAAGAAGAGGAGAAAAGGCCAAAAGCGCAAGGGCAACCTTAAAAGTCCAAGGCAAATGCAAAAGGGGAAAGGTGCATTTTAAAATACAAAGGCGCACCCTGAAATCTTGTAAAAGAGTGCCAGGTGGTGGAAAGTCCGGAAAGCTAAAACAGAAGACAAAGACAAAGGCCAAGGCAAAGAGAAACGGAAGACAAAGGTGCACAAGGAAAAGCGCAAGTCAAAACTTTTGTAAAAGAGCGCAAGCGCATCATGGTTTAATTCAAGGAGCGCCGGGCTCTCACCCGTGCAATTTATAAATGTAGATGGGCAGTGGAAAGGAAAGCTAGGAAGATAGAAGGACAATGGGAAAAAGGGCATATACGACCGGCCATGTAAAAAAGGGGAAAAGGGGATGACTACCCAAAAGGGATTTAGGGTTTTGTATATAAAGTTGAAAAGTGAACGAGAAGCTCATTCTTGTGTGTGGCCAAAAGTAGCTCTCCTCTTCTTCTTCTTCTTCTTCTTCTTCTTGCTTGCTTGAGCTTGTGCTTGAGAGAGGGAATGTGAGGGAGTGAGGGAGTGAGTGTGTGAGGGTGAGGGACCGTGGGGTGGAGAAGCTCTCCATCTTCTCCTCTCTTATTCTCTTTTCTTCTCTTCTCTTATCTTGCTCGTGCCGATGGAGCTTGGAGCTTGGAGCGGGAGGATCGAGCTTGCTTGAAGCTTGCACTTGGATCGTGGAGCTACTGGAGTGTGTGGGAGAGGAGGCAACTCGATTGGCATGAAGGTAAGCTCACTACACCCGTAGATATGGATGGTGCGTCGGCTATGTGAGAGTTAGCCATTAGTGCTCAGCTTGGAACGCTTGAAACAATAAGCGGTCCGTGGGTCTTGGCGGTTGAGCGAAAGCTCCCACATTTTGGTTCCGTTGCCGGGATCAACGGATTCAATCTTGAGCACTTGCATGCCTCATATAGAGCATCGAAGTAAGGGATTCATTCCCGAAACGGAGCTTGAGATAGGTAGGAAGTTTGGGTGTTTTTTATCCTCAAAACAAGTAAGTATTTTGGGATATTTTGTTTGTTTAATGATTGGGAAACATGGAGAAATTATTTCAGTTTTTTGCTTTCAATTCTTGTTGCATTTAGAGTAGGTTAGGATTAGGAAATCGCACCGGAGAAGGGTAAGGTTTACTGTTGCAAAGCAGGGCAAAAATCGTGCAAAAAATGGTAAAAAGCTCGCTTGTGATGCCTAAGATCTGCAACAAGTGAGTGATTGGGGGCGTCAACACCATACCCGAAAAGGGGCATAAGAGCCAAGAGGCCAAGGTAGAGCTCATTTGTGACCATTTCAGTGAGAGAGAGAGAGAGAGAGAGAGAGCCATCGCACGATTTGATCCAATCTCACCATCGACGAGCCTACTACTCTATTTAGGTAAATGAATCCCTTCCCTTATCCCCCTAGATAGGATCTGGAGGTTTATGCTTGCTACGATTGATTAAATCGCAAGAATCGAGCGAAATCAAACTCTTGCTGTCGATGTCGCACTGCGTTCGGCCCGTCCGAGCGGTCGCTTCGGGGCCGAGTCTCAGAATTGGCCCTTGGTCCTTTTTCATTCGGCCCACTCGACCCAGACCTACTTGGCTCATCCGAGTTGACCATTTGGCCCTCGGCCTGTCTAAGCCAAACTGTCCGAGCCATAGGATTCGGCATTGGCCACGTGTCATATTCGGCCCTCGGCCCAAGTGCCTCGGCCCATCCGAGTGACCTCGTCCGAATTGACCACTTGGCCCATCCGAGTGACTTCCTCTGAGTCTGCGCCTCGGCCCGTTCAAGTCTACCCTGTCCAAGTCCCAAATTCGGCCCTCGGCCCATGTACCTCGGCCCGTCCGAGTGACCCACTCGGACCCTGCAATTCGGACCAGCTGGGTTGAGTGAAAATTTTATCAAATTCTCAGAACTTTGACTTGACCCGGCTAGAGCTCAGTAGCGCAAACTGTCGAAAGCCCTTCCGATGCTCAGAACTTGATTCTGGCTCATGGAATAGACGAAATCGTAGGGAGCAGTCGCTTAGCAGCTTGAAGTAGGCAACAGTGAGACCCAGAGACCTAGACACAAAACGCTGAGCAGTTAAAATCTGATTGGCCAAAAACAAACGAGGCAACATATTAGAAAAACCTTGAACCCCGAAATTGACCCCAAAGGCTACGTAGAGCTAAAGGCACATCATAGACCCATCACTGGGCTGAAACTTAGAACATTACTTCAAAATTTGGCTAAATGGTCCTCCAAATTGTGCATGGTGTTTACCGTATCGGCCCTACGGGCTGAGGGGCTGCCCCCCCCCGGACCCCCGCAGCTCTGCCCCCTCCACGCCTCCCCCAAGTAGGTTGGAGAGAAAATGCGCACTATGACAGGTTCCCCAAATTAGACCTTAGTGTAGTAATGGCTCTACACTAACGAGCCAAGACATCAGTGGAGAATCCACATCTGGTCGTGCAGTTGGGGACTCAAGGGCATTTGTCAGAAGGCTTAAATTTACAAGCCGAGACTCGAAAGATGAACACAAAGTACCACCTGCTTATCTTAGGGTCAAACTCACCGTGAAAAGAGAGCATACTATCGATGCTTTGATTGATGAAGGAGCAGATTTTAATGTCTTGACCTGTGAGAGGCATGGACCCTACTAGGCCAACCAGAGCTGACACCGACTAATGCAACTCTTAGCCCTTATGGGGGACCTCCACAAGCACTCATAGGGAAGTGCAATATCCTTGCAACAAGTGAAACTGAAAGCTTGCCTATCCTATTTCATGTTCCTCCAAATAGTGCTAAATATGGTAAGGAAACCCTCCTGGGAAGACCCTTCAAAAGGGTGACTAAATGTGAGGCTGACTATGTAGCACAGAGGATACACCTGGCACTACTGGGTGTGAGGATAGTCACAACCTTTAGCAAGGGTGACCTCATTGAACCTCGAGGGAAAGGCAAGGAAGGTGCTGACTTAACAATCAAGCCTACTATCGAGAGCAAGGACTTGTTGGGAGAGCTGATACAAGCACAAGTCGAACAACGAGAACCAGTAAGTGAGGCCACACTTGAAACAAGAAGGTCAAGAGACAATGCCAAGGACAAGCTTTGGACTTACAAATATCATAGAAGACCCCAAAAGAAGCCCAATCCTTATAGATAAAGGCATCGATGGAGGGTCAGCACAATGCCGCAATGGATATCCAAAGCATTGCTACGTGCTCAAGGGTATTACGCAGGTAACCGATGGATGTGGGTACCAAAATCCCCTGCTAAACCATCTCTATCAGTTGAAGGCAAGATTGCATCAAAAGCAACGAAGCACAAGAGGAAATCTAAGAGAAACTCTAGGTCTCCAGGCAAGAGACTGTACATGACTGTTCAAAAGAAAGAGCCTTAGCCTAGCATGCTTACTAAGCAGATGTCATATGTAGCCATTGAGCGTGCACAAAAGCCATTAGTGCCCAAAGAGCCTTTGATTTTCTAAGAGGATAATAGGCATCATAGGCACAACATTGCTCATGGCAAGGCTGATCACTCAACAAAGCAAATGGCACAATCATCTAATAGCCTCAAGCAAATCATTCAACCAGTGCCAAGTCCACCTAAGAGTCCTAGATCTCCTACATCCTCTTTTTCCAAATGGACACAGGAAGCACAACAGCCGTCGTCAATAGCAGTTGTTCACTCCCAATCTCTATCTCCATCAAAGCTTCCAGATGTCCAAGAGGCAAGACACGACAACACCCTTAGCTCTCAACCTAAGGATATGCCTGTGCAATCCACCGTGGCTAGCTCAACTGATACTCGATCTACGCAAGTGAATGCTCTAAGGGCAACAAAAGACACGACCACTTCCAATTGCCCTAAGGACTTGACACCACAATCCACCAATAGTAGCAAGTCCACTGAACTAGTTGCTAGTACTTTAAATCAGGGATCATAGTAGTCATAGCCCTTGGCCGTGACAATGTCCCTTGCGAAACGTGTCCTTAGTAGTTTACCTGTGGAGGAGGTGTCAGAACCAACTTCATTAACAACTCCAGCACTTCCAAAGCACCTAAAGCCTAGGCTGGAGAAGTTAAACACATGGGAATTGGCTGAAGAGCTAGACTCTCTCAAAAGGGAGGTAGTTGTACCCTCACAACCTGGTGAGGCTAATCAGCAGGCCACGGCTATGTCCCATGAGGACACACTAGAGAAAGGAAATGCTGAGGCCCAACCAAGCACATCAACGGTTGACCTAGTCCAGGGTCCTGAGTCGTTGAGAGATGCACCTTCACTGACCAAGAAAAAGAGGAGAAAACGGCAAAAACGACAACGGTTGCAGGTGGTTGTGGACCCCAAGAACATTGAGACAAAGAGCGCTGGAGAGCTGATGAATAAAGCATCAAGTCCATCCACCAATGAACCCATTGATGCCTCTCCTAATAGCGGTGAAACCTCAGACACATCCGTGTGCTCTGAAAAATCAAAGCAGTCGTTACCATCAATGGCTGCTTGCAACTCTCAATCCACCGACAATGAAACTTGCATTGACCAATCAAGAGTGGATATAACACTATCACAATAGGGTGACAAGCCTATACCAATCACATCCAAGGAGAACCATGATGCAATAACGAAGCCTCAAGAGTGGATATAACGCTGTCACAACATGGTGACAAGCTATACCAGTCACATCCAAGAAGAACCATGACGCAATAACGAAGCCTCAAGAGAAACATGGAAACCCCAAGAGCATAAGAAATCCTAGCATTGGCCAAACTTGCACATCTAGGCCTGAGCCCCTAGCTACGCTAAAGCCCAGGCAAACTCCTAGAACCTTGCATGAGATAGCAACCGAGCAAGCCCTCTTTGAACATAGAAGTGTCATAGAGTGCTTAACTGAGTTGGATGCTAAGCTCAAAGTGTTCGCACGTGTCTATGTCTTGGCAGCTCAAAGAATACTTGTCTATGTCTTGCGCGCATTCCCTAAAGAGCAGCTCAAAGAATACTTGTCATTTCCCTTATCTTGGGAAGAGCACGAACATCTTGACGAGCACTATAACATGCTCCTGTGTAAACGCATGTGACTCATCTCTGGCGAGGACGCCGACGAACTGCGCTTAACTGTCACATTCAATTATGCGCTCTACCAACCAAATCTCTTAGAGATAGAGCAACTAAAGTGACTATTAGAGGGCCGAAGTCAATTTGAACAGCGTTGGTGTGAAAACTATGTTGCAATGGCCGAACTAGGAGCCCAGATCATGACAGTCTCAGAGGAGCAATTGGCCAAATGGCGGTCTCAAAGAGACCCAACCTATGTGGCACCAACTTCCCTTCAAGTGCTGACTGCCATTCAGGGTACGAACTTAGCTGAACCTAGCCAAGAGAACTCTCTGTTTGATAAGGTTCTCACTGAGGAGGAGCTACATGTTGCCAATAGACTTGGACAAGGTTCCATGCTACTCAATGTTGCAAAATATCTATCGGTATTGAGTAAGCTGCCACAAGTACTGGATGCATGCGCCACACTCCAGTACAATCCAGAGTTCTATAATTGGCTTTTATCCTCATGAAGTGACATGGATTCATGGATATGTATGTAAATAAATAATAACTTTTGTGACCCTATATAGACACTATCAACACACACAAGCAATAATAGTTAAGCGTAGGGAGAAGAGTTGGGGTCAACAGGCTAAGCTCGTCATGTCCTCCTCTCACCACATATTTAGAAGTTGTGTGACCATTTCCACCTCGGGGCAGAGGGCATGCACCCCTCATGACCACCATAGGAAGCCTTGACCAACATCTTTGATGGTTTAGACAGGGTGCAGTCCCTTTCTATACACCTTTTTCCCTTTCCGATCTATCCTTCCGAGGATGAGCCCTGCCCCAATCCATGACCACCAGTCCACGTAACTCAGCGTGAGCCAAGATCTGCTAATGGCTGGAGGCTAAATGAACATCATCATGGGGGCCATCCCTCTACAACAAGCACTGCATACCTCACCCCTCCCCATCTCGTCATATGCGCTTGATAACCCACACTATAATCCCTTACATGCAAATGGTTTTATCTTGTATCAAGGCCTAATCCTTGGTTCGCATCTTGCAAGTCCCCCTATGAGGAAGACATGGAGCACCTAGGGCAACTGGCTTGCAAAGATGCTCTCCGCCGTCGACAAGAACATGCAGCACACGCCCCTCCACCGGTGCGCTACATGCCTACCCTCAAAAGGTATGCAAAGAAACGAGGTCCCAAGCGACACCGCCCTGGACGTAGGCCAAAGAATCCCCAAGTCAGGGGAGTAGAAGTTCAAAGAAGCACACAAGGTGTGGCAACACCGATTGTGCAAGCCCCCAACAGGCGCTCGAGCACCAGGTGCTCAAAGGCTAAAAAGGCAGCTCGAGACAAGGAAGAATTCGATACATTGTTCAAAAGCATCTTGGAAATGGTTGCAGCCAGAGACTACACCATTCAGGTCCCGGCCGACATCTTCCATGCCCAACCTCACAGGAGCCCCTCACCAGCAGAGCCTCAATCACCTAACCACCTGGACTCACCCTGCCTTCTGTAAATCGAGTAGCCCCTATGATATACAAGCAGCTTAACAAGCCGTCCTACCATAAATTTTTGTCTTTTGATGATTAAAGGGGCAAGCTCCCCACTTGTACACACTTTCTTTACTATCGTTAATATATGCCATGTCTTTAACAAGCAATGGCATAGGCATTGCAATCAGCATCATAGCATTTTGAAAAGTTATATCTTAACATGATTGCATTTGTTCATTGTACTTGACGCAAGCAAGCATATACTCTCATGAAGTGACAAGTGGATGCAAGATGACACAGGTCTTCGTGCAAACATATTCAACGCCCAAGTCATCACAAGACCACCAACCGTACAAAGAACCGCAACAAAGCCACGCTGTCAAATGCGAAAAATCACCCTTGCGAGTGCCCACATCGCACGAACCAAAGCATAGTCATGGGCTAGGCTCTCTTCTTGGGTCAAGCTCTACAGTAAGCTCACGATGGTTGTTACGTCAAGCATACCAACATCGCAACAATGGCTTCTCTAACAACGAGGCTAGGGCACAATCATCACTGTCATATCCAATTCCCGAGCCTTTGAAGCTTGACATTTCCCAGCCCATTGAAAAGCTGATAACCTCAACATATTGCAATGGTTGTACTCAGGCAAGTCACCAAAAAAAAAAGAAAAGAAAAAAAAAACAAACGAAAAGATAAAAAGCACCCACGATCACAACACCACACCTAGGGGTCCTCAAATTAGGTGCATCCAGTGACCTTGGTCGGATGGCTCCGTCCCTAGTCCCCTAGCCCCCTAGCATCACCCACAATAGTTCAGGGCACATCGAGGGCAGGCCAGACCTACGAGCTTGTCTCACCTATGGTTAGACCTGTCACCCTGACCCATTCACACAATTCCCTCTTGCACTCTGCCTTAACACCATTGCAATCAATTGTGGTAAGCACTGCACGAATGGCCATGAACAGTACACTGTCCTCATTGCACAGGCCCAGTGTCTACCAGCTACCGATAGTGCAATATCCATGTGTTCTATTATGTTACGTCGTGCAATCACAATGCATAGGATGTCGCATACATCTTCACGTGTACTTCTTCCCACCATGGACGACTTTGCTTCATCCACGTGTCATTATGAGAAACCAACCCGCGGTCTTCTCCCTATGTAATATCTAAGTATGCACGAGCACTCACATAATATCTGCACCGAAGTATATACATAGTTTGGGTCCTCAAGTGCAGGACAATACTCTCAACTTGCTTAGAGCTTGACCTGTCTCCCAAACTAATTAACCTCTGTCTTGCGTACAATAAAGAAGGCTCGCACTACCCCTAGGGAGAAACCACCTATGAGAGGTTTTCAATTGCAGGTATTGAAGACTCCAACGAGGGTGTCGTTCGCTCTTCATCAACACTCAACTCTGAATTCCTATCCTTATCACCCTGTAAGCCTGCCATTGTACACCATCAGTGCAACCCCCCCAAAGAACAGCCCTACCACCAACTCCCATTGCCCTACCACCTACCACTTAACCCACCAACGTGACCTCAACGACCTTCCTCCCCACCACTACCAACACTCCACCAAGGCAACCACAGACGCCCTTGCCACCCACGTCTTCGGTGCATGCTAATACCTGCTACCTACGACGGTAAGTGCCATGGGACTGGCACTCGTCTAGGAGGGGGTAATGTTAACCCCAACACGAAGAAAGCACAATGAAATTTAAAAAAACGTTGGGCAAAGGCCGAAAAAAGGTAGCCCGACTGAAGAAAGAAGAGGAGAAAAGGCCAAAAGCGCAAGGGCAACCTTAAAAAGTCCAAAGCAAATGCAAAAGGGGAAAGGTGCCTTTTAAAATACAAAGGCGCACCCTGAAATCTTGTAAAAGAGTGTCATGCATTGGAAAATTCGGAAAGCTAAAACAAGAGACAAAGACAAAGGCCAAGGCAAAGAGAAACAGAAGACAAAGGCGCACAAGGAAAAGTGCAAGTCAAAACTTTTGTAAAAGAGCGCAAGCGCATCATGGTTTAATTCAAGGAGCACCGGGCTCTCACCCGTGCAATTTGTAAATGTAGATGGGCGGTGGAAAGGAAGCTAGGAAGATAGAAGGACAATGGGAAAAAGGGCCTAGGCTACGGCCGGCCATGTAAAAAAGGGGAAAAGGGGATGACCACCCAAAAGGGATTTAGGGTTTTGTATATAAAGTTGAAAAGTGAATGAGAAGCTCATTCTTGTGTGTGGCCAAAAGGAGCTCTCCTCTTCTTCTTCTTCTTGCTTGCTTGAGCTTGTGCTTGAGAGAGGGAGTGTGAGGGAGTGAGGGAGTGAGTGTGTGAGGGTGAGGAACCGTGGGGTGGAGAAGCTCTCCATCTTCTCCTCTCTTCTTCTTTTCTCTTCTCTTCTCTTATCTTGCTCGTGGCGATGGAGCTTGGAGCTTGGAGCTTGGAGCGGGAGGATCGAGCTTGCTTGAAGCTTGCACTTGGATCGTGGAGCTACCGGAGTGTGCGGGAGAGGAGGCAACTCGATCAGCATGAAGGTACGCTCACTACACCCGTAGATATGGATGGCACGTCGGCTATGTGAGAGGTAGCCATTAGTGCTCGGCTTGGAATGCTTAAAACAATAAGCGGTCCATGGGTCTTGGCGGTTGAGCGAAAGCTCCCACATCTATCTTTTTGTAATGAGTGTCCAACTTGTTTTTGAGGGCAAAAACCTTTAGGTAAGGATAGAATGTAAGAGAGGGAAAATAAAATAATGAGAATAAAATACCAGCCACACTAGCCGGTATAAAAGGTGTAAGGGACTAGATTTTGGACCATCAGATTATAATAACAAGTCTCCTTCATCTTCTCTCCCTCTCTCCAGCTTTCATGGCTTCCTTCATTCCTTTTCTATCTTTCTCTCTCTTCTTCTAGTCTTTCTCTCTCTTTGACACTCTCTTTCTCTCTCTTTTGATTCTCTTCTTCTTTCTCTCTTGCAGTCTTCTCTCTCCTCTTTCTCTCTTTCTAGTCCTCTCCTTGACACCTTAAGGGAATGAGCACTCATATAATCTTTAAACTAAATGCCCTACAATATGAGCTAACTAAGCATGGAATGAAACTCATTTAAATGAGTAGGCATAACCGTATCCTCCTTCATGTGAAGGTCCACAAGCTTCTTCAATCAATATAATTGAGATACAAGACTTCGTTTATTAAAAAGATCACAAATCTTTTCCATAATGCATGATAACAACCTTCACTGTCAATGACATTAAAATACATGCTCTGAGCATGATAGAATGATAGTGGACTTGCATAGCTTATCAAGTTTTGCCCAATCCTCAGCATCATAAAGCTCAAGCTTTACATCCTCTAACTTTAATGGCTTAACCTATCACTTTTGCACCAAGACTTGCCATATCTGTGTCTTCCAATATTAGAAGCTATTACTATCAAGCTTTTCAATGTTGAGAATAACACTATCTACTGAAGAACTTTCCATAATGATCACAAATGTTTACAAATGACAAGAGGATAGGCTACTTTAAAGTCAACAAAAAAGCCCTAAAAGTGATTCAAAAGGGTGTGAGCAAATGAGGATATAGTAGTTCACAAATTAAAATCAACAATAAAGTGCCAAAACAAACTCTTTGTTATTCCAAAAGAATGCTTAAAATTTTGTAGTCATAGCAATGCTAAATAAAAGACAATAATACATGCTAATCCAACTATGGGCAATCAACCAAGAAAGCAAGCTCCTACTGCTAGGGATATATAGATAGCAATTTGAGATATGTAGAATGCAACTAGCAATGTAGCAACCAAGTACTAATAGTTGTCAAAGCATACAAAATCAAATCAGCCCATAAGCGGAGGTAACTACTTCCAATAGTATACAAGAGAGCATATATATGAACCAAGAGTCCTAGTGTCTCAAAGAACCAAGCTTTGCCAAGTTCCCCATTAGAAGTGAATCCAAAATGCAAAGTCGGCAATAAGCAAAGCTTAAGACATATACATGAAAGCATTTAGGAAGCCCAAGCACATCACAAAAACATCCAAGAGCATAAATGTCCAATGAAGCTTCAATAACCATAAGTAAGTAAGCATCAAGGCTCAAAGCAACTGATCAAAGTCTAAGTATATCAAATGTAGCTTAATGTCATAACCATATCTTGGCTTATACATCAATGCTAGACATCACTTAGACATGTAGCATACCTGAAATACCATATGCACAATATGTATACAAAACGTACTCACTATTATATGTTTATTGTCCAAACTATTTTACAACAATAAACACTTCAATCAGTAATTTAATCAAGCTCTAATAAGCACAAAATCCTTTTTAGAGCATTGCAAATATTCCCCATAAGCATCAATAGAGCATAAACTAATCAAATGCTTGCTACCCAAACCAAAAATATTTTGTTATATGTTTTAAAAAAAACCTAAAAATTGGCTAAAATCAACTCTATGAGTATAGCTCTCATTGCATTATTTGTTTCTAGCTATAGAACACTTGAAATCGATATCATATGCAAAAATAGATAGAATGGCCAAAAATAGCTATGATAATTGTGTACGATTGCAATATATTATGTAACCACATCAAAATAGATAGAATGGCTATTTCTCAACTCAATAAGCACTCAACAAGGCTTAGCTATGTCTTGGGAAGTTTCTCAATAAGCTAGGATCAAGTTGGGAGAAGAGAAGATTCAATGCATACCTCAGGAGAAAGAAATATTGGTTGCCATGAAACCTTGAAAACTGAAGCTTCTTCATGGCATAAAGCAAATGATTAATGAAGCTCCTCATGTCTAAGCTTTGACACCAATTGAAAGGTAGAGCTCGAGTGGAATCACACAAGAAAAAGCAAGAGCAAACCAAGAGCTATAGTGGATGGAGCAAAAGAGCAAGGGAGAGAGACACCATATATGGGAACTCCAATAGTCATAATGTGCGAATGGCCTTCCCTTATTGAATAGTCATTGAAAAAATAAAGAATAAAGTAACAATGATGGATGCCTACTACCTACAATGTACAAGTGTACGAATACATTGTCGACTGAGTAAATGCAAGCGATTATGCACAAGCGCCTTTACCCCCAACATTCATGGTCTAGGGGCTAAGGTCTTAGACTTTAAGAAGTGTCGATTTATTGAAATTAAAGTTTAATCTATTTTTTAGAGAATAGAGCTAAGGATTTTCCATGCTAAATGTGCATAGCATCAAGACTCGGTTTTCCATGGTAGATAACATTAGAACTCATGGCATTGATAGGAAATGATCTTTAGTACTCATTTTTAACTAAGGTCCTAAGGTCTTTATAGGTAGGGGATAAAGTTTTAGACTTTAAGAAGGATCTATTTGTGAAAGATCTATTATGCCATTGTCAATCCTAGTCTTCCTCTGCTCTATCACTATATGATCTTTTTCATAAAAAGAGAAAACTTAGATTCTTGAGAGATGTAGTGCCACCGTACTACTACTAGTAGATGCGATTCAATAACCATTTTTTACTAAGTCTTAAGGAGTTCATGGGCTATGTGCTAAGGTTTTAGACTCTGAGTATGAAGGGCTAGAGTGAAACATGTGAGAGAGAGAGAGAGAGAGAAAAAATAGCCGAATCATGGAGGGATTTGAGAAGATTAGGTTTACAAAATAAAGAAATAAAGTTTACATAAATGAACATAGTGTTTTGGAGAATAAGAAAATTAAAGTTATAGGATTTGTTTTCAAGAGGGCTAAGCTAAAGATTTTCCATGGTGGATGTGGATAACATCAAGGCTTAAAACTAGTATTGTCTAGGAGCCACCAAACTAGCTTAAAGCCACATAAGTGGCTAAAATAGGATTTGGCAAGTAATTTGATAATAACTTTCACATACATTATTTAAAAGTTATAATATTGATCAATTCTATATTAATAACCATAATAGCACATTTGGATGATCTTATTTTATGGTTTTGATTGATTTGAAAAATGAAATGTCGAGGAAAGCCACAAAGTGGTATTATTTTTCCTTTGCACCCCTAACTTTCAGTGCTTCAAAAAGTTGACAGTTTTTCTTCAATTGATATAATACTTATATGGATCAGTTTTATGCATGTTAAATAATTTTGGATAAAAAAATTTACGCATTCAAAAAATTGTTCAAAAAGTTATTGAGGAAATTATCATTTGAACAATCTTTTTGTAAAATACCCTCAATGATACCCCTCAAAAAATACACTTTCTTCCTCATCACTTGCTCATGTTTTGACCTCATTTCTTCCTATCATCACATGGAAAGATTGTGTAACCTTAAAGCATGTTAATTCCACTCTCTCTACAAGCATGTGGACTATTTTTGTAGGGCTGCAAGTGGTTGTGTTATTGGACAAATTGTTATTTGTACCACAAGTGTTTATCATGAGTTGTACATGGCATGTGGGCTGCCCTTCTAGGATGCTATGCAAATTATATCCTTTAGTTTACCATCATCAGCCAATGTTTCCTACTTAGGAACTTTATGGTTTGCAACCTACATCTCTATCCTCTATTACTTTGGGGCTAAGAATTGAAGAGAAAAAGCCAAGGGGTTCTCAAAGGATTGGATAATGCCATGTTTGCAACTTGTGAGCTACTATGAATTGACTATGATTGATATAATTTTGAACGTTATAATTGCATTTGATTGTGAAATAACTCTATTTGAGCCATGAAATTAGCATGATATGCTCCACTTTGTGGCATTGTTATCAAAGCAAGGATTTTCTTCTTTGGTTTTGTGCATGAAGAGGTATAAGGCATTGCTAGATTCATAACTTTTGGCACATCTCTAGTGCTAATTATGTGAGAGGAAATATTGAACAAATAATAGAAACATTAACAAAAGAGAATGAAAAGTTTTCATAGCAACAAGCCAACATGAAAAGCAGTTCAAATTGGCAGCCTTATGAGCAAAGGAGACTAGCTGAGCAATTTCTCTATGATGTAGGTAATCTAGTATGTTATCAGTTGGATGATGAATGGTCCATTTTAATATTAAAAGAGCCCAATATGATTTCATGACAAACATAAGAAAAATAAGTATCATGAAGTAAGGAATGTAGAAGAAAATAAAACGCTAGCATGAAGCAATCACATAAGCATAAATCTCTTAGAATTAAATACTTTAACAAGAAGAAAAAGTATTGACATACTTTGAGAACTAATTGGATTCATGAATCTTCTAATTCTAAAGATGCTTCTTCTTTTTTTGAAGATGATACCAACTAAAAGAAAAAGATAATGAGAAGAGATCTATCCCCTAACTCTTTAGCTCTTCATCTAATAGTAGTTTTTAATCAAAGTCTTTTAACTTTGAGTTGTCTTCCTCATTTGGTGACAATCATAAGAACAAAAAGAAAAAGAGAAAAGATAAGTGTTTTAAGGTTGGCAACAAAAATTATAGAGCCAAAAGTTTTGATGGCAAGAAGAAGAACTGGGTGAGAAGGCTTTATCATTTTTGAGCTAGTTTGAATTGCCATTTTGAGATGAGAACTTGTCAAAACAAATATAAGCTAAGGCATGTTGGGAATGCATCATTTAAATTCAAATAGTGATTGGTGGTTGGGTGTGAAGGATATTGGCAAGGATGAAAAAACATGGAAATATTTCATTGAGTAGTTTTGTCACATATTCTTATCATAGAAGTTTGAGCAAGGGATCATGAAAATATGACATAATCTAAAACAATGGTCCAACTCTCTTAAGATTTACATTCAACATTTTAGAAAAGCACCTCTTTCCATGATGCCATTTACGAGGATCTTTGAAAGCACACAACTATTGTTTGAGAAGGTTATGTACTTGTATTTGTGTGCCACACTTTTGAAAGAAATAGATTTAATATGTACTTCTCAACATTTGCATACTAAGGAGACTCAAAGAAAGATAGAGCCTAGTGATTGGAAGACTAAGTAGACAACAAATCAAAAGTAGGGACAATTGTGAATGGAAAAAGAGATTTAAAATTGGTAGATGCTTTGATTCTAGCAAGAAGGGCATCATAATACTAACAAAACCACTTCAACCCCCTAATCTAAGGCAAGGCTCCTATGATTATTGTTATCATTGAGGAGAACTCTAGTGAAGAGAAAACAACATGACATCAATTGCCACAAGTGTGGGGGGTTAGAGATAGAAATGCATTTTGCTTCATTGACAAAGCTACTTCACATATATTTTTCATTATTGAGTTGGCTTACAAATTGAGTATTACAGCTAATAGATTGGGTCAAAAATGATTGGTGATGCTTCTATGAACTGATGCATACTAATGCAAGGACTTTGTTGGAAAAGTTGAAAATTGATGTTCAAGGATGTATTGATAATATGACATTTTTGGTTGCATCCATGAAGACATGTGATATTGTTGGGATTTTTCACACTATGATATTCAATTTTAAGTAAAGAATAAGAAAAAGTTGATTTGGCTTATTTTCATTTTTAAAATGATAAAGGTGAACATGAAGATTATGTTGTTGAAGGGAAATTTAGTGGAACCATAAGCACAAACACTATCAATTAGGATAGATTTAGGTTTTTGGATCAATAATCTAATCGTTTTTCTCATGCACTTTCTAGAGAGTTTCCACCCTAGATGCATGAGGATTTTCAAATGATGTTATTCCTAGATTTACATCGTCTAATAGGCCTTATTATAAAGTTAGCCCATAACAACAAGAGCAACTATATGAGAAGTGGCTGAGTTGCTCAAAAAGGGTTTGATAAACTTATACTTTTGGTGGAAAATAAAGAGAGTACCCGCCATATGTGTAGATTATTGAGCTTCAATATGATCACTTTTAAGAAAAGATTTTTGATTGGATCATTGAAAATATATTGGATAAATTATCTGGTGCAACTAATTTTAGCCAAACTGACTTGAAAAATAGATATCATTAGATAGATATGGAGCTTGAGGATGTTCATAACATGAATTTCAAAAATTCATTTGGATTGTAAGAATACCTTGTGAAGCCTTTTGCTTTGACAAATACACTTGTTATATTCAACCATATGATGGACATCATTTTCAAATCATATAATGAGTTTACAAGTACTTTCTTTGATGACATTATAGCTCATTCCTCATGTAAATTACTCATGAATATATGTGTGCATCACGTTGGTTCAAAATAATGTATTTTTAAAATACCATTGTTATATAATTTTTTAACAATATAGAAGGGTGTAATTGCATTGTAGAATAAGATATAGTCCAATGTGGACTTGACATAACGCAATGTATGATGCAATGTATCCAAATGTGGCTTCCATGGAAGCTGTATAAATTGAGTCTCCAAATCAACCATGTGGTTTAGGTCTAGCCTAGTGATCATTAAATAGATAGGGCTGCCCACAATCTTCCAGGATGGGACCCGTAGGGGGTTCCACCCACCCGCTTCCCTTGATAGCTTAGTTTCCTACTTACTTAAGGGCACATTAGTGGTAACACATACAAGTGGCTTCCTTAATTAACCTGTTAGTCACATGTTCCTTTACGTAATTTTATGCACTGACACGAAAATAGATCATACAAATTCCTTGAAGTAAACTTTATATTAAAATTTCAACTGAGATACAAATCCCGTCCATGGGACAATTCTCGCAATCCGTAAGGATGTGTCTTGTTTTCCCTCCAAAGGATTATTTACAAATTGAATAGAAAAGGGTTATGCTTTATTCAAGAAAAATTCACAGATAAGGATATTTATAAATAGACCTTAAACACGCGTAATGTAGAGGATATACATATAGTAACTTCCTCGAGGCTCATTCTAAGAACAAAACCTGATTTGATTTGCATGCTTTGAAAATAGGCACTTGCCTCTGTCAACAAGATTCAGTGATGTATATGTGTGTTTGGTTATGTATTGAGCTTCATCACTTTCTACTCAGTTAGTTGTGTATTTAACAGATCTCTACACTTGATTGAGATCTCTTACGTACACAAAGTTTATGCCCATGGGATGTATTGCTTATTGACTCCCTTGACTTTATGATAGACTTTAGTACCAATTGTATGTCTATTCACTACTAGTTGCTTTTACAAATCCCAATTGTTACCCATATATTCTTGGCAGTGGGAGCTTGGTATCTTCTGATTATTTGCCCACATTGATCTTAGTCATATTGCTGCATTTTGTAGAAATTACATGCCACAATAGATAGAATCTGAGCAAGGATCTACGTAGAGAATACACAACACATATGAGAAGAATAGAAACTGCTTTAATTTCAAATGATGTGATATAAAGATGGCTCTATTTTCCTGTGCACTTCCATTGTGAAGCTTAGATGTCGATCTAGACAAGATGATAGGCAAAGAGCTTAAGGGTAGCTATAAGAACTCTAACTAAGTGAAGGATAGATTGACCATGGCTTTGGAGGGGTCTCGACCTTATTTGAACCTTCCCTAGAGTCAGCTAACTAGGGAATATTCTAGAGAGTATTTCCTTTACCATCGGAAAGTTGAGGGGGGGGAGGGGTGGCACTACTCCCAAACCCCTATTAGGGGGACCATTGGCCTCTTTGAGACCCCCCAACTAGGGGCCGCTTGTGTGGCCCCCGAACCCAAAAATAGGGGTCCCTAATAACTCCCACACCCGACAACTCAATGCATTGTGCCTAGAGTTGCTACTAGCATAACTACTCTATTTAAGCCAATGGTTAGATCCACAAAGGCCACCTTTTTTGAGATCTGGTCGCATAGACCTCACTTGATATATAAGTCGGGACCCAACCAATGTCCATGCTCACACATAGCTTCTCCTCATAATGGGGGCCTTACAACTTAGAGCACCATGGATCATTGGTGGCCCCTTACAAGGATGAGGCATTGAGCATATCTAACACCCTCTCTCAATGTCTTGAACTCCAGCCTCAATGTTGAGTCTCTAAAGATAAATTTGAAGGAGACCCTTCGTAAGAGCTTTGGTGAAGATATTTCCTTCATTCTCCTCCATTGGACATTAGACTAGCTCTACTATCCCATCCTTGATCAAGTCATGGATGTGTTTGGTATGTGTATGGAAAATTGGATTTTTGGCAACGGTGATGCAACTCTAATTGTCACATATTCGCATTGTTGGATCTTCATCATGTACTCCCATATGCCATAGGATCCTCCTTAACCATATTGCTTCACATGCATCAAAACAAGCTACCTTGTACTCTACTTTGGTAGAAGACAATGCTGCATTTGGTTGCTTCTTACTAATCCAAGATAATATTTCTAAACCTAAAGAGAAGCAATATCTAGAAGCTAATTTTTTGGAATCCCTATCACCTACCAAATTTGCATCACAGTTTCTCATAAGAGCACTTCCAGAAGTGTATGTGATATCATAGTCAAGAGTTACCTTCAAGTACTTGAGCACTCGCATCCAGGCTTTCTAATGACTTTATTGTGGTTTATTTGAGAACTTTCTCAAAACACCGATAACAAAACTAATATCTAGCCTGGTGTTACACAAGTAGATGAGGCTACCAACCAACCTCATGTACCTCCCAAAGTTTGCTAGTGTTAATGTATCCTCAATGGATAACTTCACATTGATCTCCTTAGGTGTAGCTATCTCCTTACACTCAATCATGCCAAATGTTTTTGAGATCTCCCATGCATATTTCTTTTAAGAGATGAATCCAAATAATAGTGCAATAAGCCTAAGTCTATCATTTCAAACTCAAAGCTCAAAGCCTTTCGAGTCCTGATGGATCATATCTTCATAGTCACCTATAATAAGAAGGTCGTTTACATATAGGATAATCACTACAGACTTTTCACCATCCTTGTAAACATACAAGTTAGCATTTGAGGCACATCTTTTGAAATTCAAGCCTAAAAATAATTCTTCTATATACTGGTACTATGCTTTAGGGGCTTGTTTTAGCTCATATAATGCCTTCTTCAACTTACAAACTTTGTTCTTAGAATGGAGGGGACCTCAAACCCCAGTGGTTGAGCCATGCACATCTCCTTCTTGAGGTCTCCATTCAAGAACGTTGATTTAACATCCATTTGGTAAATTGGGCACCTGTTATGAGTGGCCACTACAAGTATTGCACGAATAGTGGCCATTTTAGCAATTGGAGCAAATGATTCTTGAAAATCAAATCCTTCAACATGTGAAAATTCCTATGCAACTAATCTAACTTTGTACTTTTCTAAGCTACCATCAACCTTGTACTTTACCTTCTAGATCCAGCCAATAATCTTCCTCTTTTCTAGCCAATCCACTAGCTCCCAAGTATCATCTTCATTATGCTATCATATTCATCTTCCATAGCTACTCTCCACGTTAGATCCACAAGTGTTTCTTCAAAGATTGTTGGTTCCTATAATTCTCTCATAATCTCAACCATTAAGGTCATATTGACGATGTGAGCAAAAGCCTTTATTTGCTCCTCTATTCTTAGAGACCTCCTCAGTCGATCTGCCTTTTCCTCAACTATGGTAGGCATAGGATTACTATGATCACAGAGTTGCTTTACCCATTATGGCAATGGCTTTTTTGATGGCATGATTACAGGTTTGTGAGCTTTTTCTTCATCATCCGAAGATGATGCTTCCTTCTCCTCAAGGGTAGGGACAACTCTTGGGATAGGACTATTTCTTTGGTAGATGATAAAGTGGAAGACCTTATATTCTCCTTCTCCATTGTATGTGGCTACTTCTTGAACACCACATCACAGCTTGCTATAATCTTCTTTGCCTCTTGGTCTACAATTTGTAAGCCTTTTGCTCATCACTATAATAGAAGAATATACATTTTGTGCTTTTTGGATTTAACTTGTTTCTCTTATCCTTTAGAACATATCCATAACATTCACATCCAAAAGTTCTAAAATGTGAGACAAATGGTTTCTTACTAGAATAGGCTTGGTGAAGAGTTTTGCCCTTAAGAGCCTTTGCATAACTTTGATTGAGAATATAGACTGTAGTATTAACAGCTTCTTCCCAAAACTGATCTCAAGCAATCCCTTACCCTTAAGCATACACCTTGCCATTTTCACAATGATGCAATTTTGGCATTCAACAATGCCATTCTTTTAATGTCACATAGTCAAATATTTATCACTTATTTGAAATTGAGACTTAGAAAATTTCCAAAATCTCTATTATGTTGTTACCATATGTTCTAAACTTCTTCACACTTTTTCCTATTTCATTCTCAACAATTTTTAGCCATTCTTTAAACTTATCAAAAGCTTCGACCTTATCACAAAGGAAGTACACCCACATCTTTATAATGTAGTCATCAATAATCAACATAAAATAAGAAGATCCTCCCAAGGCTCGTGTAGGCATTTTACTGCACAAGTTAGCATGCACCAACTCTAGAGAAGCCTTTGCTCTATCCTTAATTTTTTATGAAAATTCCTTTCTCTGTTGCTTGTCCATCATACAAGCTTCACATGGTTCCCTTATTTCAATTATTATAAGTAGGTGAGCAACTATATCTTGCTTATGCATCTTCTTTAACATTGCAAAATCAATGTGACCAAATCTTTCATGCCAAAGTTTATTCGTGCCCATACTAGCAGTGGTTGTAAAAGCACTTAGCTCATACAAGTTGTTTCTTCTTTCTCCTTTGCCAACAACTTTGCCATCACCGTTGATAATTTTTGTAGCTATCTCAGTGAACCTCACCTCTTGGCTAAGATAAGTTACATAAGCAATTGATAATAGATTTCTCTAATCAATGGAACATACAATACATTTGAAAGATGTTTGAGTTTACCATTTGTGGCAACAAAGGAAATAGTACATGTGCCCTCAATAGGGTAGTTCGCATCATTTCCAACCATCACAGTGATGGATTCTTGTAGAGGCTTCATAGAACTATATAGACCTTTCTTATTGGTCATGTAATGGGAGGTGCCACTATCCAATATCCATGAGTCAATGGTAGATATGTCTTGCATTGAGGATCACACTTCCTCAATGGTCAACATGAATAACTCTAACTTTTCTTCAATCGTATTGGCTATCCCCTTCCCTTTAGTCTTTACAGTGTCATTCTTTTCATTTGCCTTCTTGACATGACACTCTTTGCAATTGCACGTTCTTTCTTCTTGTAGTAGAAGCACTCTCCTTGAAACTTTTTCTTACCACCCTTCTTCTTTTTGTCATTGTTGGTAGAGGAACCACCTTTTCCTTTCGCTGTCATTGTTGGTAGAGGAACCACCTTTTCCTTTCGCTTTGGGAAAGAATGCAACATCTCCACTATTGATACCTTCTCAAACTTTAAGCCACAACTCCTCTTCCATTAGTAGTGCACAAAATTCCTCAAACATCAAAGCTTGGGATCTCACACGAGTATTTAGGGTAGTTTGGTCCATCAAACTTTGGTAGACAAATCAAAAGATACCTCCGAGCTAGCTCCTCACTAGACTTTTATATCCTAGTGCCAACCATTTGGTTATGTAGATGTTTGATTCGAGCTTCAGCTGTCTCTCCTTTAGCACACTTCTCTCTTGCTAGTTGATTCTCCAAGTTCTAAATCTTTATTCGATTTCATGTTTCGTATTGACTCCTCACTACGTTCCAAGCCTTTAATGCCTTTGTTGTATACCAAATCAAGATCAAAACACTGTTAGAATAGCTTATAACTAAGGCACGCAATGCATCTACTTTCATTTGTTTCCAAGCTTGTAGAATATATGCATTTGGAAGAATCATAACATTGTCAAAACAGCTTGTAACTAAGGCACACAATGCATATGCATTCCTTTGTTTCCAAGCTCATACAAGATATACATTTGGGGAAATCATAACACTAAAATTTGATGGGTCAGGGATAGTTTGTGGTTTTGGGTCAATCCCTAGCACCGTCTCCGGAAGCTCATATGAATCAAGCATAGTTTTGATTATAAACTTTCACAAAATGTAGTTTGTACCATCTAATCGCTAAAGATTGGTGGATAAATCCTTAATGTTTGAATTGTCTATATAGCAATACCACCACCTGTGTGCTAGCACCACTAGATGATATTTCTCCTCTTTGTTGTTGAAGCCCTTTCCTCTCACATACTCTTTTCTCCTTAGAGCTCCCTGGGCTGCTCTGATACCATGTAGAAATTATATGGCATAATGAACACAATCTGAGCAAGGAATAGAGAACACACGGCAAATATAAAAAGAATAAGAACTGCTTTAATTTCAAACGATCTAATACAAAGATGGCTTTGTCCACTCATGCGCTTCCACTATGAAGCTTAGATGGCAATCCAGACAGGTGATAGGGAAATAGCTTAAGGGTAGCTGAAAGAACTCTAACTGGGTGAAGAATAGATTGACCATAGCTTTGGAGGGGTCTTCCTTTTAGAGCCCAGGAAGGTAGTCTAGTTGGCTTGGTTGACGATATTATGAACCTTTCCTATTTGTTCGAGGAATATTCCCTTTATTGTGGGCCAAGGACGCTGTCCCCGAACCCCCATCAAGGGGGCTACTGGCCCCCTTGAGAATCCCCAACTAGGGGCTACTTCTGCAGTCCCTGAAACCCAAAACAGGGGTCCCTAATAACTCTCGTATCTTGCAACTCGATGCCTTGTGCCTCAAGTTGCTATCAACGTAACTACTCTATCTAACCCAAAGGCTAGATCCACAAAGGTCACATTTTTTGCCATCCAGTCACATAGACCTCCTTTGACATATAAGCTAGGATCCAACCAATGTCCATGCTCACACATGGCTTCTCCTCATAATGGGTGATTACAATTTTCAACATTGTGTTGGAGAGCAAACATTGTACTATGATAGTCTATTTATTGCAATTGGTGGATAGCTCTATACTTTGGTATCCCCCCCTATTTTTTCATTGATTGGTTGACTTAAGATTAATTTGCAATCGTTAACATCAACCCTTTCTCTAGATTTTTCACTGGTATACTATCATTGTGACTGGCTCTTCAAATAATAGTACTATTTTCAATATTAAAAAGCTCGATAACACATATTTCACATATTGGAAGATGTAGATATAGTAGGTATTGGCCCAAAAGAAGTAGGTTAGAGTATTAAAAACCAAGAGTGTAAGGCTTGAAGGTATGGATCAGGATGATTGGGATGAGTTGGACAAGCTATGTAAATCCATCATTTTGCCATTGTCTAAATATGTTTATTTCAATATTGTTGTTGTAAAGGAGGATAATGCCTAGTAGTTATAGAAAAAGATACACAATCAATATGACAAGTAGAGTCTTGAATCACAAATGTATTGGATGAAATAGCTTGTGGACCTTTGCGTGAAGGAAGGGCCTAGTGTGTGCATGCATATGAATGAATTTCATTCTATTCTCAGCTAGTTGACTTTATAGGGTATTGAGTTCAAGGATAACTTACCTCCCTTGTTCTTCCTTGTGATACTTCCCAAGTCATTGGACACTTTTCATACAACCATGTGTACTAATATACCTAATGATAATTTAAAATTTGAGGATGTTGAGGGTGCTTTATGAAAAGTAGAGCTTGAGTGGAAACACATAAGTGAAAGTAAGAGCAAAGCAAGAGAGAGAGACACCATATGTGAGAAGTCCAATAGTCATAATGTGTGACCGGCCTTTCCTTATTCAATAGTAAGTGAAAGAATAGAGTGATAGTGACGGGTGTCCACCACCTATAGTATATAGGTGTGCAATCACGATGTGTAAAGCAAATACAAGGCGGCATAGGCACAAGTGCCTTTACCCCCAACAACCTCCCACTTAAACGTGAATGTGCCTCTAGTGAGAAGAGAACAAGGACAAATTACAAATGTACATAAAGTACATTGAGATGAGGAATAGACACCATCTCATCCTATACCCATCATCCTCCTAAGAAAGGCAAAATGTTCCATTGAGGGACTTTTAGTGAGAAGATCTACAAGATTCTTCTTAGTCCAAGCTCAACAAACTTGCCCTCTACCCCCTCCCTGATAAAGTGATAGCACACCTCAATGTGCTTTGTCTTTGTATAGAAGATTGGTGGGTTCTTGGCCAACTCAATAGCACTCATAAAACATGAACATAGTGTAGGAGTAATAGTAATATCAAGGTCTGTTGCCACCAAATGGCCTAACCATAGGCCTTCCTTTGTAAGCCTTAATGGCTACAACATACTCTATGTTAGTAGTAGATAAGGCTATGCATTTTTGCACCCTGTATCCAAGGTATTGCATTTGTCACTGGGAACATGGCAAAAGGCCTCACATCAAAAGATATGCAAATGAGCATATGACAAAGGTTTTCTAGACCATACGTCCTTTGTAACCTGACAACCAATAGCAATGCACAAGGATTTGTTTATCAAGTGTATGGTAATAGTAACCGCCTCAGCCCCAAAATGCTATTGTAAGCCTGCATGGTTAAGCATACTACAAACTATCTCTTGAATTTGCTTTATGGGATATACTTAGAACTTATGCGAATAATCATCAATGATAGTCACAAAGTACTTCGCACCACCTAGTGATTGACAAGGCATGGGACCACATACATCAGAATGAAAAAGAGCCAAAGGCTCACCCATATACATAATACTAGACTTCTTATGAGAACTGCATGTCTACCTGCCATAAAGACAATGATCACATGAATCAAAACATTTGCAGTGAAGGGGCAAAAGATATTGCAAATGGGAATGCATTTTTATTCCTTTTAAGGACATGTGCCCAAGGCAACAATGGCATACAAATACATATAGTATGTAAGCCATAGCCAAAACATGGTCAATATATCCAAATACAAGCAAGCAATAGAGGCTGCCAACCTTGGCACCTTGGGCAAAGACAAGATTCCCAAGGATAATCTTCCACATGGATCACGAAAAGATACATGATATCCTATATCATTCAACTATCCAACAAAGAGTAGGCTTTTGGTCAAAGCTAGAATGTGGTGTACATCATGCAAAACAAAAGTACTGCCTGAAGCAGTTTTAGTCTAATATCACCAATGCATATAATATCCAATGCGAAGTCATTTTCTAGTCTCATAGAACTTGTTATTTTATGATAGAATGAAACCTATCCCTATGCGTGGTAATATGAAGAGAAGCCCCCAAATCAAGCAACCAACGCTGAGAAAAAGTGGATGAGGTATCAACCAACTAAGTAATATCAAGAGAAGAAGCTACCAAGATGTAATCATCATTAGACTTAGGCTCCAAGGCATTTATCTCCTCAATTTTCACGTCGGGCTTACTAATAACAATGATGTGACCATCAAACTTTTCTTGCACTTTATCCTTGCCTTTCTCTTTGTGTTTATCAACATGCATCTTATGGCACTAAGACTAAATATGATCTTGCTTCCAATAATAATGGCATGTAAGAGAGGCCTTACGACCATGGGACTTACTACGAGACTGACCGTGACATTAAGATCTCTACGTCTCTACCATGGTGGTCACTACCACTCTTACCATCATGTTTGCCCCTAACAGTCAATGCATGAAAAATATGGGCTACATTTACATTCTTTTTGTTTATCTCCTCTATGAGTAAGGCACCCCCAATATCCTGGAATTTTAAACCATCCTTAGGCATATTAGCACACATTCAAGTATAAGAAGTGTCACATGACTCGAAAAGTGTCACACAAGTAAGAACAAAGGAGGGAGATTATCCTTGAACTCAATGCCCTATGAAGTCAACTGGCTAAAAATACAATGAAATTCATTCAAATGCACAAATACACTAGTCCCTTCCTTCATGAGAAGGTCCATGAGTTGTTTCAACTAATTCATTTATGAAGTAGGACTTTGCTTGTCATAAAGATTGTATGTCATTTTCCATAACCAACAAAGTATTATCTTTAGGTGCCATAACATTAAAAAATACATATTTTTATAATGATAATATAAGAGTGGATTTACATAGCCCATCCAACTCATCCCAAGTATCCTAATCAATGCATTTGCAATTTACACTCTTGGTTTTCAAAGGCCTAGCTTGCTTCTTTTGAATCAATACCTGCCATATCTATGTCTTCCAATAAGTAAAATTTGTGACATTAAGATTTTCAATATTAAAAATAGCATTATCATTTGAAGAGCCAACCATAATGATAGTATACCAATGTAAAATCCAAGAGAATGGGCTATTGTAAATGACAGCAAATTAGCTCGCAAATCAATCCAATTAAGCTTTAATACCCATAAGTGAGTAAGCATAAAAGCTCAAAGAAACTAACCAAAGACTAAGTACATCAAATATAGCTTAAATCCAAGTGCCAAAGCATGTCATAACCATATTAGGGCCATAACCATATTAGGGCTTATATGTCAATGCTAGACATCACTGTAGATATGTAGCATACCATAAATACCATGTAAGCACAATAGGCATTCAAAGCATGGAGTTCATAGTTCTATACTTGCCATCCAAACTATTATGATAGCAATAAACCTTTGTGAAGCTATGCTAATCAATCTCTAAATAATCCAAATAGCATCCCAAATCATAACCATACCATAGAGGCACCAAAATAGCATCCCTGAAGCATCAAACATGCATTATCGAATTTATTGTTTGCTATCCAAAGTAGAACTGTTCTATTTTGTATGAAATAGAGAATTGAAAACTAAAAAAAATCAATTCTTTGACTACTCAAATCTGTAGTTCTCATTGCACACTTTGTTTCTAACTATAGAAGTCCTAAATCCGATATTGTATATAAAAGTTGTGGCCAAAATATAAAAGGGTTGTTAAGATGCCATAACTATCCACAACTTTTGTAGCATACTCTATATCCACTCAAAATGGACAAAATGACTATTTCTTAGCTCAATAAGCACTCAACAAGGCTCAACAATAAGCCTTGGGAGGCTCCTCAGTAAGCTGAGAGCAAGTTGGAACAAGTCGAGAGAAGGGAAGACTCAATGCTTACTTCAAGAGGAAGAAACGATGGATGCCATGAAATCTCGAGTTGAAACTTTGAATCTAGGCTGAAGGAAAGGATAAACAAGCTCCTTGAATGGTTCGCTCTAATACAGTTGAAAAGTAGAGCTTGAGTGGAAGCAGAGAAGTGGAAGCAAGAGCTATGGTGGATGGAGCAAGAGAGAAAGAGAGAGCTATATATGGAATCTCCAATAGTCATCATGTATGATCGGCCTTCCTTTATTCAATAGTCACTGAAGGAATAAAGAATAAAGTGACAGTAATGAGCACTTGTCACTTGTAGTGTATAAGTGTGTGGTCACGATGTGTGAAGCAAATACACGGTAGTGTAGGCATAGTTGCCTTTACCCCCAACACTTTACTCATATAAGAGATAAACAAAAAGAATGTAGATGCAGCCCACACTTCTCATGCATTGATTGTTAGGGGCATACATGATGGTAAGAGTGGTAATTACCACAATGATTGATAGAGACTCACAAAGATCTCAGTCTTGCGAGTAGTCTCATAGTAAGTCTCGCGGTCTTGTAAGTCCTCTCTAACAAGTGTGGGAAGTAGGGTCATATTTGGACACAGTGCCATAAGATGCGTGATGATAAGCACAAAGAGAAAGACAAGGGAAAAGTGTAATAAAAGTTTGATGATCACAACATTGTCCCTAGTAAGTCTAACAATAAGATTGAAGAGATAAATACAATGTAGCCTCGGTCAAATTACTAGCAGCTTCCTCTCTTAACACTTCTTAGTTGATCGATGCTTCATTCACATATTCTTAGTGTTGGCTACTTGATTTGAGGGCTTCTTATATTATTACCCAACATAGGGATTGGTTTAAGTCACATTACAACATGATAGGTTCTATAAGACTAGAAAATGACTTGGCATTGGATATTATTGTCAATGGGGATGTACATCTACAATTTCCTTTAAGCAACTCCTTTACTTTGCATAATGTATGTCACATACGGACTTAGACCAAAAGCCTTCTATCTATTGAATAGTTGGATGATGTAGGCTATTAAGTATCTTTTGGTGATTTTGCATTGAAGATTACTCATGGGAATCTTTTCTTTACTCAATGTGCCAAGATTGGTAGATTCTATTCTTTATTTGTAACTGGGTCCCTTAACCATGTTTTGGCTATGACTGACATACCACATGTATCTTTATGGCATCGTTGCCTTAGGCACATGTTCTTAAAGGGAATGAAAATGGTTACTCGTTTGTAATATCTTCCGTCTCTTGATTATAAATTTGTTTATTCTTGCGACCATTGTCTTTATGGCAGGTAGATATATAGTTCTCATAAGAAGTCTAGCATTACATGAATGAGTGAGCCTCTAGTATACTATATATCTACCATGTTTCTATGATTGTGCTAATATCGCTACTTTGTTTAGTAGAGCATTTAGTATTTTTTAGTTGACCATAAAATTTATCCATGTAAATCATATCATAAATAATTGACATTTTTTAAAATCTAATATTGACCACGTTTATTAGTGTTCCAAGATTACTGTTGCAAATGAAGATTTTAGAAACCAAACCTAATAGGAGCTTAGCATTATTTGGATAGTGCATGTGATAAATTATATCATTTTTTGAATTGTGCAACATGGAGCATGTTGAGTCATTCGATGTGAGATATCATGGGTTTAACCCTGATATTGTACTTTGCGCTCCCAATGCTCAAATGAATTTGTGCAAAATGAAGGATATGGCAAATAAGACATCAAGAAGTCATACCCTCAAACATGTTAGAGGATATACAATAACGTTGGATCCTTAAGGATCTTACGTCGCTTAGACTCCATTGAGAAAAGAGTAAAGAGTTTGTCCAAAAATCAAAGTGACTTAATTTCTTTCTCTAAAAACTTTGGTGATTGTTTGTGGCGAGTTGAACAACCATTGTAAGAGAAGGATGATGGCAAGTTGGCTAATGTAGGTGGAAGGAATAAATGGATACATAGGAGAAATATGTGAGCACATGCAAAAAATGTAGCCAGTAGAAACCTCTAGAGATTATGAGAAGAAGCTATTTCAACTAACTAGAAGTAGTAGCCACATCGAGAGTGGAGTACATAAGTTTCTTGCTCACATATATGTCAACTTGCATGGATCATAGAGTTTCTCGCGATGCACAAGTTGCCTTTTTTAAAGTTTATTTCAATAGATTTTTAGCCATATCAACCTAGATGAATCATAACATGACTTCATCCTCAAAGCCAAAGTTTAGCAAACATTTTTAATCTTCCTCTTCATTTTGATGAACAATCAAGTAGAAGGATTTCAAATAGTTGAATTTCCAAATTCACTAATGTGCTCAACTTGTTTTATCTTCAGCAAATAACTTGATATAGTATGAAATTAATAACATCGTATCATATTATTATAATATATATACTTTTCATGTTTTTTCTTGGATTTGCTATAATATATGATGCTCCTGGTATGTTATGTTTTGCTTGATGTATTTCCTCAAGCCTCTATTCATATACACTCTTAATATTCCAATTGTGTGTTTTTGTTTGCAATTTCATACCTAGATCAATTGTAACATGGCCGCCATTTTTACACACTCATATTATTCGAGTCATGTTTTTTGTTTGCAGTTTCTCTTGTATTTTATTAAGGCAAGGTAACAAATGAGCATATTAATTTGGTTTGCACTATATTTTCTCTTAGTTTTCCTTCCACGATGGTGCTCCTAGTACATGTTTTACATAGGGATCATGCCTTAAATGCATGCAGACATGCTCTTAATGTTACTAAATGTAAACATAGGTACAATACAGGAGTTAGAATAGAATTGCACCAGCTATATGTATCTTATTCTTACATACAAAATATGCATATGTTAATGTCTGCAAGAGATATAAATTCAATGTCATTCTTAAGATACAAGATCATTCTATGTCTTCATTACCTTCGGATATGAGCATGGCCTTGGTCAATGATCAAGGACATGGTGGTTGCACAAGCAATTTCAAGTTGCAAGTTGCAATTGGGGCTATGAATCAAACTTATGAGTAGGATGCAAATTATCATAGATTGTCAACTATCAATGGTGAAATGTGAGCTTTAGAAGCGCAATCGGTTGTCAATGAACACAATGCACTTGACATTAGGCTAAATGCTAATATATATATAAGTAATACTGATGTTGAGATAATGGATAGGCAATGCAGAAATAACCACCCTATGTTTCTTCCAGAAAATGTTCGATTTTGTTCTATTCTCCATGAAATACCAACCTTAGAAGCTCATCCATCAACAACCATTGTTCTATATCAAAAACCACCTAACAAAATATTGGAACACTATGAGAGGTTTATGAGCTTTTCACGGCCAAGTCATGGCACTTAGAAATAAAGAGTATGCATGTTGTTTTAATAGGAAAACATTGTTATAGAGGTGGAAAAGTAGATTTACCACCTTTACAACTACCACCACAACCTCTACGTGATTTATTGGGTGACTCACATCCACGTGGTGGAGAATTCAAAAAGAACATATGTGCTTACAATAGTGCTCTCGCATTTGTTTCAATGGGTGCAAGAATAGACGAGCTTTTACCTTAATATCGTGGTTATACCTTCTAAGTTCATGGATCAATATATCATCACATCGGTTCTCTCTTACCAAATGTGATTGAAAATCAAAGACCAAATTTTGCACCAATTTATATTTATGATACTAAACATGAGCTATCAAATCATATAGGGGTTATGTCTAGGTTTCTACCTAATTTGTTGGAGGAGCTTCAATGTATGACGCACGAACACAATGTTTATACAATAGCATTTGGATTAGTGGGTGCATGTTTGCAAGCCAATCCATATGTGGATGTAAGAATGACTATTTTTGGGAATCAAAACAATATTTTGTTTCAATTATAGGTGAGATTGTTGCAATCATACATGGGCAAGGTGATGCTTTATTGCCTGGCCAAACTGCATATGATTGCCCATATCTTACTAGCTGAGTTTTCCATGAAAAACATAAGGATATTATGTAATCAATAATTAAAAATTAACTCTTTGACAAGGTTTCTAAATATGTTTCTATGTTACAATTCTAGAATAGAGGATTACCTCATTCTCACACACTATTAATATTAGAGCCATGATTTAAGCCCACTCAACCAAAACACTATGATAGATTAGTGTGTACTAAACTTTCAAATAAAAAAAATTTCCATATTTATATCAAACTCTCACCAAATGCAACATACATGGTTCATGTGGGGTGTTTGATTGAAAAACTCCTTGTATGAGGGATGGTTGATATACAAAGGGATATCCAAAAAGATATGTCCACCTAACTATAGTTGATAATACCGGTTATCATGTGTATAGATGACAAGACGATGGAATTAAGCCCAATATAAAAGGTAATATCCTAGATAATCAATGGGTTGTGCCATACAATCCTTACTCAAGTCTAAAATACAATACACATATAAATGCAGAGGTACGCTCCACAATTGCTGTGAATCATGTGACCATTAGATCGACAACTACACATGATTTCACATCAAATGAGGTGGGCAAGCAAGATATAGATGAATTTGAGAGTTATTGGTATGTGTGGTACATTTTTGCTTTTGAGGCATGTTAGTGAATATTCAAGCATTAACTTTCTGATGAGAAACTTGATATTCAAGCTTACAAATGCACTTACCTAATGAAAATAGTGTTGCTTTTCATGACTCCGATAATATTCTAAGGTGATACAAAATAAAAATGCTCAAAAATAACTCTTAAAAAGTGGTTTACTTGTAATTGTATGCATTCTGAGGCTAACACACTTATGTATTAAGAGTTTTCAACATATTGGGTTTGAAATGCACAAAGGAAAATAGGGACTAAGAGAAAGCAAGGAAACACATGTGGTCAGATCTATCTTGTTGCTCCTACATGCGGGGAGAAGTACTATTTGTGTCTACTCCATACTATGTGCAAGGAACACACTTCATTTAAGGCCTTGTGTCCAATTGATAATGTCATCTATTCTACTTATAAGGAAGCTTGCATAGCAAAAGGTATGCTGATAGCCAATGAAGAATGGTATATATGTTGTCAAGAAGTTGCATTGATGCAAACTAGTTTATAGTCGAGGATCTTGTTTGTCTCTATTTTGGTATTTTGTGAGCCTCACACAACCTGGTCAACTTTGGAAGGACTTTTTAGAACCACTCAAAAAGGATATAGTACATCTATTATCTTTGTAAAATAGACCAAATGTTTATTTGTAAGATGAGGCTACTAATGAAGCATTGTTGCATATGCAAGATCTTTTGTGTCAACATGGTTGCACCTTAGTTGACTATCTAGGATTACGTGAGGCGAGGATGTATCACTATGCAAACCCTTTGCTACAAGATGAATTGACTTATGACAAAATGAAAGAAAAGAAAACTTTCTTTGCTTTGAAAGCTATGCTTAATGATAGGCAAAGGAATGCTTTTCTAGCTATAATAAATTCCATTGATAATGGTTCAAGTGAAATATTCTTTTGAGATGGTCCACATGGTTCATGAAAATTTTTTCTCTATAAATGCTTACTAGCAAAGTTACATAGTCAGGGTTGCATTGCCTTGGCCATAACATCTTTTGGTGTTGCGGCATTGCTTCTTCCAAATGGTTATAGCCATTCTACTTGCAATATACCTATTTAGAATAATCTTATTGAATTGTTGAAAGAAATTAGCCTTATTTTATGGGATGAAGCTCCCATGATGCATCAATACACTTTTGAAGTGCTTGATAGGACTTTGAAGGACATAATGCACAATGATAGGCCATATGGCAGCAAGGTTGTTTTGCTTAGTGGAGATTTTAGGCGAATCTTACATGTTGTACCAAAGGGTAGACATGAGGATATTGTGGGTGCAACTTTTGTTGTTCCAATTTATGGCAGCACATCAGAATTTGAAACTAATCTAGAACATGCGGGTAATAGTGGATGGGCATTGCTTTATCAAATGGATGCAAGACATCAAAGATGGAAAATCTTTATCAGATAATGATGGTAGGCTACAAATTCTAGTTGGAATGGTATTGAATTGGGGGGTCAATGCATGACTTGGTTAAATGCTCTTTAAATATATCTATCAAGATGTGGATAACGTAAATGATCATAGGTCCTTCTTTAGTAAGCGTACCATTATTCCATGCCGAAATAGTGAGGTAGAAATGTTAAATAATCATGCATTGTAGTTGATGCAAGGAGAGATCAAGCAATATTATAATGTTAATTCTATTTGCAGAGACTGATGAGAACTCCTTCTTGTACTTTGTGGAATATCTTAATTCTCTTGACCTTGGTGGAGGTATTCCTCCTCATGTCTTTCTATTAAAGATAAATTCTCCAATAATGTTTCTTAGAAAATTGAATATTGCTAAATGTCTATGTAATGACACCAAACTTATATGCAAGGCATTTAACAAAAAAGTCATTGACATTGAGATAACAAAATGAATCAATGTTGGGGAAAGAGTATTCATCCCAAGAATAACCTTTATCCCAATTGCATTACAACTTCCTTTCTCTATGAAACATATGCAATTTCCTGTCCGTTTAGCATTTGTAATGACAACTTAATAAATCTCAACAACAAACATTATCATATTTGGGGTTACCTCTAAATACGCTAGTTTTTACTCATGGGAAACTTTATGTTGCACTCTCTCGAGTAAAATCACCACGTGGATTGAAGGTCTTGCTAAGTGAGAAAGAGGATATGGTAAATACCACCATCAACATTGTATTTAAGGAAGTTCCACAAAGAGTATTATAACCTCTTATTTCCTACTTTAACATTTTGTCAACATTTTTGTGCAAGTGTAAGGCTTTCATTGCTTGCTTCAAGACTTTAGTACTTATACTCTTAAGAACATATTCATATATAAATTCTCTTGAGTAAAATCACCACTTGGATTAAAGGTCTTGCTTAGTGAAAAAGAGGGTACCACCATCTCTCATTTTCTCCTTTAACAATTTATCAACATTTGGTTTGGTTTATGTAAAGTCTTTCATTACCTGTTTAAAATTTTTAGTTCTTATGACATTAAAAACATGCTCATATATAATTTTAATTTATGATTTATTGAAATTAGTTTTATTTTTAAAGTTATTTATTATTAGTTTAGTCCACGATAATATTTTTAATGGATTTTTTGTTGTGACTCTTTTAGCTTTTTAGTATACAGCTATGGCTATTTTCAAGTGCTACTGTATGCTTCCAAATTCTATAACAAATTCAAGAGATGTTGCGTCCATTAACTTCAAATGATAGAGATGTTGCATCCATTAACTTCAAATGATATCATTTGTAGAAGCCTAGCATGGATAATAGAGAGGCTATCCAATGATCACTTTATTAATATGGGCACTTCTTTGTTTATAGAGATTTGCTACCAGAGCTATAGTCAATGCTATCACCTATTGCCATTTGATTGTGAGGATAGTATATCTTGCTCACACGTAAGCTATATCCCCCATGATTGGAGTAAGTGGGAGTTGTAAGACCTATCTTGCTTTGAGACTTTGCATCAATTTCACCCCCAATCTGCAAGTTACTCAACAAATGAAAAGGCTTGACAAGTTACCTCACCAAATATGATTTACTTATTTTTGAAGTTAATCTTGAGTATATATGTGAGTTAACTGATATGTGTTCTTTTTAAATTTTAGGTGAAATAACACAACAATCTAAGAGGGATGTGATATAACTTCACCCCTCCATGTACTTAGTGCACCAAATTTGACAAATTTTGGGAGGAAGAGGAAGCTATCGTTTATATAAATTTATGTTTATGATAGTTGCTCTTTAACTTTCAGATTTTGGGCAAAGAAAGTAGAGATTATGTTCTATAAGCTTTATAAACTTTTTTAAGATTTGTGTTCTCCTCTATTCAAGGTATCAAACCCTATGCTTAAAGATATGTTTTACAACCTTCTACAAATTTATTTTTAGCAATGGTCTTAGAAAACTAAACTATGGTTATTTCTAGATGTAAATTGCAATTATATTGGGAAAACCTCTATATTTCTTATCAAAGGAATAATTTGGAGTGTATTTAATGTGTGGCTTTATACAAAAGTAAGAAATACATTTGATTTTTATATTGTTATTTAGATGTGGCTTAAAAAGCCAAACACAAGTTCTCAATTTAAAGATGTAGTACGAGGTACACTTAGTTTTCTCTTAATGTGTATGTGGATGTATACATGATGTAAAGGCTACTTGGTGTTGCGTGTAAAAAGCATAACATTGCACATATTTATTAAAATAGGTTTTATGCTTCTATGCAAAGATTTGGCAGTTACTAACATCGGTGTCAAGTATTGACCTAACATTGGTGTGATCCATAGGATACGTAGTGCTCCAACTATCAATGACATTGGTGCAAAACACTAGGAGAAACATAGTGCTTCAAAGTTTGGCATGAAATGCCAAACTTAAGTAGCACTAGCCTTGGTGCAAAGCACTAAGAGGAAAGTACGCATGGATCACCTCCTTTACATATTAAAAGGAAAGAACCAAACCTAACACCCAAAGTACCAAAAAGAAGATGAGTCTACATGGCATATCCACAAAACCAAGCATTCAAGCAAAAAATAAAACAAATGTTCACTATATCACATGTATATTCAATACTCGCCCCTCTCTCTCTTTTCCTTCTTCTTTTGTATCATCCTGCTATGCACATGATGAGCATTCATTGTCAAACCATGATGAGCACATCTCTCTCTCTCTCTCTCTCTCTCTCTCTCTCTCTCTCTCTCTCTCTCTCTCTCTCTCTCTCTCTCTCTCTCTCTCTCTCTCTCTCTCTCTCTCTCTCTCTCCCTAGTGTCTGTCTTCATGCAGTGTCTTTTTATAGTTTTTGCTCACATCATGGAGCCATCTTGAGCTATGCATACTTGCATCACAACCACCCTAAACTATTGAAAGATGGTGAGCCTTCTTGACCATGCCACACTACAATCTTGTTTGATTGCATAGCAAAACCTAATAGCCCATCTTCAAGCCCAAATCACTTGCATAATGCTCAAGGGCCCAACTATAGCATGAGCAGGTTTGCATTTTAGGAAATGGAGAAGTGGTGCAAGATTAGGATCAAAGAACATGAGCCAAGATCTCAATGTATGCTTTGGCAGGGCTTCTACTCTCATATGTTAAAGAAGAAGATAGACGATATCGTCCCTTGATTTGTTAATGAGTTTGTGGACCTAAGGTAGGTATACTATGTGCACATTTGATTTCCTGCAACAAGCACATGCATCTTTTCCTTACTAATGATCTTTTTTTCTCACTAATGTCCTTTGTTTGCAAATTGTTCCTAGATTGTTCGTCATGTTAGTTTGCATGGTCTCTCTGCCCAATAAGCATGAGGGAGAGAACTCAACGAAGAAGCTTGCAATTTTTATGTTGCCTTGGGAGTAGCAAAAGAAATTGAGATAGGAGCAAAGGATGTGGAGGAAGATGGCTTAGATGGTAATGCCTTGGTGAGGAGGTGAAGTTCGTGAGAGGAGTAGGTTGTAAGGGTAGGTGTCAATAATGGGGTTGCATCATTACATCCCTAAACAAGGACTACCCAATTGAGAAAACCTAAAATGAAGCACACATTTCATGACATCCATCTAAACAGTGCTTGTTGAGAGAAGACATGGCAATGATTTGCAGGAAAGGCTCTCTCTCTCTCTCTCTCTCTCTCTCTCTCTCTCTCTCTCTCTCTCTCTCTCTCTCTCTCTCTCTCTCTCTCTCTCTCTCTCTCTCTCATAGTTTTGAGCCTACGAGAGAAAAGTGAGTAATGTTTGTTTAGTTTGTTTGTGAGGCTAGTAACATATTGAGAAGAATAAGGGTTGCTTTGCATCTCTTTCTCACACACATTCATGCACACCCACATGGGGTATCACATGAATCAATTAGTAGATATATGTAGAGATACACATATGCACACGTTTGATGAGGTTCTTTGGCGGGGCCATGCTCATCTAAGGAGCTTAGCTTAGCCCATCCAAAAAGAGAGATAAGGGCCGTAACCTTAGAAAGAAAGAGAGAGAGAGAGAGAGAGATAGATCTTTCCTCCATAGCTTAGGCTCTATACTGTTTGTAGGTTTCATTAGTTATCACAAAAAACATTGTCGAGCTATCATAAAAAGCATGGTGGCCAAAGTTTCGCAAAGATAGGTTGATGATAGCTTATGACTGTAGATAGTTGCCTATGAAGGATTGGGATCGATGCATTATGTGGTGCTATACCATTAGCACATAATGGTAAATTCATTTTAAGAAGAAGACACGCCATAGCATGTACCAATGAGAAAGTGAATTTCAATTATTTTAGAAAAAATTATGTAAAATAATTTTAAGAGAAGAATATACAAAGTATGATGTTAATTTTACATGAACAATACCCAATGTTGACTCCAAAACACCATATTCAGCATGGTCCTACATGGCAAGAGGGGGATGTTAGATGCTTATTTGATCATTGTGAGAAACCTTTCAATAAGTTTGTAGACTTATGGACAAATTTATTCCATATTATGATATATCTTGTCATTGGTATTCATTAATACGTTAGTTTTTCCACGACAAATCCAATATTCAATTTTTAAAAGAGAATTTGTAATGTTTATTTGGCTGATAGAGAGATCAAGTACATGTTATGTTAACTACCACTACAAGATATAGGCCTCATGCCAACGTTCAAAGTGATGAAAATGTTCACCAAAAAAATTACCCCCGTCGTCGCTAAACACATCGGTATTAGCAACGCCATAGAACCATCGCTATCGACGTCGCCATTAGTGACGCTTTGCGACACAAACTGCGATCTAATAGCGACGTGTGTAGTAAATTTGCGACGCTAATAGCGACGGTTACAAAGAAAAAAAATTGTGGCCCATACAAAAGAGTTACAGTAAAGTGTACAATGCTCGTTAAAATCAAAGCAAAGTGTACTTGAATCCATAAAACTAATACATAAAATAAGTACAAGATCATATAATGAAAGCGCTCATGGAATCATGGCAAGATACAAAGGATGATAATAAGATAGTGCATAGAAAATGCCTACATAAATCACATGACCAAAAAAAGAAGAGGATGTGCGCTCCACGGATCCAAGTGCGAGCTATAGATCCTTGCCATCTGAAAGCTCATCCCATCGTAAAGGAGAATCAAACGGACTCTTCAAAAAAAGAAACAACTACACATCAGCCCACCACCATACAATAATGAATTTTAATTAAAATGAGTAAATACGGACAAGACATATGAGTGACTTACTAGGCCGCCACGTGTATACAATATATCGATCAATGCAGTGAGACCGTGTCTCTCTGCATATCAAGTCTGTAGGGGCTGATGGGATCGCGGTTTGTAATGGAATGCTACAAAGAAAACAAAATACAAATGTTAGAACACGATTATCAGTACAAGTGATATTACAAAAAAATAAGCGAAAAGAACAAAAGAAAAACTTACAAAGTCCTCCATATAAGTCCTGTGGCCGCCACTCCTAAGATGATGGACCACTCCTGCCTCTAGTCATGCCCTCGCTACCTTGCGCTGCTGTCTCCAATGTCCTGGAAAATCTATAGCCTCCTCCCTGAGTCGGTGCCAGTCATCTGCATCTAGCCACTCGAGCTTTGAGGACCCACTCTTAAGTGCCTTGCGTGCGTATTGCCTATGTGACATGTACGCACGAATGCACTCCATCATCCAGCCTGTGGAAAACCTATCTGCTGCAGTGTTGGATACCAGAATCTCCTCATGCAAGGATGCTACTATGTAGTCCTTACTCCCCTCTTGTATGTTCTTCTAATCATCCAAGAGGTTGTGCCAAAAAACTTGTTGGCACAACTCTCTCATACGAGACATCACCCTCCTCCCCTCGTCATTCATGATGACAGCTCATGTCCTATCATCTACAAGGTATCCATACCCCCCTAGGGTATGTCTAAGATGTGTCGTCTGCCACCTATTGTCTTGGGCATATCCAAGAGACCCCTATACATTTAGTGTATCCACGGGGGTGGTATCTCTCGAAGTAGTATCCATAGGGGTGCCACCTGTGGATGGCTGGAGCAAAAGCTGGGTGGAGTGACTGGAGTAGATGTCCCCACATGTGTGACAGATCCCACAGGTGACGCAGCTCCAACAGAACCACGAGACAGAGACATTGCGTCAGTACCTCCACAACAACCACTTGAGCCACCCTCTCTCGAACCTGCACGAGAGTGAGGAGTAGCACCTATATCTCGAGCTGCCAACCACAGGCTCATCGCATCCATGTCTCCGCAGCATCCCCCATAACCACTCCCTCCATCTGGCCCAAGTTTGGAGCGTTGACCTTGTCTACTAGAAATCGAAGCATCAGAGCGTATTGAAGTAGATCTAACGAAATGGCCTGATGGTGTCCGAGACAGCTCCTGGTCTACCATATCTCTGAATCGAGCCATCTGATCTAGAGACATACGTATGAAGATCTCCTATAAATCCTCGTAGCTCATCCCTTGACTCATCATGCGGATCCAAATATCCATAAAGGTCACCTACATAGATAAAAATTGATGTTAGCATAATTAATATAAATCAAGCAAAGCACGGTAATAAAAATCTTAAACAAATGATCTCACTTAAAACGCATATTCAAGAGTACCCTTATAAGCAATTCATCAACGAATTGAGTAAGTAGATGCTCCAAGTATGACGTACCCTATGGTCCCATGTCAATCTCCTAACACAACTCCGCATACACTGGAAGGTCGAATTCTTGGCCTCCTGTCTTTCCATCATTGTTACCCGATTCTGCCTCCTCTACATGCTCCAAGCTTTGGGCGGTCTCCACCTTGCAATATTGACCCCTCTATCTGCATATTGTCCTCATCTATGCTAGGAACATTACTTTCATCATATACTCTCGCACTTCGGGGAGCTAATGGTACGAGATACCACCATCGAGGTTGTCATGGGTTTGGATAAAAATTTACATGTTCAAAATCACGTACAAGAGAGATTTAACATTTGTGACATATACCATGGATCGTAATAAAATTTAAAAAAACATGAGTTCATGCACATGTTCACAATGGGCCGACAATACAAACGTGTCGTGCAAATTCGTCCATCTTTTTTTGGAATCTATTTTAAGAAATCTAGATGGACCTCGTCGAACAGTTGCCCCGGCTCCTTCAAATACCACTTTGAACCACTGCACATCGAATAGGATCATGGAGAAGCTACAGTAATCCACCGTAATAATACTTTGCAAGTTTCCAAAATACTCCGTCTCATCTATAACGGTGTTTGGATCCATTGCTCCTCGTCGGCTCACTTACTCAACCTTTGCCATGATACCACAATCTATTGTGGAGCGCATTTTGTCAATACGCTCCACACGAAAATATCATCCGTGTGACCACACCACATTGTATATTTTGTATTGTATATTGAAATGATTAATTAGTTGTTGCATATAAAATCTAAATACAACGGCTTATAAAACACGTGGTCACATCCCCTTAAGAGTTCCTACTCCTCAATTGAGATCTCCACCCCTTTGCAAGAGGCTGCAGTCAAAGCTCCATGCAACCATTGCATTGACATAAACCGCGGCATCTCCTCCATGCCCTCAGGATATGATATTAAATCGGTCGATTGCGCGTACTACATTGAAATTTAGATCGCGCTTCTTCCCGATCTTTCCTAGCTTACTCGTACCTAGCGAGCCACGTCTCCATGGAGAAATAGTGCAACATACAAAAATGATTCACTTTCTCCTCCATTGCAGCATCCATCCTTTTTCTATCCCATTTACAACCACCACATCTCCGGCAGTCCATCATCGTCCTTCAGTGACCATAGCATACTATTGTCTGAATCCATATTGGTAGCCACTGTGAAATATGCACTAACACCTCATACACCAACCAAACTTGAGTCATGCTACCTTCTGGCCAAGCTCGTTGTCGCGCAAAGCCTTTTAGGGTTTTCATGAAATGCTCCAAGAAGAACATCCATCGCGTATGGACAAGTCCCACAATCTCCACTTTATCTACAATATACACCACAAGCTAGGTTTGTATTGTGAGTATGCTGGTGGGCAAGTACTTCTCAAAGATACAGACCACCGTCTCCATTGCTCCCTGCCTTGCGGATTCAATAAATGATGTCTTGATCTCCTTTTGTGAGATCCATTGCACTAAATTTAACAACCTGTAAATCACCCCGCAATCACGATCAATAGTACAAACTATCCCAAATGAAGAAGCATTACGAGCAACAACTAGACTCCAAATAGCAAAATATGCACACGACTTACAATCCATTCGTAGTACAAACCTGATATATCTTATGCCAATCATGGGATTTTAGCCTTGATAATTGGTCGTCTTTAGAAAACACGGATATGAGAGAATGCATCATACCCATTGGAGTGTGGATAAACTTGATAATTTCCTTTTCAAAGCACTTTTCTTTAGTGGACAAAACCCAAGGAGTGCGAGGTAGTTGTAAGTGACCATCAGTACCTGACTACGGCCAAAGCGCCTCCATCTTGCCTACCTCCTTCAAATCCATTCATGCCCTTGCAGTGTCTCTCTTTCCTGTGATGTGGTCCCATAGTAAGCTGCCCACATTCTTGAAAATATGCATGAGATCCAATGAGTTGATCTGTAAGTGGGTCCAATATGACAACTTGTAGAAAATTGAGAACCGTCGCATTCCGTTTGGATGCAACTCCGTGTGGACCATTTTCAACTCGTACCAACTTTGGGCATTCATTCATGCTAGAGGTTGTTCAAGAAAACCTTCCCTCGGTTCATGACCCTCCAACAAGAAAGCGGCGTGTCCTTGATATACTTCCTTCTTTATAGTTCGTAACCTTCGGGAGTCTAACCGTGGCCCCCACACAATAGACATGCATGATAACCTGAGGTAACCAGACATGTCCCAACATCCAAATATCCTGTGAATACAAAATTGAATGAGCTATAATAGATATTACCAACGAGAATGGAAGCCTACTTACCTGAGCGCTCCCTGAATCCCGAAAAGTCATGCATGGTCCACATGAGAATGGCTCGTATATTGGCAGACCGTCAACCATCGCGCTTACTCATATCTTCCACGGCGATCCCCTCCTCCCACAAAATCTTAAGCTCATCGACTAATGGACAGAGATAGATGTCCATATTCTTGACTTTGTAATGGCTAGGAACAAGCTAAGGATTAGGTGTCCTTTCTTCGTAGAAAGCCATGGTGGGTTGTTGTAGTTAACAAGGACTACAAGCCACACACTGTAAGAAGTTGAGCGGAGACCGAATGGGTTCACGCCATCCATAGCAAGACCGAGGCGAAGGTTCCTTAGCTCTCGTGCAAAGCTTGGAAAGGTAGAGTCAATGTGGCTCCATGCGTGTAAATCTATTGATATTCATTGGACTCCATCTCTGGATCTATTCTGTGCATATCATTGTCAAGCTCGCCATGCCTGATGTACGAAACATGTGATGTATACGGGGGATAAGCAAAAAGTGTCTAAGAACTTTTTAAGGGATTGTCTACCCTTGCAAGTCGTGTCGATACTTGTGAGCACTACACTTTGGACATGTCTCCACAGTCTCATATTCTCCTTCAAACAACACACAATCGTTGACATATGCATAAATGCTTTTATCGATTTTTGATGATTTGTTATTATGTTTAATTGTTATTAAAGTGATTATTTTATTGATACTTATTATTATTATTATTAATTAGTTAATAATTAATAACTATTTAGTTATTTAATTAATTAAAGTTAGTTGATATATGATTTGTTGATTAATTATTGTTGATAGTTATTATTATTATTTAGTTATCATAATGTTATTAAAATATTATTTGGTTATTATTATTATTATTATTATTATTATTATTAATTAGCTATATATTAATTAATAAATTATATAGTTATCTATACTCCTTTTGTTGAATTGAAAGTTGATAGTTATAGATTATAGATATAGATTAATTAATTAGTTATTATTTAGTTCTTATTATTATTATTTAGTTAATCTTATAATATTATTAACATTAATAATTAGTTAATAGTTATTTGTTGATAGTTAATAATTAATAATTAATTTAAAAAATAATTATTTGTTATTATTATTATTATTAACATTGATAATTAGTTAATAGTTATTTGTTGATGTTGATGTTGATTTGATTGTTGAGGAACCTGATAATTAATATTAATTAGTCATTATTTAATAATTATTTGGTTGTTTCATTAATTAATAGTTGAAGTTGATGATGCTGATTGATTATTAGTTATTAATTGATCAATTAATAATGACTATTTTGTATTAATATTGATTAATATAATATAATATAATAATGTGATATAGTAAATTAAACTAATAAACAGAATAGATATTAGTATTAGATTGTTTAGTACATATTAGTAGTAGTGATTGATTTAATAATTAATTAAATAATAATGAACTTTTACTACTTATTAATATTGATAATATTAATTAAATCATAGTAAGTTGTTGATTAATTATTAATTATTAATTATTTTAATTAACTAGTTAGTTAATATTAATTTTTGGTTATTGATATAATATTTATAGTTATTATTATAATTATAATTATATAGATCATATAATATAGTTATAATTGCAATTGTAATATTGATTGATTGATTAGATATTAATTAATTACTAATTTTATTAACTTTTTAGTTATTAATATTAATTATCAATTATTATTATTATATTAATAGTTAACATTTATAATTATAATTATAATTATACAATTGTATTATATAATTATAGTTATTATATGGTTATAGTTATAATTATTATAATATTAATATAATGTATATAAAATAATAAAGTATATATATTATAATAATAATACAATGTGATATCATTAGTGGTAGTAAAGTAATTAATTTAATAATGAATAATGAATTGTGATTATTGATTAATATTGATTAGTTAGTTTATTAGTATTAGTCTTAGTAAAGTAATTAATTTAATAATAATAAGTAATTGTTATTAAATCATAGCAATCAATACTTAGAGGTTGATTAGTAATAGTAACTAACATTGATAACTATTAATAATTAAATCATAGTTATTAATAGTTAATGGTTAATTATTTATAATTAATATATTAATTAATAGTTATTAGTTATTTATTGATAGTTAATGGATTAATTGATGATTAATATTAATTGATATTAGTTAAAGTTATTTAATATTAATTAATTAATTAATAATTATATAGTTATATGGTTATGTAACTATATAACCATATAATAATTATATAATATAATACTAGCGTTCCTTGTGCGCTTCCCCCGCAAGGAACGTTATCCCACTTCGCAGCAACTTCAGCGGGGTGCGAGGGAAGCCTATCGCATAGTAGCTTTGCCACCCTTGAGCACATAAACATCACATGCTTCACTATCACATGCTAATACTATCACACGACAGCTTCACTTCCCTATCGCACAGTAACTTTGCCACCCTTGAGCCCAAAAACATCACATGCTTTACTCTCCTCTACTCACAACCCCTCTTATCTCTGACCCCTTTTACACCTCCCCCCTATGTATTCACACTCTCGCTCACACACACACACACACACACACACTCTCTCTCTCTCTCTCTCTCTCTCTCTCTCTCTCTCTCTCTCTCTCTCTCTCTCTCTCTCTCTCTCTCTCTCTCTCTCTCTCTCTCTCTCTCTCTCATGTATAAAAGGCCAGATATGCATTTGCATCCATGAGTACATAGACGCATATATACATGCAATGACCATGCACCAAACTTGTAAACTTGTATCCATACTTGCTCTACACAACAGTTATAGAAGTAGCTCTACATATCGTTGGATGTTACAATTATGAGAAATAACATTGCTATGCTGAAACAAACCATAAAGAAGATACATGAACCACACCACAAATTTTCAGTATATCCAAGCATTACATACAGACTCTTAGTATTAATAACCTAAACATGTGAAGCAAAGCCCGAAACCAAAGTTTGTTCTAGAGACTGCGCCAATAACTTCGCACCACAAATTCAAGTATCAATAAACCACAAAGCGTCACTCCTTGATTGTGCATATGCATCTACATCCAAATGTTACAAAAATTTTGAAACTTCCCATGGGGCCCAACCAAAATGAAACTTTCTTTTCTTTGAGAAATCATTGGGAAATTTTCCATTCTCCAATACAGCATGGCTAGGTGAAGCAAGCCCCATCGCCACTGTTCGTCTTGGTGATGATACAACAACAATACCTAGCCTAACATCCGCAAACCACTCGGTAGGCATTGTTACAGCTTGATGTAGCGTCACAAAACAATAGAGGTCTTTAGATTCATGCATCGGCCACCCCCTTGGTATCCTGTCTCAATGTGAGATTATTGAAACCTCTTATCATATTCAGCTTCACCCATATGCACTCAAAAACACTGAGTATACCCACAACATCTTCCCCCCTGGTCTATGCCTCTCCTCTGTTTGCAACCCCTCTCCCACACCATTTTTACATCTCTCCCTGTCTTTTTACACACACACACACACACACACACACTCTCTCTCTCTCTCTCTCTCTCTCTCTCTCTCTCTCTCTCTCTCTCTCTCTCTCTCTCTCTCTCTCTCTCTCTCTCTCTCTCTCTCTCGTGTACACATGCATAAAAGGATAGTTATGCATTTGCATTTAGGTGTATAGAGACTCATATATGTATGTAATGCCTTTTATGCACCAAACTTGTAAACTTTGCCCATACTTACTTTGCATGATATCTAGAAGTAGCTCTATACGATCCTTGGATGTTACAATTAGAAATAACATTGCACCAAACCATAAACAAAAGACATGCTAAATGCATATTTTGTATCATTGAGTGCAAGAAATCACATGCTTGATCACTATATTCTCTCTATCCCGAATCTCTCTTAATATTTTTTGCCTCTTTCTCCCTCTCCCTAACCCTTTTCACCCCCCTTCTCCATTTGTGACTCTTCTCGCATCTATTTGTTACCCATCTCTCTTTCTCGCATCTATCTTCCTCGTTTCCTCCCTCCCTTTTTATCTCTCTTCTCCCTCCGCAACCTCTATCTCTTCCTCCCTCCCCCCCTTTTCACCTCTCCCTCCCTCCCCTCTTTTATCCCCCTCATCTACTCGCAACCTCTCTATCTCTCACCCCTTTTACACCTCTCCCCTCTGTATTCACACTCACTCACTCTCTCGCTCCCTCTCTTCCTCTCTCGCCCTCTCTCTCTCTCTCTCTTACATGCATGTATAAAAGGCAAGACATGCATTTGCATCTAAGAGTACATAGACTCATATATACATGCAATAACCATGCACCAAACTTGTAAATTTGCATCCATACTAGCTTTGCACAACAATTAGAAGTAGCTCTAGATGATCCTTGGATGTTACAATCAGAAATAACATTGCTACATTGAAACAAGCCACAAGTTTTAAGCATATCCAAGCATCATATACAAACTCTTAGCAATATTAATAATCCACACAGGTGAAGCAAAACCCGAAACCAAAGTTTGCTCTAGAGACTGCACCAATAACTTTGTTCCATAAATCCAAGTATCAACAAACCACAAAGCATCACTCCTTGATTGCGCCTATGCATCTACATCCAAATGCTACAAAAATTTTGAAACTTCCCATGGGGCCTAACCAAAATTAAGTTTTCTTTTCTTTGAGGAATTACTGGAAAATTTTCCATTCTCCAACACACATGGCCAGGTGAAGCAAGTCCCATTGCCACTCTTTGTCCCAGTGATGGTACAAGGGACATGATACTCTTTTCTCTCTTTCTTGCACCTAAAATTTTAGAAGCCCACAATGTAAATGTAAACACATCTAACAATCAACAAAGATTACTTAACATTAGAATAACAATACATGGCCTAACATCCATAGACCACTCGAAGGCATTGTCACAGCTTGATCTAGCGTCACAAAACAACAGAGGTCCTTAAATTCATATGTCAGCCACCCCCTCGATATTCTATTAGTGTGAGATCATTGAAACCTCTTATCCTATTCAGCTTCACCCATACGCACTCAAAAACACAGAGTATACCCACCTCAATAAAAACTGAAAGTAAAATCTCTATATTGACATAATCATATAGATGCCCAATGACCCTTGCAAGCGTTCTTCTTATAATATTATGCGTTGTCACTATGGGCAAGATACACTGTAGTTCCTTCTTATACTCATAAAATGAATAATATCCCCAACTTGGAGTAGGCATCTGCAAAAGTTGAGAAAACACTTAAATATAGTGTAGGAAATACTCAATTGCCACTAAGTATATGCCAACTGAATATAACACAAAGGCCATTTCACATATATGCCGAGCAAGGACTACAAAGCCGTCAAAATTTAGCATATACATCTATGCAAAAAAGCAAGCATATCATTCCACCCTCCAAAAAATACATATCTGTATGCATCTGTGCAAAAAAGCAATGCACCTTATTGCATCTTTTGAAGTACATCCTTGTACACAATGTCCATTGTGACATTCACAACGCTTCCATTCTCATCCAACAAGAGCCTCACACCGCATGAGAATTTCACCCTTGAAAATGCAACATACAATTGTCCATGTGTTAATACGAGTGCCTTTAAGTAAAGACCAACAACAGACAAAGTTAGGCCCTGTGACTTATTGATCATCATAGCAAACGCCAATCGAATAGGAAATTGCCTCCGCCTCATAATAAAATGGAAATTGCAAGGTGCTAGGAATAAATTTCCTAACCAGAATAATAGGTGCATTCATCTTTAGCAGCAATAAATGGGGAGGAAATCTACCTCTAATATCTAGTGTATTTAAATACTCTACAAAGTATAAAACTAAGCTATCATCCGTTTTTGCAATTGAATCCGCACTATAGTATTGTATAACTTCTCCTGGCATCGATTGCACTGTGCGATGATTTAAAGAAGCCACCTCTGTATTCTGCGCTGCAAGTATAGCACACTCGCTGAAATATGCTCCAAAGCCTCTCACCATGGATACTTCACCTTATACTATCAACCAAGGTTTCGAAAGAATGTCCTTCAATACCATGCCAGCTGGAATATGTAACTTATCACAATTCTCTATAATACCCACTCCATCCTATATCCCTTGAATCCGACTAATAAATCCATTATCCATTATACCACCAATAGTTGACATCTGCATATTCCTAGACAACCTTAGCATCTTAACATGATGCCATAAATGAGAGTAACATAGTGGCGCATTAACAATATCTTCATGAGAGCCCTTCATCTTGATGACCGGGATCTTCTAAAATCACCTCCAAGTAAAGTGACCTTTCCACCAAATGGTTTATCGCAACTCATAATATCTCTTAAAGTTCTATCAACTGCTTCAAATGCAAGCATATGCATCATGGGAGGCTCATCCCACAAAATAAGGCTCGACCATCTCAATAGTTGAGCAAGATCGCTCTGAACAGGAATATAACATGTGGATCGATTACTAGATCCAATGGAATTTTAAACCTATAGTGAGTAGTACAACTACCCTGCAGAAGCAAACCAACAATGCCAAATGATGCTATTGCTAATGCTATATGCTGATCATTACGTAGTCTAGCAAGCAAACACTTGTAAAGAAATGTCTTTCCATACCCACTGAGACCATCCAAAAAAAAAACATCCCCAGAGTTTGTACCAATAACATCTATAACTACATTATATGCAACTCTTTGTCCATCATTCAACATTGCCTCCATAGAAACACAAATTCTATGCTACTCCAATATATCATATGCATATTCATCTCCTAAAAGAGGGTTAGCGCACAAATGAGGATCAGTTCGACAAGGTTCTTGCAATCCATCAAAGTGAGACAATCTTCACCCTTGTTGTCATAAAAGATCTTGAAGATGCAACAAAGCCCTGTTTGATGCCTCTTGTTGTAGAAATGCAAAAGATATATGCACATTCTCTAGCTGTAACTTATTCAGAATGTCCTCTACCATTGGTGACATAAACCTATCCCAAAGCTGACCAGGCTACGCAGGCTCACAAAAGACCAAAATTGTAGCAAAAAAAGCATGCAACTGGGCACCAATTTGTATAGAGGCAGCTTCTTCCAAGCACATAAAACACTCCTCATCACCCTTTAACGCACCCTTTGCAACGCAGGCTTCCTTAAAAGTGTTGCATATCACATTGCCAACAGTATGCAAATCATCAAAAGACATACATCCTCAAGACATTGTCAAGAGCATTCACAAGTAATAATGCTCATCAAATGTGGGCATCACAAAGTATATTCGACCACATGTATTTCCATGCTTTCTCTACGTCCATACCTTTTGTTGTGCATTCCACACCCATTACATTGGGAAGTCTTGATAGCAAATAGCTCGAGCCTCTAGATGAATACGATTACACACAAAAACCATTCTATAAGAGTAGTTTTCCTTATATCTTCATTCTACATAACATCTGATATATTGTCTATATCTTGAAACACCAGACAATTCTCATTAGGCAAGTGCACCTGCAACTGCTATATATTAGGCTTCTCCGTATGCAACGTATAGTCATATATACGCCAACACGCTTCCAAAGCAAAAACAGACCATGCATCTAAATAACTCTCCATCTCATCCACTTCACTGATGCTCATACCATTCAACCCTAAGTTTCCAACATAAAATTTAATGGTTGCACGATCACGTCCCTTGTATATTTACTTATACAAATACTTAAGAGCTGCCACTGTTGAGCAGACCTCAACATTTATATGTGCATTGTAATTTTTGCTAAAGTAAGGATTGTAAGGAACAATCCATCAATTATCAATAGTATTACCCTTTATTGTGACCTTCTTTCCATCAACTCGTCTTCTATAAAGAGGATAGCCAGAGCTGTCAACAATTGTTACATTCACAAAACCTTCGAGGAAAATTTTTAGTACATTGGCCATTGTGCATGCAAGGGCTCTTGGGATTCATTACACTGTAAGGACCATGGACATTGCATTTTGAGATAGTTTCAAACAAAGTTGAAAACTTTGCTTTATCAAGAAACTCAGCACAAACAAATCTATCATAATGGCATGCTTCAAAGGGTTTAAAAGGGTGCTCCAAAATTAGCAAAGTATGAGAATGTAGTAGCCCTGGCTTTTGAAACTCAATCACACTAACATAGCCTACAACATTCCCAAATAGATTCCTTCTCAACAATGTATACATCATATCAGCATGTTTTTTATGAAAGAGTCCAGTAGTCAAATCAAGACGATCATAAGCAGCCTGTCCCGACAACAAAGCATTAGTTATCTCTAACCACTTTGGATTACATGTCATTGTTATAATGAGATCACATTTTCCCTTAATCCGCACTATAGCCATGGCATCCTGATACAACTGATACATGTGCCTTGGCCCACCAGTAAAAGAAGATGGCAAACCCACCCTTTTACCAACAACAAATGTACCAATAATTACCATTGGCCCATCATCTATCACTCCCATCATATCTGCCAAGCTCTTACAAACTTTCAAGCATAAAACTAATTGATTCTAATGACACCAAGCCAACCTACATTGCTCTATACTACAGTAAGCATCAATAATAAATTGTTGCAACAATTGACCACCCTGTAACATGCACACCTTAGTGTCCTCGTACACTTGTAGTCAAAATGCATAAAATTACACTTGAGTAACATAGTCCTTATTAGAAAATCCATGTATATAAGTTGGAACATTAACACCACTATAAGGTACCTTTACATGCCAACCATCATCAGCCGATAAAGAAGAACATATAGCATTGGCATATATGCCCGATGCAAGTTTGAAATAGCAATACATCATCCATCTCAACTATAAACATGTATGTCTCAACGATCAAGAGTATTCTCATCGCCTTGTCCTGGCATGATAGCCGCAACCTCAGTTGCCACTAGAGTTGAGAGCTATCTATTAGCCCATTGAACCCCAAAAATAATCATTCTTAAATCATGGAAGGGATTGTTTTGCAATTGCATACCCACATATCTAAAAGATTGTGCATATACATTGTGTTGATGCATCATAGACTGAATCTCCCCAAGCAAATTTGGCAGCAAATTAGGCATAACATCCAATTGACTAGATAACTCATGCTCGATATCAGAATCATAAAGTTGTGCAAATCTTGGCCTTTCCCATCATTGCACATTAGGAATCAAAGGGCCTATACGATGATAAATGGAGCCATGCACTCTAAAGGTATATGAATTTCCCATAACATACAAAAACTCATCAACATTGGCACCAAGTGACACAAATACAAGAGCACTATTATATGCCCATATATTATTTTTAAATGCTCTACTTTGAGTATGCATACATGCAACAAATCATGCAATAGCTGTAATGGATGTTGCAACGGTGGCAACATTACTTTTCCATTTCGACAACAATGTTTACCAAACAAAAATGATCCCTGCACTTGAGCCTCACATCTCCGCAATTTAGCCGAACATCACTCACACATCTCAAAAAGACTCCCCATGGAATGCACAATCGGGTCTTGAAATAGCAATATTGTAGTTGCAGGATGAATATCCACTAAGGCAAAGCATGTAAAATGGAGCAAAAACCTCTGTTTTGAGGGCTAAATGTTGGAGCATTATTAACATGTGATTCATTAATCACAGGATTTTCTAGATTTTGGTGATTTTCAGTATCACAATTATAATCCGTAGCAAATTGTTGCTCAATCAATTCATTATTTCCATTTAAAATTCCCACGTGAGAAGCATATTTTGAATACTATGCATCAAATTGTGAACTCCCTCATGAATCAAGCTACCATGATTTAGAGTCCCTCCTTGCAAAATGTTCTGGCACTCAACTATAGTAGAATACATATCTTTGTGCCCCCTCCAGTCATGTTTTGCCATTTGATCCCTAAGCCTAGCAACTTGTCGTCGTCTATGTCATGTAGAGTTGAGTCTATGCCTATGAATACGTAGCACATAATCCTTGCTAGTTATCCGATGTGAAAATCCCATATTGATTGGATTCTCACAAAGCCTGCACATGAAGAGAGACCATGCATTCTTTCAAGGAGAGACTTGATTGGGATTAGTATTTTCAAAAAGACTTAAAAGTAGAATCAATCCAGAATCACATAATCCAAAACATTGTAGCAATTTAAATTAGCACAATGCTCCTATGTGCAAGGAATGCTAGTAGCCAAAATTAGAATAATATATTTTTATATTCTATACAATTAGATATCTAATCCAAAGACAGATGAAAAAAAATTATATCTAACCAGCAAGCGATTCCCCAAAGACTATAACTTAAACCCAAACATATCACTCTTCAACAAGATTGTGCAATATACCTAAAACATTAGGATTCTTAAATTATTTCCAACACTAATAACTTTCTCGAATGTCATAGATGGCTGTCACTAAGGGTTGAGAGAGAGAGAGAGAGAGAGAGAGAGAGAGAGAGAGAGAGAGAGAGAGAGAGAGAGAGGGGGGGGGGGAGGGGGGGAGGGAGGGAGGGAGACCCAAATGAATGCACATGCATTTTATATCATTCATCATTAAATTCTCTGCACATGATCTACGTGCAAATGCAAACACAATTCTCCAAGTACAAAATGGACATATTAATGACCATCAAAGGTTTTTTCATCATCAAATATTTTTCTAGATGCAATGGACACACACACACACACACAGATTATGCCATCACTTACCGAAGAATTGACGAAGAATCAACAATTGCAATAACAGACTCATTTCTTCACATGAAATGCAGCTTCATAAAAAGAAAGCACACAATATTACAAAAAGCACGTGTTGATGCACTTTAAAATGCTAGTAGTCAAAATCAAAATTGACCCAAACCCAAATCGAAAAAGGCCCAAAAAAACCACAACTATAAGAGAGAGAGAGAGAGACACACACATAGGGAGATAGATTTTCACTCAATAAGTTCAGTCGAGACAGCTCAATTGCTACAATAGGACATTCAACTTACAAACACTCATGTATACCCAACAAACGTATACTTAAAAATAAAAATGTATTTAATATTTATAGAGAGAGAGAGAGAGGGTGTTGGGGGGGAGTTTAGACAATACTTAGCCGGCCTTTGTTGAGCAATGTGTGTGCATGTGCTCATGCATGGCCATATATGCATTTGGTTATGCATGTTGGACCTAATGCGTATGCATTCTTTTACTTTCAAGTTTAGGATACCTTCTAGACTAGTATATCTTCAAATTTGAGTGATGCTTACTAGGCCTTCAGCAAGTATTATGTGCACATGTGGATGAATGGACATACATTGGAGAGGGGGATCATGAATTGGCCTTTGGCGGGCATTGTGTATGCATGTGCTCATGCATGGTTGTTTACGTGTGTGTTCATGCATGACCATTCTTTTATCTTTGAGTCCAAGTCACCTTCGATTTAGGGTTTTCAGTTGCAAATGTGTTTAGCGATTGTGTCTTCGATGGCTTTGAGATATCTCTATCGGGACTCTTATGCTCTTTTGAAAGTTTCATTGCAACATGCCCGCCTATTGGCTATCTAAGCACGTTTTAGCGGTCCATCGAGAAACAAATCTAAGCGTCGCCGCCTGGCACTCGCATGGAATGTTCTAGGGTTTGTCGCCTAGGGTTTCCCAAGTCTGCCTCGCAATGAAACGTTCGCGGTCGAGTTTTGGACATCCTACTTTACGCAAGGATACCCAATCCAAAGCAGATCCACACCGCAATTGGTTCAAAGAGAATGGGAAATGAGAGGGATGCACCGCTCAACCACTCTGCTCGTAGGGCATAGTCCCATTCCAGTCCCCTAAAACGGCATGAATCGGGTTCTAACTTAACAATACCTAAAGTCATCAAAACCTTGTAAGAAGCCTCCCAGTTCTGTGGGACCACCCTGCCTTAGGACGGACCCGTCGGGGATCCCGTCCACCCGCTTCCCTTAATATCTTTAGTTTTTTAATTAGGTCCTACCACATTTATGTGTGACATTTAAAATCAACTTCATTAATTAAGCCTTTTAGGGCACATGGTTTGTTCACGTAATTTACAACACAGACACGAAAACAAAACAAGAAGTCATTTTCACACACACACACACACTCTCTCTCTCTCTCTCTCTCTCTCTCTCTCTCTCTCGGAGGGGTATCCTCCTCTCTACCTCTCTCTCGCAGCCTTTTGGGGTCTCCTTATGCTCCCTTGTGCCTCTCCATGCCTCATATTTATAATGAATTAGAGAGGAGGGGATAAGATTGTGGTGGGCCTCTTGGAAGACTTAGTGATCTGATGCTTAGATCATAAATCTGATGGTTGCATTGGCTCCAAAAGGGGGGTAAAACCCCAAGACACTTACTTAGAAAGCTCTCAGGTTACTCCTTCTTTTCTCTGTTCGAAGTGTTGTCTACTGCCTGTAGACTGCGATCGCAGCACACGCGATTTTACCAGTCACTTTTCTTTATTTTTCTTTTTATAAAATCTCCAAAACTAACTAAAACATCATTTGTATTTTCTTTTAAATGACTTTCAATTCTATCTTTTTAGGATAATATCTAAAATATACTAGTTTTTTTGGCTCAAAAATCTAATATTTTTGGACCATCCAAACTACACACATTAATACTAGTGATTAATATGACTCATAAGTCTCGATCACGTTGTAACTTCCATGAAGGGTGGCTACGGTCCTTGTCAATCCAATAAAAATATCAGATTATGACTCTTTATTCATTTTAAAATATATTTTTAATTAAATAAAAATAATTAGTTATTAATGTTTGTTAGTTTTTACCTTAGTTAGTCTTTAGTTAGTAATCTTTCTAACTTATTAACTGACTAACCAACTTTCGAACTAACCAACTAACTTTTATTGCATGGAAATGTTACATCCTCCTCCCCTTAGAGAAATCAAGATGTTCTTATCTCGAGAGAAACTGGGGAAGACAAGCATTAATGGGGCTTAGGGCCTGTGGGTTAAGACCCACCATGCATTTGCTACGCTACTCTTAATGTTTCAAGTAGTGCACTCATATTATTCCAATTAACCATAGGTACAAGAGTATGATTTATTCTCAATTGTGTTACATGTCGACTAAGCTTCTAGGATTTTAGTCACCCTAAAGAGGTGTTGTAGGTTCTAGGTCTTTGTCTTCATCTGATTCCTCTATATATCCATAGACTACACCTGTGTAGCTTTGTTTTCTTGGTGGCTCAATGTCTTCTGGACTTAGATCAGGGCAATCTGCTTGGATATGCCCTAGCTCATTACAATGGAAGCATTGACGATAGGGACATCTCCTACAGATGTGCCCTATCTCTCCGCACGCATGGCATCTCTTACTTTGATCTCGGGAGTCATCTTTGCTACAATCGCCTGATTTAAGTTCTTGGACGATTGGATTCGCTCGGAGAAATGCATCTCGCAAGTCCGTTGGACGCATTGCTTCAAGATGGTGGTTCAAAGGAGTGTTTAGGCCATGGCAAAACTTGGATACTTGATGTGCAATATCCATAGGTGGTGCATATTTTAGCAGGGTTACAAACTTTGAGTAGTAAGCTTCCAAGGTTAATTCCATCTGCTTGAGCTTGAAGAATTCATTCATCTTCAAAGTGTGGTAGGTTGGTGGAAGGTATCGTTCGCGTACAACATCTTTCAGCTGAGCCCAAGTAACAACGGCTTCAGAAATACCTTGGTCTTTGCACCATTGCTTCCACCATAACCGAGCCTGGCCAATTGACTTAAGTTTGGCTATCATTACTTGATTCATGGAGAGAGTACCCAAAGTAGAGAAATAGTCATCCATCGACTCAATCCATATCTCCACCTCTGTTGCGACATCTATCCCTTCTCCATCAAACTCGGGTGCCTTAATTTGCTTGAGAATGAATTTCTTCTCTTGCATGTCGGCATTCGTGGGTGCAGAAGGTTCGTGACAATCAAGCCATACCACTCAGGTTATTTCAGTTTAGGATATGTCTATGAACCAAATATTAGTCAATCACGCATCATCATGAAGTTTTGCTCCGATACCAACTGTAACGTGCCCACCTATTGGCTATCTAAGTACGTTTTAGCGGTCCATTGAGAAACAAATCTAAGCGTCACCGCCCGGCACTCCCATGGAATGTTTCAGGGTTTGTCTCCTAGGGTTTCACAAGTCTGTCTCGCAACAAAATGTTCGCAACCGAACCCACTAGGATCAACCTAAAATCTGGGTTCCTAGTTGTCAATGTCTCTTAATAGCATTCCAGCATCGGGTTTTGGACATCCTACTTTACGTAGAGATATCCAATCCGAAGCAGATCCACACTGCACTTGGTTCAAAGAGCATGGGAAACGAGAGGGATGCACCGCTCAACCTCTCTGCCCGTAGGGCATAGTCCTATTCCGGTCCCTAAAACGGCATGAATCGGGTTCTAACTTAACAATACCTAAAGTCATCATTGGTGAAACCTTGTGAGAAGCCTCCTAGTTCTATGGGACCACCCTACCGTAGGACGGAATGTCATTCCTTTTATGATTATGCTATTCATAACCCTTGACTGATTGCTCTATCAACGAATAAGCCATACACAACTAAGTGCAATTAACTTCCCTTGATACATGCATTTTGCAAATTCCATCTTTCAAATATGTGAGAAGAGGCCTATCCCTTCCCATGACCTATTCTTGTCCATCATAGTATGGAGCCTAATGTATGTCATGCGAGAATCAAAACAAGCATCTATCAATTTGAAAATATATTACGTACGACCGGTACCGCAATTGGATTGACAGTGATGCCTTCGCCCGAAGCTTCGTTGCTGGTTGTAGGATTGCCATCCGCACGCGACATTCTTGGCTTGGAGGCCATCATCCGCAAGTACACTCAAGAGATTAAGAAGGCAGAATAGATTTGAGATGGGAGAGGGTAAGGGAAGATGGCTAAGTCGAGGATCGAGATAGAGGGGAATTGAGCTAACTCTCTCTCCCTTGCAACCTCTCGAGGTAACTATTCTCTCTCTCTCTCTCTCTCTCTCTCTCTCTCTCTCTCTCTCTCTCTCTCTCTCTCTCCAGCTCTCTCTCACAATCTCTTGGAGGGATATCCTCCTCTCTACCTCTCTCTCGTAGCCTTTCGGGGTCTCCTTATGCTCCCTTGTGCCTCCCCATGTGTCATATTTATAATGAATTAGAGAGGAGGGAATAAGTCTGAGAACAAGAGTGAAGGGCCTCTTGGAAGATTCAGTGATCTGATGCTTAAATTATAAATCTGATGATTGCATTGGCTCCAAAAGGGGGGTAAAACTCCAAGACACTTGCTTAGAAAGCTCTCAGTTCACTCCTTCTTCTTTTCTTTGGTTGAAGTGTTATCTACTGCCTATAGACTGTGATCGTGGCGCGCGCGATTTTGCCAATCACTTTTCTTTAATTTTATTTTTATAAAATCTCAAAAATTAACTAAAACATCACTTGTCTTTTCTTTTAAATGGCTTTCAATTCTATATTTTTAGGATAATATCTAAAATATACTAGTTTTTTTTCCAAAAATCTAATATTTTTGGATCATCCAAACTATACACATTAATACTAGTGATTAATATGGCTCATATGTCTCGATCACGTTGTAACTTCCGTGAAGGGTGGCTACGGTCCTCGTCAATTCAAAAAAAATATCAGATTACGACTCTCGATTTATTTTAAAATATATTTTTAATTAAATAAAAATTATTAGTTATTAATGTTAGTTTTTACCTTAGTTAGTCTTTAGTTAGTAATCTTACTAACTTATGAATTGACTAACTAACTTTCAAACTAACCAACTAACTTTTGTTGCATGGAAATATTACATTCGTGTAGTCATCATGGAACAAAGCAAAGCCATGGACGATGTTCCAGACATAGTGCATTCGACTCCATTGAATGCAATTGATTCAGTGGAATTAAAGAGAACACCCATGTCTCTTCAACGCTTGCCTACTGGAGCCGTTCGCATGGATATGGGAGATAGTTGTTTTAATTGTATTTGTGTCAAGGTATTGTATACTTTTTGGGGAGATAGTCATTTGTGTATTTTGTTGCAGCCAAAATGTGGAGTTTAATAGAGTGAATAAAGTTAATGTGCAAAAGATGAAAGAAGTGGCAAGGAAACAGGGAAGGCATGTTACTAAATCTACAAGGATAGCAAGGATTCGAAGAAACACAGAGGCTACTTCAAGTCCTTTAGAGTTTAAACGCCTCGAGACCAAGGTGAATGAGTTGATGGAATTGCATATGAGTTTATCCACACGTGTCGATCATGCACTTGCCATTTACTCTGCAGAGTTGCATGAACTGGCTAAAGGTTTGTATGGTGTTGTGTGTGAGACAAAGCACACCCAGAGTGTTCTTCAACAAGTCTCGAGTGGTTTGAGTGGTGAAGTAAAGGAACTTTCGGCATTGTCTCTAAGACAAGTAGGTTGATGAATTTGTTGGTGAATGATATGTGGGCATCATTTTGGGGGCTTGGAGATAACCATGAGCATGTGATTTGCCAAAGGGGTTGTTAACTATTGTTCTTGCAGTTTTAAATGAATGTTAATAGGTTTAATGCCTTGTTGTAGCAATGGAGTTGTCAAATGAATGGTCACAACTAAGGAGGACTTGCTCAGGATGAGGCTTATGATCTATTAATGTCTCACTTATATGATTTTAAAGTGCTTGGGCCGTTGCTTTTTTTGTGATGATGTGTGCTTACTTTTTGTGAAGCCTATATTGGTTTTAATGTAACGAGGCTAAACTGAGTAAAATGTATTGGGTACCTACAATGCGATGTGATGCCTCTTTCTTGGGGTTTGATCTATATAAAGAATTATCATGTCTTGCAATGTGGATATAACTTTATTGATTTTTGTATTGTAATGCATGTGAGAGTAATATTCTCTAATTGTATGGTCTAATTGTAATGTTTCACATCTCTCTCTCTCTCTCTCTCTCTCTCTCTAACATTTGAATGAAACTTATGATCTATTGTTGTCTTACTTATGTTATTTTAAAGTGCTTGGGCCATTGCTTTTTGGTGATAATGTGTACTTCCTTTTTGTGAAGCCTATATTGGTTTTAATGTAACGAGGCTAAACTGAGTAAAATGTATTGGTGAGTATCTACAATGTGATGTGATGCCTCTTTCTTGAGGTTTGATCTGTACAAAGAATTATCATGTCAAATAATTATTGATTTTTGGAGTGTAATGCATAAGAGTAATATTCTCTCACTGTAATGTTTGAATATTCACCTCTCTCTCTCTCTCTCTCTCTCTCTCTCTCTCTCTCTCTCTCTCTCTCTCTCTCTCTCTCTCTCTCTCTCTCTCCAACATTCGATTCAATTCATAGGGACTTGAATTAGATTAGAATAATAATATGTATTTTTCTCTTTTTTAAAGAGAGTTTGTATACATTGATCGCATTTTTAGTTTTGTGTATGTGTCCATTGCCTCTTTCTTGAGGTTTGATCTATAGAAAGACTTATTGTGTCTTGCAATCTAGATAGAAAACTTAATTGATTTTTGCAATGTAATATGTATGAGAGAGTAATATTCTATGTAAAATACTTGGATATGGATAGCTCTCTCTCTCTCTCTCTCTCTCTCTCTCTCTCTCTCTCTCTCTCTCTCTTTCTCTCTCTCTCTCTCTCTCTCTCTCTCTCTCTCTCCAATATTTGTTTCAATGTCTAGGGACTTGCATGTTTGTAAGTTGAATGTCCTATTGCAGCAATTGAGCTGCCTCAACTGAACTTGTTGAGTGGAACCCCTCTCTCTCTCTCTCTCTCTCTCTCTCTCTCTCTCTCTCTCTCTCTCTCTCTCTCTCTCTCTCTCTCTCTTATAGTTGTGATTTTTTTGGGCCTTTTTCAATTTGGGTTTGGGTTTAATTTGATTTTTACTACTAGCATTTTAAAGTGCATCAACACATGCTTTTTGTAATGTTGTGTGCTTTCTTTTAATGAACTTGCATTTCATGGAAGAAATGACTTTGTTATTGCAATTGTTGAATCTTTGTCAAGTCTCCAGTAAATATTGGCGTAATCTCTCTCTCTCTCTCTCTCTCTCTCTCTCTCTCTCTCTCTCTCTCTCTCTCTCTCTCTCTCTCTCTCTCTCTCTCTCTCTCTCTCTCTCTCTCTCTTTGTGTGTGTGTATCCATTGCATTTAGAAAAGTATTTGATGATGAAAAAACCTTTGAGGGTCATTTAGATGTTCATTTTGTACTTGGAGATTTGTGTTTGCATTTGCATGTAGATCATGTGCGGAGAATTTAATGTTGAATGATATAGTATGCATGTGCATTTGTTTGGGGCTCTCTCTCTCTCTCTCTCTCTCTCTCTCTCTCTCTCTCTCTCTCTCTCTCTCTCTCTCTCTCTCTCTCTCTCTCTCTCTCTCTCTCTCTCTCTCTCTCTCTCTCTCTCTCTCTCTCTCTCTCTCAACTCTTAATGACAACCACCCATGACATTTGAGGAAGTTATTAGTGTTGGAAATAATTTAAGAATCCTAACATTTGAGTGATATGTTTGGGTTTGAGTTATAAGCTTTGGGGGATCACTTATTGGTTAGATATAAAAAAATTTCATCTGTCTTTGGATTAGATATCTAATTGTATAGAATATAAAAATATATGATTTTGATTTTGGCTGTTAGCGTTCCTTGCACGTAGGAGCATTGTGTTGATTTAAATTGCTCCAGTGTTTTGGATTAATGATTCAAGATCGATTCTACTTTTAAGTCTTTTTGAAAATACTAATCCCAATCAAGTCTCTCCTTGAAAGAATGCATGGTCTCTCTTGACGTGCATGCTTTGTGAGAATCCAATCAATATGGGAATTTCATATCGAGCAACTAGTAGGGATTATGTGTTATGTATTCATAGGCATAGACTCAACTCTATGTGACATAGACGACGATAGGTTGCTAGGCTTAGGGCTCAAATGGCAAAACATGACTGGAGGGGGCACAAAGAGATGTGTTCTACTATAGTTGAGTGCCATAACGTTTTGCAAGGAGAAGCTCTAAATCATGGTAGCTTGATTCATGAGGGAGTTCACAGTTTGATGCATAGTATGCAAAATATGCCTTCTCACATGGGAATTTTAAATGGAAATAATGAATCGATTGAGCAGCAATTTGCTACGGATTATAATTGTGATATTGAAAATCACCAAAATCTAGGAAATCTTGTGATTAATGAGTCGCATGTCAATAATGCTCCAACCTTTAGCCCTCGAAATGGAGGTTTTGCTCCATTTTACATGCTTTGCCTCAATGGATATTCATCCTGCAACTACAATATTGCTATTTCAAGACCCGATTGTGAATTTCATGGGGAGTCTTTCTAAGATGTATGAGGGATGTTCGGCCAAATTGTGGAGATGTGAGGCTCAAGTGCAGGGATCAGTTTTGTTTGGTAAACATTGTTGTCGAAATGGAAAAGTAATGTTGCCACCGTTGCAACATCTACCACAACTATTGCATGATTTGTTGCATGGTATGCATCCTCAAAGTAGAACATTTAAAAATAATATACGAGCATATAATAGTGCTCTTGTATTTGTGTCACTTGGTGCCAATGTTGATGATTTTTTGTCTGTTATGGGGAATTCTTATACCTTTAGAGTGTATGGCCCTTTGATTCCTAATGTGCAACGACAGGAAAGGCCAAGATTTGCACAACTTTGTGTTTCTGATGCTGAGCATGAGTTATCTAGTTGGTTGAATGTTATGCCTAATTTGGTGCCTAATTTGATTGGGGAGATTCAATCTATGATGCATCAACACAATGTATATGCATAAGCTTTTAGATCCGTGGGTATGCAATTGCAAAACAATCCCTTCCATGATTTAAGAATGACTATTTTTGGGGTTCAACGGGCTAATAGACAGTTCTCACCTCTAGTGGCAACTAAGGTTGCGGCTATCATGTTAGGACAAGGCGATGAGAATACTCTTGATCATCAAGACATACATGTTTAGAGTTGAGATTGATGATGTATTTCTATTTCAAACTTGCATAGGGCATATATGCCAATGTTATATGTTCTTCTTTTTCCTGTGGGTGATTATGGTTGGCATGTAAATGTACCTTATGGTGGTGTTAATTTTCTAATTAATATACATGGATTGTCTAATAAGAACTATGTTACTCAAGAGTAATTTTATGCTTTTCAACTACTAGTGTATGAGGACACTGAGGTGTGCATATTAGGGGGTGGTCGATTGTTGCAACAATTTATTATTGATGCTGACTGTAGTATAGACCAATGTAGGTCGGCTTGGTGTTGTCAGAATCAATCAGTTTTACGCTCGAAAGTTTATAAGGGCTTGGTAGATATGATGGGAGTGATGGATGATGGGCCAATGGGAATTATTGGTGCCTTTGTTGTTGGTAAAAGGGTGGGCTTTCCATCTTCTTTTACTGGTGGGCCGAGGCACATGTATCCGTTGTATTAGGATGCCATGGCTATAGTGTGGAGTAAGGGAAAACTTGATCTTTTTATAACAATGACATGTAATCCAAAATGGTTAGAGATAACTAATGCTTTGTTGGCTAAACAGACTGTTTATGATCGTCCCGATTTGATTTCTCGAGTCTTTCATTAAAAAACATGATGATACGATGCATACATAGTTGAGAAGGAATCTATTTGGGAATGCTATAGGCTACGTTAGTGTGATTGAGTTTCAAAAGTGAAAGCTACCGCATTCTCATACTTTGCTAATTTTGGAGCACCCTTTTAAACCCTCTGAAGCATGCCATTATGATACATTTGTTTGTGCTAAGTTTCTTGATAAAGCAAAGTTTCAGCTTTGTTTGAAACTATCTCAAAATGTAATGTCCATGGTCCTTGTGGTGTAATGAATCCCAAGAGCCCTTGCATGTGCAATGGTTGATGTACTAAAAAATTTCATCGAAGGTTTGTGAATGTAACAACTGTTGATAGCTCTGGCTATCCTGTTTATAGAAGATGGGATGATAGAAAGACGGTCACAATAAAAGGTAATACTATTGATAATTGATGCATTGTTCCTTACAATCCTTACTTGAGTAAAAAATACAATGCACATATAAATGTTGAGATATGCTCAACGATGGCAGTTGTTAAGTATTTGTATAAGTATATATACAAGGGACATGATCGTGCAACAATTAAATTTTCTATTGAAAACTCTGGGTTGAATGGTACGAGCATTCGTGAAGTGGATGAAATCGAGAGTTATTTAGATGCACGGTATGTTTCTGCTTCAGAAGCATGTTGGAGAATATATGACTATGCATTGCACAATGAGAAGCCTGATATACAACGGTTGTATGCGCACTTGCCTAATGAGATTTGTGTGGTGTTTCAAGGTACACACAATATATCAGATATTATGTAGAATGAAGATATCAAGAAAAGTACTCTTAGGGAATGGTTTGTGTGCAATCGTATTCATTTAGAGGCTCAAGTTATTTGCTATCAAGACTTCCCAATGTATTGGGTGTGGAATGCATAACGAAAGGTATGGACGAAGAGAAAGCGTGGAAATACATGTGGTCAAATATACTTTGTGACACCCGCATCTAGTGAGTGTTATTACTTGTGAATGCTCTTGACAATGTCTCGAGGATGTATGTCTTTTGATGATTTGCATATTGTTGGCAATGCAATGTACAACACTTTTAAGGAAACATGCATTGCAAAGGGCGTGTTAGAGGGTGATGAGGAGTGTTCTATGTGCTTGGAAGAAGCTGCCTTTGTACAAATTTGTGCCTAGTTGCGTACTTTGTTTGCTACAATTTTGGTCTTCTGTGAGCCTGCGTAGCTTGGTCAGCTTTGGGATAGGTTTATGTGAACAATGGTAGAGGATATTATGTATAAGTTACAACTAGAGCATGCGCATATATCTTCTGCACTTCTACAACAAGAGGCATCAAATAGGGCTTTATTGCATCTTCAAGATCTTTTACGACAACATGAACAAAGATTGTCTAACTTTGATGGATTGCTAGAACCTCATCGAATAGATTCTTAGTTGTGTGCTAACCCTCTTTTAGAATATAAATATGCATATGATATATTGGAGTAGCATAGAGTTTGGGTTTCTATAGAGGCAATGTTGAATGATGGACAAAGAGTTGCATATAATGCAGTTATAGATGCTATCGGTGAAAAATCTGGGGATGTTTTTTTTTTGGATGGTCTTAGTGGGTCTGGGAAGACATTTCTTTACAAGTGTTTGCTTTTTGCTAGATTACTCAGTGATCAACATATAGCATTATCAACAACATCATTTGGCATTACTGCTTTGCTTCTATAGGGCAATCGTACTACTCACTTGAGGTTTAAAATTCCATTGGGTCTATGTAATCAATCTGCCTGTAATATTCCTACTCAGAGCGATCTTGGTCAACTGTTGAGATGGTCGAGCCTTATTTTGTAGGATGAGTCTCCCATGATGCATAGGTTTGCATTTGAAGCAATTGATAGAACTTTAAGAGATATTATGAGTTGTGATAAACCATTTGGTGGAAATGTCACTTTACTTGGAGGTGATTTTAGACAGATTATGCTCGTCATGATGAAGGGCTCCCGTGAAGATATTATTAATGCGGCACAATGTTACTCTCATTTATGGTAGTATGTTAAGGTACTAAGGTTGTCTAGGAATATGCAGATGTCAACCGTTGGTGGTATAATGGATAACGGATTTATTAGTTGGATTCAAGGGATAGGAGATGGAGTGGGTATTATGAAGAATTGTGATAAGTTACATATTCCATCTGGCATGGTATTGAAAGGACACTCTATTGAAACCTTGGTTGATAGTGTACGATGAAGTGTCCATGGTAAGAGACTTTGGAGCATATTTCAGAAAGCGTGCTATACTTGCAGCGCAGAATATAGAGGTGGCTTCTTTAAATCATCGCACAGTGCACTCGATGCCAAGAGAAGTTATACAATACTATAGTGTGGATTCAATTGTAGAGACATATGATAGCTTATTTTTATACTTTGTAGAGTATTTGAATACACTAGATCTTGGAGGTGGATTTCTTTCTCGTTTATTGCTGTTAAAGGTGAATGCACCTATTATTCTGCTTAGGAACTTAAATCCAGGAAAAGGTTTGTGTAATGGTACATGGTTGATATGTAAGTCATTCAATAAAAAGGTGATAGATGTTGAGATAATAATATGGACAAATGTAGGGGAACAAGTTTTCATTCCTAGGATTACTTGTATTTCTAACACCTTGTAATTTCTGTTTACTATGAGGCAGAGATGATCTCCTGTCTGACTCGCGTTTGCTATGATGATCAATAAGTTGCAGGCTTGACTTTGTATGTTGTTGGTCTTTGCTAAAAGACAATGGTATTTACACATGGACGGTTGTATGTTACATTTTCAAGGGTGAAATTCTCATGCGATGTGAGGGTATTGCTAGATGAGAATGTAACCATCGTGAATGTCACGACGAACGTTGTGTACAAGGATGTACTTCAAAAGATGCAATATGGTTCGTTGCTTTTTTGCAGAGATGTATTTTTTTTAGGGTGGAATGATATGCTTGCTTTTTTGCAGAGATGTATATGCTGAATTTTGACGGCTTTGTAGTCCTTGCTTGGCATATATGTGAAATGGCCTTTGTGTTATATTTGGTTGACATATACTTAGTGCTAATTGAGTATTTCCTAACCTACATTTAAGTGTTTGCTCAACTTTTGTAGATGCCTACTCCAAGCTGGGGCTATTATCCAGCTTCTGAGTATAAGAAGGAACTGTAGTGTATCTTGTGCACAGTGACAATGCAAAAATATTATAAGAAGAACACTTGCAAGGGTCATTGGGCGTTTATATGATGACGTCAATATAGATATTTTACTTTCAATTTTTATTAAAGGTAGGTATACTCAGTGTTTTCGAGTGCATATGGGTGAAGCTGAACAAGATAAGGGGTTTTAAAAAATTTGTAGCATTTGGATATAGATGCATAGGCACAGTCAAGGAGCGATGCTTTGTGGTTTATTGATACTTGGATTTATGGTACCAAGTTATCGACGCAGTCTCTAGAGCAAACTTTGGTTTTCGGGCTTTGCTTCACCTGTGTGGATTATTAATACTGCTGAGAGTCATTATCATGTGATGCTTGGATACGCTTAAACTTTGTGGTTCGTTTCAGCGTGGCAATGTTTTTTCTAATTGTAACATCCCAGGATCATGTAGAGCTACTTCTTATTGTTTCGCAGAGCAAGTATGGATACAAGCTTACAAGTTTGGTGCATGGTCATTGCATGTATATATGAGTTTATATACTCTTAGATGCAAATGCATGTCTTGCCTTTTATACATGTGTGTAAGAGAGAGAGAGAGAGAGAGAGAGAGAGAGAGAGAGAGAGAGAGAGAGAGAGAGAGAGAGAGAGAGAGTGTGTGTGTGTGTGTGTGTGCGCACGTGTGTGCAAAAAGACAGGGAGAGATATAAAAATGGTGTGGGAGAGGGGTCGCAAACGGAGGAGAGGCATAGGCCAGGGGAGGGAGGAAGATACTGTGGGTATACTCAGTGTTTTCAAGTGCATATGGGTGAAGCTGAACAGGATAAGAGGTTTCGACGATCTCACACTAATAGAATACAAAAGGGATAACTGGCGTATGAATCTAAAGACCTTAGTTGTTTTGTGATGCTACATCAAGTTGTGACAATACCTACCGAGTGGTTTGCAGATGTTAGACTAGGTATTGTTGTTTTAATGTTAAGTAATCTTTGTTGGTTGTTAGATGCATTTACGTTTACGTTGTGGGCTTCTAAAATTTTAGGTGCAAGAAAGAGAGGAAAGACTATCATGTCCCTTTTACCATCATTAGGACGAAGAGTGACGATAGGTCTTGCTTTGCCTAGCCATGCTGTATTAGAGAATGGAAAATTTCCCAATGATTTCTCAAAGAAAAGAAAGCTTCATTTTGGTTAGGCCCCATGGGAAGTTTCAAAATTTTTGTAACATTTGGATGCTGATGTATATGCACAATCAAGAAGTGACACTTTGTGGTTTGTTGATACTTGAATTTGTGGTGCAAAGTTATTGGCGCAGTCTCTATAACAAACTTTGGTTTCGAGCTTTGCTTTACTTATGTGGGTTATTAATACTGAGAGTCTTGGATACACTTAAACTTTATGGTGTGGTTCGTGTATCTTTCATTTATGGTTCGTTTCAGTGTAGCAATGTTATTTCTCATTGTAACATCCAAGGATCATGTAGAGTTACTTCTAACTGTTGTGTAGAGCAAGTATGGATACAAGTTTACAAGTTTGGTGCATGGTTATTGCATGTGTATATGAGTCTATGTACTCCTGGATGCAAATGCATATCTGGCCTTTTATACATGTGTAAGAGAGAGAGAGAGAGAGAGAGAGAGAGAGAGAGAGAGGGGAGGGAGGGAGAGTGTGTGAGTGTGAATATAGAGGGGGGAGGTGTAAAAGGGGTGAGAGATAGAGGGGTTGCAAGTAGAGGAGAGTAAAGCATGTGATGTTTTTGCACTCAAAGGTGGCAAAGTTACTGTGCGATAAGGAAGTGAAGTTGTCGTGTGATAGCATTAGTATGCAATAGTGAAGCATGTTATGTTTTTGTGCTCAAGGGTGGCAAAGCTACTCTGCCATAGAGAAGTGAAGCTTCCCTCACACTCCACTGAAGCTACCGCAAAGTGGGATAGCGTTCCTTGCGCACGAACGCTAGTAATAGAAAAAAACAGAATATATGTACGAGCAAGGAAACGGTCCGAAGGAAGGTTCGGCGATAGCCCTGTTACTTCCCTCTGCTTGCAGAACATTGAAATGCGATCTTGGGGAACCTCGTGAGCATGGCAATGATGCTTGCAAGCTCCAGCTACTAGATAGAATCGATAGAAAATAGAGTGGTTTCCCCGAGTCTCTGTGTAGTCATCAGTATCACAATCGAGACTTCAGCAATCATCACTATCGAGAGACCATGGCTACTGCCGACATAGAAGAAGCGGTGCAACAAGCGGCCCAAAAGATTCTGTCAGGGCAACCAGTTGTAGCTTTCACAGGAGCCGGCATTTCCGTCGAATCGGGCAATTCCTTCTTTCATCTTATCCTTGTCGATTTTCTACCACTTCTGCCGTTCTTCGTGAATCTCATACAACCACCGTCTGCCCAGGTATTCCTGATTTTCGAAGCCCGGGCGGGCTATGGACAAAGTATGACCCTTCAATCTACTGCAAGTACACGGTCTTCAAGGAGAGGTGTGCGCGTAACATCCTAAGAGGGCTTGGCTATAAATTTTGATGAATGTGTGTTTTTCCCACCTGCGGGAGTCGTTCATCTTTATCCTTCTCTTTCAATTTTAAACAATCCTATTTGTCTGACTCGATGATGATGGTTCTTGCTCAGTGGTTTAGCCACTTGCAAGTCGTCATCTGTTAGGTCAAGTAGCATTATGGGTAGTGAAGTTGGAGGTAGAGAGGATGTACAGTGAGGTGGCTTGTCTTAGGTCGCTTAATCTGAAGCTCTGTGCCGTCCAGACCTGAGCTTTTCTGGACCATGGCAGCTGAGATGTACGACACTGTGAGCAATGCGCAACCAAACCCTGCACATTTTGCACTGGCAGAGCTTGAACGGTGTGGTCTTCTATCATGCATCATCACTCAAAATGTTGATAATCTTCACCAGGTTTGTGAATGCTTTAGTTTCAATACTGTCACAGTTTACAAAGAATGAGGTTACAATGTTTGTACAAGTGCATACAGTTGCATGCTTATGTTAGAACTTATCAGATATAATAGCAATTATACAACCTTCTTGATTTTGGAACACTGTAACATCACCAATGTTTGAATTTGAACGCTACTTTCAATCAATGACAAGTAGATAAGTATGGAAGAACAAAACGGAAACTATCATGATAATAGGCACAGGAACACTGCAATGAGGTGGTAAGGGCCAACCCTCTCATAAAGACAGCGTTTTGGTCTTCTCAATCAGGAGAAAATACCTAACAGACGTCTCAAGATCTTTAATTTTTGTATTAGATCTGTTTAGTCTTGACAATCTGAAAAGCAATCATCCACATAATCTGGAAATAATCTGGTAAGAACAATTAGTCCAGAATGTCTGAATTTTGTTGAGAACAGCTTCAGAAATGGCATATTTATGGACATCTCGGAGGGGTGTTGGCATCATTGATTGGAGCCCTGGGTCATGAGTGATATAGTGCAAACACACTAAGGGCACTTTTAGGGTTAGGGCAGCTGAGTTCTATGCCCATTTGTGCACACTCATTGTGATCACTATGGTTGGACTGCAGGCCCAATGGCCATTGCGTTTGTACATTGGGACAGTGTGGGTTGGTGGTACTGGATGTCAGCCCTTGTTATGTGAGTGTGGCCTGGTATGTAACATGTTGGCCCCAGGCTTAGGGGTGAACCTGTTTGGCTCTATGGTTGGAAGACTGAAGTTGAGTCCTATGTCCATTCCCTTGTGGTTTCCTTATATGGGTAAAATTTGTGTTGTCTTGTGTGTAGGTCTGATCCTAGTGGGATGTTTCATTGGTATTAGAGTGTGAACCTGTTTTCTTGTGCATATATAATGACATGCACAAAACTACTTTGTTCATAGGACCATGATGGTCCATGCTTGATGGATTCACTTTCTTCTCGAATAGGGTGGTATGGGACACTACTAAGAGGGGTGAACATGGGAGGAACATATATGTAGGTGGTGGGTACGATGAGAAGTTCTTGTCCGACAATTGTGCTTGGGATGTTGTAAAGGGTTATGGTGTTAAGTTTCATGGATGTTTGTCAACAAATGGGGCTTGGGGAGTTGCCACTCCATGGCTATGGCGAACCATTGCATGATCACTATGAAATGTGTTTCACTAGCACTAAGGCATGAAATGCTTGAAACGTTTCACTAAAATGCAAAATGCCTTGAGTGAAATGGCAGATTGAAACATGTTTTTTAAATGGAAAAATTGATTTTTTCTTGCTTTTTTGAGGGGGTTTCTAGACACTCCATATATAGGATAGACATTGTTTGTTGACATGAGAGGATTTGCATGGTATAAATGTGTAAGTTGCACCTAATTGTTTACGAAAAACATTATTTCACATATATTACTCAATGTTTTTACTTGGCACTTGTCCAAAAGTGAAACATTTTAGGATGAAACACAACATTTCATGGGTGAAACATTTCAGGGGTGGGACATTTGTGGTTACCTTGGACAATTGTTAACCACCATGGGACTTCATGCATACAAGTAATTTTAAACTTAAACTTTTATATTTGTAACGGTTTTAGATGTCATGTCGATGAGAGAGAAGTGTAATTTTGAAGAAGTGAAGAGAGAAAAATTGGTCGAATAATGGCAAGTTGAGTTGTGAAGAGATATATAGAGAGAGAGACGTAGTAGTTGGTTAGCAGGGTGAGGATTGATGTGTGCAACCAAAGGAGTGGTGATAGGCTCATTGAAGTGGCTAAGAGCTAGGCAACACATGGTTTAGATGGCATGTGGTTGTTTGAGACAAGCAATCTTGCTATTGGTGATCATGAGCGGATTGGCCACTATCAATCAAGTTGTGAAGGAGCAAGTGGTTACTCTTGCAAATGAGGTGGTTAGGTAGTGATCGGTAGGACATTTGGTAGGTCGCTTGATGGGATAGATAGTCAACGAGATGGTGGCATATTAGTCAATGTGGATTCACATGTCCACTTGAGGTCTCGTCACCATTTTCCAATGAAATGTCCACCTAGGATCTAATTTGCATATGGGACATGATACAAGTTGTTTCAATCCTTGGACTCTTTTTGCATATGCTTGAAAGTTTTCCTTATTTTGACGGTTTTTGTTTCAAACTTTAGCATTTCTTGGCATTTGTTCCATCTCTTGAATTATTGGGGTTGCTCGAATCAATGCATCCTATAAATTTGACGGTCTCATTGACTGAGGATGCATATTTAGGGGTGGATTTAGACCATTCCAAAATTTGGATATTTGTTGTGAAATATCCATCGTAGATGCATAATGTGAAGAGATTGGCATTGGACTTATGTCCCAACCACAGAGCCAAATAGACTCATCCTTGAGTCTAGGAGTTAGTAGCACTTTGGGTCATAACCACATCCCAAGGATTGGCGTCCCATACCACCAGTCCACACCATTCCGACGTATGAATGTGTCGGCTTGCGGACAAGAGTCCAAGAGTGGTGATCGCACAATGATGTGCACAATAGGGCCTTGAGTTCAATAAATACGACTTGACTGTCCTAACCCCAAAGTGACCTAGTGTATTCGAATTAAGTCACTTCATGATCACTGCGGCCAAAGATGAAGGTAGACCTGATGTCATAAGGACATGTATTTTTGAAGCCTCACGTAACATGTGGATTAATTTTTAATCACATGATTAAGTAAATGTTGCATATGTGAGGTGCAATTGGGGTTAAAGTAAATGTACGAGCTCGGGACCCGAAGAAATCACGGGATGTCAAAGGCAAAAGTTGCTATAAGTTATGCTGCACAGGTACTTGGTGGTATCTGGTGCCAGTTGTTGGCCTAGGTCATTCATTTGGCCATAAGTGTCAGTTTGTGATATTACAGAAGTGGCGTTTAATGGTACCTAACACCGATCTAATGGTCAAAGATGGCACAAAGAGATTTGAGAGTGAAAGATGCTTAGCCAATTTAATTATTAGCTAGTCAGATTATTTTTTGGGCACCAAAATTATTATTAGATTAATTTTCAGTAATTAAAGACTGAAAATTAATATTTAATGATGGATAATGTTGAAAAAACCATTTGAGAAGGCTGCCACTTGGCAAACTTGCCCATATAGGCTGGTAAAAGGTTGAAGAAGAGGAAAAACGAGAGGATTCTTGCCATGTCCAGCCTATTTTCAGCCATTGCAGCCAACCACGAGTCAGTTTTGAGGAGGGGATTGCAGATTCGGACCCTCCACAGTTGGACGATTGCATCTAGGTACAAAGTGACAGCTGATTTGGATGTCTCAGTTGTAGGCGACAGCATTTAATGCTGTTGTGGAGGGGCAGCAGCTGCATTTGATTGATTTTCAGTCATTCTTCGTGACAAAACTTTGAATTTTCTCTCTCTACAGCTTTCTATCTCATCTCCCAGCCATTTCATAGCCTTGCTCCAAAGATCTCAGCATTTAGACCCTTGGAGGTTGAGAAATTGCAAATTTCTCTATTGTAAACCCTAATTTACAGCAGAAATTAGAGTTTAGCAACAGCCTCGGGAAGTGTGCCAGAAATTGGAAGCTCCAAGACTTGGATTTTTCAAGGCTGAAGATGAATTTCAGCTAAATTCAGGTGAAGGACTAGCTAGCCATTGAATTTGGGGCATTTCCATCGTCTATGAAGTGGGTGAAGGCCAATTAAGTGCTTGAATCAAGGGGCAAATCAGATTGAAGACTTGCTGGTTAGTTTGGACAGCAAGGGGAGTTTGGATTGCGAAGGGGATTGGGAGAATCCCATTGTAAATCAACTTCTTCAATAAAGTTAAAGAAATACCAAAAGGGGCGCCAATTGGGTGCAGATTGTCCAATATCAGTAGGTAAATTTGTATTTTTAGATTATGATGCCTCTTAACTGGAAGAGATAAAGGAGAATCAACTATTTGGGTGAGAGGAATGTTGTGTTGACTAAGTGGCGTAGGCAAGCTTGAATCTCATCCTTAGGAGAGGGTTCTAGTGCTAGTTAGACTCGCGAAGATAGCAGTTCACCGTGCAAATAGGCCTAGTGGATGAAGAAGAAAGGCTTGATACTCCCCAACTTGAAGAGTGGGGGAAGAGTCAGCCATCTAAGTAGTTGGGATGTGCCCTTGATCTCGCAAGATGGCTTCAATGCTGACGGTGTGTCATAGATGTTAACAAATATGTCAGTTTATGGCTGAGTTTGTGCATGTCAAAGAGGGCTTGGCACATTTCAGATATTTTAGGCATTTTTAAAAATCATTTTGATTGTGTTTATGGCATTTATTGCTGGCTGACCTGACATAATTTATGGCATTATTTTTGCCTATTTATTCAGGCTGCTCCTCCACAGTCATCGTGCATCATCTGTCATTCATCATCTAATAGGTTTTTGGTGGAGGGAGAGGAGCAGGTGCTAGTGCCTTCATAGCTGGTGACTCACATTGGTTCTGTACTGTCTCATATATTGTTATATGGATTCCATTTCTTGAGCATCTCTTTGCTTCTGAGTTCTTTGTGTAGTATTCTTTTCTTTTGTAGTGTTTCTCTTTCTTTTTCCTTTGTCTTGTGTTTAGCAGTCTATCACAACAGCTTTCCACACTTCCATCATTGCATCTTTTCTTTTGCAGTATTTCTCTTTCTCTTTCCTTTGTCTCTTGTGTTCAGCAGTCTATTACAGCAGCTTTCCACGCTTCCATCACTACATCCACTTCTGACATGGTATCGGATTGCAGGATCATTGTTCCTGCTGCTGTTTTTTACTATTTCAAGTCTAAGTTTTGACTTTTTGTCTGCTGATTTGACCTGTTTCTAACTGTTGCGCCCGATTTGCAGTTTGGGCAACTATCTTCTACTAATTTTCAGCCTCTTCTGCTGCTATTTTATCAGCATTTTGCAGTCTGCCATTTGTGTTTACAGATTTCTGGGGCTGTTTCAGGGCTGGGGACCTGTTATTGACCCTTCCCAATCTGTATTTTGGGGGTAATAGGCTGAGGCGACCTATTTTCCTGCAGGTTGACTGCATTTAAAGCTGCTATTGTATGTGTTTTCCTGATCAGCATCTGCGTTTTGCCTTTTGACTTTTGTGTAGGGCTGTTTTTGGTTGTGTTTGGTTTGTATTTTTCTTGTGATACACTGCTCAGCTTTAGAGAGGGTTCTTGTGCATCTGGTTGTTGTGTTCTCATCCCTACACTCTAGTTACTATTGATCTTTTCTTTACGTGCTTTCTTTACTGCTTTGAACTTGTGCAATCCTTGTGAGTTTGTATTTTTGGCATACTTTTCTCCTTGAAGATCCTTAGTCTTTCTTCATCTTCTTTGTATCTCTCTCCTCATGGCTCCTTCGGCATCTCCTCCTGATGTTCAGTAGGTTGACATTATTTCCTCATCTACAATGGTGCACTATGCAAGCCCACTATCATTTTATTACTCTCTGAAGAGGTCCATAATAATGTTGTTGAACATGAAGATTAGAGTGCATGGAATTTAGGGGAAAAGATTCAAGAACTTTATGCAAAGCAGAGCCCTGCTTCACATATGTATTGGCTTAAACAATTGATGGATCTCTGCATGGAGGGGATTCCATTGTCTGCTCACTTTAGCCAGTTTCATTCTATCATGAAGAATCTGCTTCAACAAGGTGTTGAGTTTCAAGATAATTTGCATCCTTTCCAGTTTCAGAGAGGGGTGCCATATGGTGGAAGAAGAAGTCTCAGTGCTACTATTGTGGTAAAAAGAGCTACCTCTGGAAGGATTGCAGGACATCAACATCTTTATGGCCAGAGAAAGAACGGATAGTGACAAAGGGTGATGACTCTCTCGGCAAGGCTATGTGGTCTTAGCGATAGTTACAAAGGGCCTCCCTTCCAGGTTGGTAGTACAGATGATACAGTCATCCCTCACAACTCTTTAGTGCCAGAGAGTGTGAGAGGGTGGTGCAATGGGGTCGGAGAGCTTGATCTATACATATATACAGGTGCACCGGTTCTCAAGAGGGTTTTTTTCGATGCATCGACTAAAGTTTGACAAGTTCAAATTGTGGAGTTGGGATTAACATCTAGGTTTATGATGAGCTGGTTGTTTTACAAAGAGCGGGTTTGGCTTTTAGTTTGAGCTTACATGAGGGGACACTTTGGTGGTTTGGCCAAAGATAGGGAATCCATGGTTACATATGTTTGGAGGCAATTCTTCTCTATTTTCAGGGCACTGATACGATCGACATTGACATTAGGCTCTCTTTGAGGCACCTCGGTGGAGGCTTGCGCACCCACTACTTGGATGTCCATGGTTATACTTTGGTAGTCATTATTGTATGTACTAGGATGGGCCATCATCATTGTATATTCTATTTATCAAATCACCTATGATCTGAGAGAGGGTGATGAAACTAGCCTTCCTTCTTGGAATGGGTGGTGATAACCTGATTTAAGAGTTAATTACAGCAATAAATAAATGCACATAAAATGAAATACACATTTTACCATAACATTCTTGGACAGTAGACTCCCTGTTGGCCCCAAACTGGCACCCCTTGCGGTATTTCTTTAGCTTTCATTCAATTGGAAGGAGTACAACTTGAGATTCTTCAATCTCCTCCTACTAACCAATTGCTCTTGCTATCATAAATGACCAGCAAGCCTTTTGGGTCATTTGTCCCTTGATTCACTCGGGACTTCTTTTCCAATTTGGCCCTTGGCTGGCCAAATGCTGCCCCAAATCCATTTGGGATGGGCTGGCTCCTGAAATCCCTTGATAATCTTCAATTATCAGCTGCTGATTTCAGTCCCTTGAGCCTTCAATCTCTGGCACGGATCCCAAGGTGGCTGCTAAACCCTAATTTCTGTTGTAAATTAGGGTTTATTGCAGAAATTACAAATTAGCCCACCAAAAATGGCTAAGATCTCCTTTGAATGGCTGAGAATTGCTAAGAATGGCTGAACATAGGCTGAAGGAGATGAGAGAATGCTGTAGAGAGAGAAAATTCTGAGATTTGTCGCGAAGAACTGATCAAAATCTGCTGCTGCCCTGCTGTACCAGTCCCAAACGGATGCACCAACAACAATAGGAGCATCAGAGACTGTGATCTTCAGGAGAAAGTGCATCAGTAGCAATTGCCAGCTTCCCAAGGTCAAGAATATGCAATCTCCATCACCAAAATGGTCTCCAATGGCTGGGAAATGGCCCCAAAAGTTGGCAACAACAGTCCAACACCTCTTTCCAACAGCTCCAAAGTGAAAAAACGAGATTTCCCTCTCCCTTCAGCCCTATTTAGCATTTCCCCCACTTGCATGGGAAAGTTTTGCCAAGTGGCAGCTTTCTTAATCTAGTTTTAGCAATTTTCAGTCATTTAATTAATTTTCAGAATTAATTAATTCTGAAAATTAATTCAGTTCTTAATCCATGCCCAGAAAATTGACCTTGCCCATCCAAAAATTAATTGGCTAGGCCATTTGCAACCCAAAGTGGTCCCATGCATTAATTGACCCTTGGACAAGCATTAATCCATTAATTAATGCCTAGTCCCTAGTGCCACCACTGACACTTAATGGCCAATTGATCGTCCTAGGGGCAAACTGACACCAAAATTCACCTAAAATCTAATAAGTGTAACTTGTTACAACTTTTGCGTTTGACACCTAGCTTATTCACAGGGTCTTTCGGCCTTCAATTGTGAAAAAGTAGCTTGCACCTCACATGTGCAACACATGTGTATCTTTTAATTGCACATTTGATTAATCCTTTAATGTCAATTAAACATAAGCAAAGCATAAAATTTTCACGTCCTCGTGATAGGGTGCTAGTAAATATGTTAGTTCACGGCTAAGTTTGTGCATGCCATGTTAGCTTGCCTATTTTAGCATGTCAGTTTTTCATCTCCTGGTTGTGAGCTCTTGTCAGAGTCTGGCAGGAGATAGAGAAGCTCTATTAGTTCATTCAGCTTTTGTGTGTTTGCATTTCCTTCTTGGGTGACAAGCAGCCCATTTTAGGGGATTTTCTACAGGTTAGCTAGATTTAGGGCCAGTCGGCCAGTTTTGGCTGTCCGGCAATAGGTCGGTTAGATTTAGGGCCAATTAGCTAGTTTTGGCTGTCAGCAGGTCGGGTAGATTTGGGGGGTGGGGGCTATATATAGCAGCCCCCCTAGTCACTTATATGTACTCTTTTGCAGATTTCAACAATCTCTCCCGTTTCTCTTCAATATTGGTGTTGCCATTCATTTCAGTTTGATTTGGTGCCCTCACTAACGCTCTGGGCTGTGTACACGGATTGATTAGTCCACATCATTGTATTCAGCATTCATTTTAGTTGGTGCAGTATTTCTTCTTTCATTTTTTGCTCTCTCTCTCTCTCTCTCTCTCTCTCTCTCTCTCTCTCTGTATTCGTGTTCCTTCTTCTGTTGCGCACTCACATGGTATCAAAGCCTACTTGAGAGCACGGAGGAGAGATTTCTTACAGAGGAGGGCACCAGCCATCAACCCCCAACCTTCCATCATTAAACACAGCGGAGGGTGCCATATCCAAACACTCCCCACCTTGCGTTTTGCTAAGGTGGCATCATCTGGAGGAGGCAACCACATTAGACATTGCGTTTGACTATAGCGGCATCTTTAGGAGGAGACGACCATATCTAGCTTTGCGTTTGGTTGTAGGCGGCATCTCTAGGGCCAAGGCGGTAGCATCTGTGTTGGTTGGTGACAGTTTTGCGCAGTTGGCACATTCTCTTTTTATCTTGTGTTGTTGATTGCTTGGTGATTGCAAATTCAGAAGATGTTTTACCAGTTCTCAAGCTTTGATGACTTAGCGGAGGAGCTTCTTTCTCGACACTCCTTTGAGCGGAGATGTGAATATCGGGAGTTTCGTGATCAACAACGGGAGGAGTCTCCTCGAACCCGTCTTGTCCATGTATCTTAGAGGGTTTTGTTGAGAAATAGACAAATGATGTATGCTCCAGGAAGAGATGTCTTGAATTCCATATTCACAGTGAGGAGAGTGGAACAACCCAACTTCTATAAAGTATTATACTTGACTATCACTTTTCCAATTATAAATATAAACCTCTTTTAGTTAGTGTCATTGTCAGTCCAATACACAAGATTGTCTTTATGAGTCTAAGCTTCCATCTTGGAATCTAATTCACTTGTGTAATAATTGTCTACTCATTGTCTATGTCAACATGAATTTAGTCTTCATCTTCCAACCTCCACAGCTCTTGCCATGCTCTAGATCTGACATTTTAATAGGTTCCATCTATAGTGAAGGCTCCGCAGGAGAAGCCTCCATTGGATGTTCGTATGCCTTCTCTGATTCCCTTGATTCAGGTGTCTATGCTTCCTTCTTTACCCAAGGAAGACAAATTGGATGGTTCCAACTATTCCTTATGGTCTTGTAAGGTGGAGTGTATCCTTGATGCGTTCAACCTATGGGAGTTTGTTTCTTCATCGATCACTTGTCGCGAGGAGGACCCTGATGATGGGACCTCCATGGACCGTGTAGCCTTATGGGATCGGTTCAACTCTCGAGCTCGATCCTTTCACTTCATGAGTCTATAGGATTTTGTTCTTGTATATGTTTGCAAGTTGTCGACCACGGTGGAAGTGTGGAATAAGCTTGCGTCTTTGTATCATCACAAGACGTTTACCCACAAGATTTCCCTTGAGAAGAAATTGCGGATGCTCAATCTTGACGATTCTTCTTCCATGAAGGAGCACATCACGAAGATAGAGGATATGAGAGGTAAACTTGCCTCTCTTGGACGGACGATCTTTTCTGAGGATATGGGGATGATTCTCCTGACTAAGCTGCCATCTCCTTGGTTGAGTGTTTTCTACACCAGTCTCATCACCTCTAGGACCTGTGAGAAACTCTTATGGGAGGAGCTTCCAACGCTTGTCTTGGAGTATGACGAGCGACTCAGAGAGGTAAGGGCTCGTGGTTCTAGCTCCACCAAGGCTTTTACCGTAGGTATAGGTGGGGGGAAGAAGCAGAAGCAGAAGTAGAAGCAGGAGAAGGCCAAGTACAAGAAGGAAGAGGACACGAAAAGGATTCGAAGAAGAACCAACCCAAGTGTCCACACTATGGGAAGGGCACTTATCTCAAGGATAAGTGTTGGCAGAAGTACCCCCATTTGAAGCCCAATGAGAAAGATTCAAAGGCGATCCTAGCCACGACTGAGTTAATCTTTGTGCATATATTTGTCGAGGAGGATACATCCCTTGCTTCTACCACTCAGGAGAAGCTTTGGCTTGGGATAGTGGCGCTTCTTCTCACATGACCTTCAGGAAGGATTGGCTTCAGGACATTCATTCTAGAGGGGGCACAGTCACCACTGGTGACAATTCTACTGTTCTTGTTCGGGAAGTGAAGACTTACCTTTATTCTTTGACAAGTAGTCTTCTCTTGCCAGAGTTCTTGATGTACCGGATTCAAGCTTTAACCTATTGTCTGTCCAAAACTCGAACGGCATCAAGGTAAGCTCACTACACTCGTAAGGTATGCATTGCGCGTCGGCTATGTGAGAGGTAGCCATTAGTGCTTGGCTTGGAACACTTGAATCAATAAGCGGTCCGTGGGTCTTGGCGGTTGAGTGAAAGCTCCCACATTTTGGTTCCGTTGCCGGGACCAACGGATTCAAGCCTTGAGCGCTTGCGCGCTTCGAATCGAGCATCAAAGTAAGGGGTTTCCCCCGAACCGGTGCTTGAGATAGGTAGGAAGTGAGGGGGTTGAAGATGGTATTCGATCTCCTTGGCAAGTAGGTTTTTTGATTTTTTGAGATTTATGTTATGAGATGGAGTAGTGTAGGTATTTCCTTTGTGTTTTGGATGCATTTAGGATAGGAAAAAACAAAGAAAAAGAAACAAGCAGTAGGGTTCTCTATTGCTGTATAACAGGCTAAAACAGGGAAATAGGGGCATAGATCCTTGGAGTCTTACATAGCTAGGTACTCGAGTCATTTTTACTAGGATGCAGTTACTATGGAGGATGCTTCTACAGGTGCAGCTCTTTGGACAGGTACACAGGAGGATGGGCTCTACAAGCTCATAGCCTTAGCTGTGCGGTCTTTTCACGAGCTTGGGCTTCTTTGGCATGCTCGTTATGGGCATCTTCATCTTGATACGATCTGACGAGCTTCTCGGATGATGATGGTGGAGGGACTTCTCGATTTCCCTTCTCTTCACACTTTATGCCCTAGCTGCTTGAGAGGCAAGCAACATAGGCAGCCTCACCTACAGGTGGCCTCTAGAAGGGCTTCTTCATCGCTAGATGTTGGTGCATACCGATCTTTGCAGACCTATGGGCATGGCCTCCCTTGGGAAGGCCAAGTATTTGATGCTGATTGTTGACAACTTCAGCTGCTGTGTGGCCTTACTTGTTGGGAATAAAGGGCCATTGTGCCTTTTATATGTGCACGAGTGTGAACATACCCTTAGAACATTTGTACTTTCATATATATCTATCTAAAACCTAAAGAGGCACACTAGTCATTGTATCGAACATCAAGTGTCGTACTCACTCTCCTTTCTACTGCTCTCTACTCTCTGTGTGTGTTATCCGTCGTGTTCACTCTCAGCTTCGTCAGGCTCAGACTCCAACAAACTGGTATCAGAGCTGCGGTTAAGGTGTTTGTGCTTCTCGAAGTCTGTGTAGGTCAGCTTTTCATTGTTCTTTCACGCTTTCAGTCAGGTGATAGTTCTAGGTCGCGAGCAGGTCAAAATGTCACTCGTGCAGTCAGCCGCAGGTCAAAACATCACTCGTGCAGTTAGGCAGTAATTTCAGGTTCTATCTTCGTGATGTGTTTTCTTTGCTGATTTCAAGACTGTTTTGACCAATACTGATCTGGCGACTGCTATTCAAACCAAGCGACCTATTTTTCCTGCATTTTTGCTGACGTCAGCATCCATACAGCCTATGTCAGACCCTCGTGCTTGCGTGTCAGTTCCAGCTTGTGTTTTGGTGTCTCTACATTTCCTCTTGGTTGGGCGATTGCATTATTAGGCCATTTTTTGTTTCAAGCAGTTTTTGGCTGTTTTTTTGACTTTTCGCAGCAAATTTCTTCTTGTTTGGTCAGATTCTAGTGAATATTGCATGCGAACTCTCATTTTCTGCAGTCTGTGCTTGTGGTTTGGTTGTGTTCCCTCTCCAAATCCCTTATTTTCTCTACTTCTCTTCTAAATCCTCTACAGATGGCTCCTTCGTGCACATCCATTGACGATAAGTTCCATGGAGATTCTAATGAGGCTCTTCCAGCTTCAGAGAGGAGTTCGAAGAAGAAGAAGTCGAAGACCTAGTGCTACCATTGTGGGAAGAAAGGTCATTTATGAAAGGATTGTAAAGAGTTGGTGGTTTCTAGGAAGAAGAAGGAGAAGATGACACGGGATGTGGACTCCTCCGACGAGTCATCATCTGCCTCCGACTCAAACTCCGATCCTTCGACCAAAGAGATGTCTAAAGTATGGAAAGGATCAGCTTCTTCTACTCGTGGGAAGGGATTGATGGCTCCTTCCTCAACCACTTTCTAGTGGTGGTTATGATGGCATTTGTAACGTGTCCACTAGTATCATCCAAGACACATCTTAGCAGTCCATCGGAAAGGATGTCTAGAAAGCTCCGCCCGGTACTCCCATGGAATGTTACGGAATTTGCGATCTAGGGCTTTTCGCGTCTACCACGTAGCGGAAATATTCCGGCCGTTCCCACTTAGGATCGACGTGAATTAGGGTTTTTCTAATTGGTCATTTGCTAACAGCAACTAGCGTCGGACCCAAGCAAACTACTTTACGCAGAAACACCAGGTCCGAAGCGGATTCACGCTGCACTTGGTTCAAGGAGAATGGGAAACGAGAGGGATGCAAAGCTCAACCTCTCTGCCATAAGGCATAGTTCCATTCCGTTCCCCTAAAACAGTGTAAATCGGGTAAGACATAACTCTAGGTCAAAGCTTTTGTTGTTCGTGTCCTTTGACGATCATCCCACTGTTCCTCGAGATTTGAGAAAAGTTCCCGGCCAACCGGGACCACCCAACCGTAGGACGGACCCATGGCCCATCCTCCGCACTTTCCTCGGTTTGTTTTAGTTATGTCTCTAACATATTAGTTGGACATGTAACAATCAGCTTCTTTAATTAAACCGTTAAGCACTTGTTCGTTCACGTAATCTTATCACGTGACATAGAAAAACAACATCAGACAAGTTCTTTATTAACATATCATCATATTTATCTTTGAAATACAAGGAGTTCCGCCCGTAGGCTTGTCCATAATCCGCCCGAAGGCTATCCAGCAATCCACAGGGATCACTATTCCAAGTTTCCGCCCGTAGACTAGTATGCAGGCCTCGAGATCCAATCCCGAGTCACGTTAGCCTCTTGTGCAGGACCCGAAAGGTGAGGGATTTACGGCCAGAGCCCCCCCTGGCACCCAAGCGTCCTCCTGCTCCAAGTAGCGCTCAACGGAGAGACCTCTCGCGGTGAGTTCGGTTCACGTTCCCGGCGCGGTTAATAACCCCCTTGGTTAGGGTCAGGCAAGCAGTCGGGGGTAACTGAAGCTGCCTCTCCCTTCAGGCCTTCAACCTGAAGTATAGATATTCATTTAATTTGTAATTCATAAATCAAACAATGCTCTAAAATCTCTAGCAAGCACAAACATTTCCTTTGATCATTTTTTTGTTGTTGGCAAACTGCTAAGGAAAGAATCTTTCCTTTCGAATGCATCCAGTACTCGATCCGGGGTGTCTTGCAACTTGGCAAGATCTCTTATATTCTGGGTTAGGGCGTACCCTATTAACCCAACTTGGTCAAACCCTAAGTTCATTGGATGCTTTAATTTCCGGTTTTTAACCTTCCTTACTTAGAAGGATATCAAAGTATACATCCTCTTGCAAGATAACTTGCGTAAGGATCCGCCATCCTTGTTGCGAGAATTTAGCATTTCTTCTTGTGAATCAATCACAAGACTATATGACCTCGTACTTGCCGCGTAAGTCCTGCATCGTACTATGCGATAATGGGGTTACTAAACAATCCGTTTCAGTTTCTTTAAGCTGACGTTTGTCAGACCTAGGGTTATAAACTTTTAGGTTCTCAGGGAGTTGCAGTTTATAAGCATTAGATCCTAGGCATTTGAGAATTTTGTATGGCCCACAATACCTTGGACTTAGCTTCTTGCAATCTCGTAAGTATAGAGAACTCTTTTTAGGGCGTACGCGAATGAAGACCATGTCTCCTTCTTCGAAGACCCTTTCTTGATGCTTCAAATCCGCGTATGCCTTCTGTCTATCCTTGGCCGCTTGTATGTCCTGTCTTATTGACTTTATTTGATCATCCATGTCTTCCAACATCTGTCTTGAAGCTTCAACCCTTAAGGTTGGATCAGAAAAGTTTAGGGGACTTCGACTGTCAAGACCATACAATGCTTGGAAAGGGGTCATGTGAATGCTTTGTTGGTAAGAAGCATTGTATGCAAATTCAACCAAAGGCAAGTATTGAATCCACCTCTTCGGCTCTCGACAGCAGGTTGCCCTAAGCATATCCTCGATGACTTGATTTACTCGCTCTGTTTGGCCATCCGTTTGGGGATGGTAGGCGGCGCTTAAACAGAGTTGAGTCCCAATAGCTTCAAAGATAGCTCTCCAGAAGTGTGATGTGAAGAGAGAATCTCGGTCACTAATGATTCTTCTGGGTAAACCATGTAGCTTGAATATCTCCTTGATAAACAATCTTGCAATGCCTGAGGCTTTATAGTTTGTCTTTACTAGAGTAAGGTGTGCAACCTTAGTAAGCATGTCAACCACAACCATGATGGAGTTGTATCCTCCTTGGACTTGGGGTAGGCCTACAATAAAATCCATACTGATAAATTCCCATTTCATTTGGGGGATGTCAAGCGGTTGCAGTTTCCCTGGCATCTTGACATGTTCGGCTTTGATATATTGGCAAGACAAACACTCGGTGATATATTTGAGAACGTCACCTTTGAGCCTCTCCCAATGATAGCTCTTTCTAACTGCATTAAGAGTCTTAGCATAGCCAGGATGTCCTGCGAAAGGAGAATCATGAGCTTCCCACAATATCTTCTGCTTAAGTGACTGGCTTGCTGGTATACACAACCTTGTTTTGTAGTAGACAAGTTCACTATTAATGGAAAATTCATGATACCTAGCTTGCAACTTTTGATTCTGCTCCTTGATAGAGATCTCCTTTAGCATTGTTTGGTAGGCCAAATCATGGCATGCTTCTTCTCTAGCTAACTCAAGTATAGGGTTGTTTGGCATAGATACTTTTGTAGCTAGAGATCTGGCTATTGTTGGATTTTGCAAGATTAGGAAATTTAGGAATGCCTTGCGACTAAGTGCATCGGCAACTACATTCTCTTTCCCTGGTCGGTACTTGATTTCAAAGTCATATTCCTCCAACACTTTAATCCACCGATGTTGCCTCATGTTGAGCTCGTTCTGGGTAAAGATCCATTTGAGACTCTTATGGTCAGTTACTAGAGTAAACTTGTTACCCAACTGGTAGTGTCTCTAAAGCTTTAGAGCATGGATGACAGCTAGTAATTCCAGATCGTGCGTAGCATAATTTTTTTCATGACTCTTCAATTTCCTTGAAGAGTATGCTACTGGATGACCTTCCTGCATAAGTACACACCCCAGGGTAAGAATGCTAGCATCAGTTACTACCTCGAACTCCCTATTGAGGTTTGGAAGTTTTAGAATAGGTGCTGATACCAAACTTTGCTTCAATCTGTCGAAGCTATTTTGTTCGTGAGTTGGCTATGCAATGGAAGTCTGCTTCTTCAATAAGTCCGTCAGAGGTGCTGCAATCAAAGCATAGTTTTTGATGATGATCCTATATCATCCTGTCAATCCAAGAAAGTTACGTATCTCTTTGACGGATACTGGTGTTGGCCACTCAAGCACATCTCTAACCTTGGTTGGGTCCACTGAGATTCCTTTTGCTGATACTATGAATCCTATATATTCAATCTGACGCTTGAGGAATACATACTTCTTCATTTTAGCATACAACTTATGTGACCTCATTGTCTTAAGGACAATCCGAAGTTGAGATTCATGATCTTCTTCCCGTTTAGAATAGACTAAAGTGTCATCGAAGAAGACAAGTACGAAATCATCAAGATATGGCCTAAAGATATCCTGCATTAACCTATTGAAGGTGGCAAGTGTATTTGTAAGCCCGAATAACATAACTAGGAACTCAAAGTGCCCATATCTTGTATTGAAGGCCGTCTTTGGGATATCTTCTTCCTTGATCCTTATCTGATAGTAATTTGACCTGAGATCGATTTTGGAGAAGATCTTTGCACCGTGAAGACGATCAAGAAGCTTATCTATTCTAGGAATAGGATACTTGTTCTTGACTGTTGATTGATTCAACCCACGGTAATCAATACATAGTCGAAGTGTCCTATCTTTCTTTTTCTGGAATAGTACTGGAGCTCCCCACGGTGAATTGCTAGGCCGGATGTAGCCCTGATCTAGCAGTTGCTTGAGTTGTTCTTTCAGCTCAATTGCTTCTGGTATGGATATTCTATAAGGTCTCTTTACAATTGGCGCAGCTCTTGGTACTAACCTAATCTCATGATCCACTTCTCGTTGAGGCAGAAGTTCCGTAAACTCTTTAGGGAATACGTCCTCGTATTCCTTTAACCACGAAGGTCCTTCATGAGACTCCTGCTTCTGATCTAATTTGTTGAGTTTGATCATGTAAACATATAATCCTTTTCTGACTCCTTTTATGATCCGATATACTTTGGCCAATTGGATTCTCGGCACTCTAGCCTCGCCTTCAGTTGTGACTAATTCCCTTTCAGAGTTTCGAAAGGAAACTTGACCCTTTCCACAGTGAATGTGGGCGTTGTTAGGCTTAAGCCAATCCATTCCGAGTAGACACTCATGGGTACCTAAATTCATGACTCTGAATTTGACCGAAGTTTTCTTTCCTCCCAGAAAGAATTCCACCTTAGCAGTTTGCCTAGTACAAGTAATCTCACGACCATTTGCCAATTTCACAAGCAGGATAGGTGCTTCTATTGTGGTTATTTTTAATCTTTTTGCACATGCTGGTGAGATAAAGGAATGTGTACTGCCACAATCAATCAAGGTCTTGAAACTTTTACCTTGATAGTCCGACGGTGTCTGAATCACCAAGAATTGGCGATTCGGCCCTTTCTTGTGTAAAGCGGCATGGACTGTCGCTCTTTCGAATTCTGCTTCCATGGTCGGATCTTCCTCTTCTTCTTCTTCGCACATTTGCCTATTGGCAATGCAGGCGGTTCTTCCTCTTCCTTGGGTAGCGGTTCCTTGACCACAGCCTGTTCCTTGGAAAGGCGCTTGGCGATGCCCTCCACCAAGCTTGGGACATTGCCTTTTGAAGTGACCGGGTTCGTTGCAGTGGAAACAACGGAGGTTTCGGCCATTACTTTGAGTAGGAACAAAGTTGTTGACGTTATTCGTCCTTGCTTTCTTTCTTTGTCCTTGATTATGACCTTGAACTCTCTTAATTGGAGGTCTGAATGCTCCTCTGTTCGGGTCATTGTAAGACCAAGCTTTATTATCCCTTGGTCTAGACTGTACCTCCTGAATTATAGGCCGCTCGAATGAGTGCATCCTGAAGATCTGATGGACGCATAGATTCAAGACGGGTATTGACTGGTGGATTTAAACCCACACAAAATTTGGACACCTGCTGTGTCATGTCCATCTGTGGCGCATACTTTAAAAGTGAGACGAATTTAGAGTAGTATGCGTCAAGAGTGAGTCCCAGCTGTTTTAGCTCGTAGAACTCATTCATCTTCTGAGTGCGATATGCAAGTGGCAAGTATCTTCCCTGCACGGCTTTCTTCAGCTTCTCCCAGGTAACAGATCCTTCTGCGATCCCTTGATCCCTACACCATTGCTTCCACCAAAGTCTGGCTTCGCTGGTGAGCTTTAACTTGGCGAGCATAGCCTGATTGGCGGATGCAGTACCGGCTGCTTCGAAGTAATCCTCCATGGATTCAATCCAAATTTTAGCATCAGCTTGGACGAATCTGCCTCTCCCGTCAAACTCGGGTGGCTTAATCTGCTTGAGAAGGAACTTCTTCTTCTGGATTACAGCAGTATTTGATGTAGGAGGCGAATTAGGAACCTGTAACTGGGGTTGTGCCTGAATAAAGGTTTTCTTAACGTTATTATATGATAATCGTCATTAACTTATATTACATCTTCAATTCCGCTATCATGTAACCAGTGTAGCTACTTAACTTTTTATCAACTCTTATGCACAATCAGACATAAAAAGAAGTCTTTATTTGTATTTATATGGGCCTAGCCCTTTTGAATACAACGTTTCATGTGATGATAAGCCAACTGCTACATTTTGTTTGGGGAGAACAACGTTGTATTGCATTTATCTACAGGAACTGTGTAATAGTAAGGTTTTGGGTCATGGATCTTCAGGAATTGATAAGTCATTGGAAGTTTGGGATATCCTTTCCGTTGGAATCCATACTTCTCATGGCGGTCCAACACTTTAATCCTGTCGGCGGGGATTACACGGGTTACTTCCTCATATACATATGAGTTTATCTCAACCCTCCGACCTCGAATATGTAAAGTTGAATTTATGTGAGCTTCCACGAAAACGAATAGCTTCACGACTTTCAGGTCTTCCAACCACTTGATCCTCTTTAGGTTGGTCTGTAGATAAGCAAACCGGTGGGCGACTATATAGTAGATTCCTGAAGCACCCATCCATCTTCGTTTCATATACAAAGGTGATGGATTATAGATCTGCTCCAGGATGTTCATTATCCCAATCCTTTGTCTATAAAGTGGAGAATGCATTGCAGTCATAAACATGACTCGAAATACTAAAAACTTGTTCCACGCTTCGTAATTTTGCAAGACAGCATTGAAGGTAAGGAAATGTTTGGACAACAACAATTGCTTTACTTCATTTCATTGAGATTTCATAAAAACAATTCTGTTGTTGGTCGGCTCTGATACCAACTGTAACGTGTCCAGTAGTATCATCCAAGACACGTCTTAGCAGTCCGTTGGAAAGGATGTCTAGAAAGCTCTGCTCGGTACTCCCATGGAATGTTACGGAATTTGCGATCTAGGGATTTCGGCGTCTGCCACGTAGTGGAAGTATTCCGGCCGTTCTCACTTAGGATCGACCTGAATTAGGGTTTTCCTGATTGGTCATTTCCTAACAGCAACTAGCGTCGGACCCAAGTGAACTACTTTACGCAGAAACGCCAGGTCCGAAGCGGATTCATGCTGCACTTGGTTCAAGGAGAATGGGAAACGAGATGGATGCAAAGCTCAACCTCTCTGCCATAAGGCATAGTCCCATTCCGTTCCCCTAAAACAACGTAAATCGGGTAAGACATAACTCTAGGTCAACGCTTTTGTTGTTCGTGTCCTTTGACGATCATCCCACTGTTCCTCGAGATTTGTGAAAAGTTCCCGGCCAACCGGGACCACCCAACTGTAGGACGGATCTATGGCCCATCCTCCGCACTTTCCTCGGTTTGTTTTAGTTATGTAATTATCTAACACATTAGTTGGACATGTAACAATCAGCTTCTTTAATTAAACCGTTAAGCACTGGTTCGTTCACGTAATCTTATCACGTGACATAGAAAAACAATATCAGATAAATTCTTTATTAACATATCATCATATTTATCTTTGAAATACAAGGAGTTCCGCCTGTAGACTTATCCATAATCCGCCCGAAGGCTATCCAGCAATCCACAGGGATTACTATTCCAAGTTTCCGCTCGTAGACTAGTATGCCGGCCTCGAGATCCAATCCCGTCACGTTAGCTTCTTGTGCAGGACCTGGAAGGCGAGGGATTTACGGCCAGAGCCCCCCCTGGCACCCAAGCGTTCTCTTGCTCCAAGTAGCGCTCAACGGAGAGACCTCTTGCGGTGAGTTCGGTTCACGTTCCCGGCGCGGTCAATAACCCCCTTGGTTAGGGTCAGGCAAGCAGTCGGGGGTAACTGAAGCTGCCTCTCCCTTCAGGCCTTTAACCTGAAGTATAGATATTCATTTAATTTGTAATTCATAAATCAAACAGTGCTCTAAAATCTCTAGCAAGCACAAACATTTCCTTTGATCATTTTTTTGTTGTTGGCAAACTACTAAGGAAGGAATCTTTCCTTTCGAATGCATCCAGCACTCGATCGGGGGTGTCTTGCAACTTGGCAAGATCTCTTATATTCTGGGTTAGGGCGTATCCTATTAACCCAACTTGGTCAAACCCTAAAATTCATTGGATACTTCAGTTTCCGGTTTTTAACCTTCCTTACTTAGAAGGATATCAAGTATACATCCTCTTGCAAGATAACTTGCGTAAGGATCCGCCATCCTTGTTGCGAGAATTTAGCATTTCTTCTTGTGAATCAATCACAAGACCATATGACTTCGTACTTGCCGCGCAAGTCCTGCATCATACTATGCGATAATGGGGTTACGAAACAATCCGTTTCAGTTTTTTTAAGCTGAAGTTTGTCAGACCTAGGGTTTCCTAGCTTTATTATTTTCTTTTAAGAAACTCAGTGACAAACCCTAATTTCTTTTACGTTTACAATTTGCTGACCCTACAATCAGGGAATGCAGGCAAGTATTTAAGGTATAAACGTTTCTTGGATTTTAATTCATTCCAAATGAATATTTCGCAGCATAGGTATTTCTAAGTCTATATTAATTTGGTTAACTTTAGAGGGTAATATCGAGATCACCTCCGCATGATTTGTTATCTATGTGTCAATTTATTTTTCAATCCTAAACTTTATCGATTTGAGGTTAGGTTAATTCAATTAATCTTCCCTTTTCTTTGCGAACAAACTCATTCTAAATAAGCAACCTTTTCCTTGCTAAGTTAAGCAGTTAGCAACGATAATTTCATAGAGTTTATGCATCGTAAGAGTCCTTTCATAATTTGCATTTTCCATGCATAAAGCTATATAAAAAAATTATGCTTATGCTTTATCTATTTTGCAGGTTCCGTTAAAGTAACTTCCTTCGTCGTGAACATTTAGGACAAAATATATCCTATCTCTAACAATTGAATTACAACGATATAAAATTAAGAAGAAAAAACTTGGGTTTGGGGTGAGATATCCACATGGATATCGGGAGATGACCCTCCCGCAGCTACTCCTTGGACTTTCTTAGGAGGCATCGCAGTTGTAGTCCTTCGAACATGGAAGCAGCTTTACACTCCTTTCCGGAATTCCACTGTTGCTCCCTTGCACGTCAATACTCTTCTTCTCTTTTTCGAGTAGGGGAAAAACCAAGTCCCAAGGGTATTTTGGAAAGGCAAGGAACAGTTAAGGGTTTATCCACGAGGAGGGGGTAATAAGATCTTTAAGGTCTTAGTTTCTATGGGGAGGGAAAGGCTCACAAAGCCCAAGGAAAAAGGCCCTATAGGGGTTTACACACGGGGGGTAACAAGCCCAAAAAAAGAGGGGCTTAAGGGTTAAATACGGGGGAAGAAAGGTTTAAATTACGGGGTTCCAACACCCATGGGATGAGGGGGCTTAAAACACGGGGGGTGTGTGTGTGTTTCCAAAGGCATAAGAAGGGGGAGCCTTGGGAGATCTTTGGACACGGGAGTGAAAGGTATAGGAAGGGGGATCTTGGAGGGATTTTAGGACACGGGGGTGAAAAGGACTTAGGGGTTTTAAAACCCAGGGGGGGGGAAAAGATGAAAGGCAACTTAAGGGGGTAAAAGGGCTTAGAAGGATTTAAAAAAAACCGGGGGGAGGGGGGGGGTGAAAAGGGGGAAAGGGGGCTTATAGAGCTCATATGAGGGGACCTTTTGGAGGTCCAAGGGGAAAAAAAAAGAAACACTAATATCCAAGGGGAAGGGGTGATATTTAAGTCACTTGGGAAGGGGGCTTATGAAAGCCCCCTTAGAAGCTTCTAAGAGAAGCTTTCAAAGAGCTTCGTTACGTGGCGGCAGCTTCAATGGAGGGCGGCCAGCAGACACAGACGGCGGCGATCAACGTCTCTCTCATGCTCCCACGGCAGAACTCAGGTGGCAATTTGCCCTCCCTCACCTAGCAACTACAGGCGGCGGCCGTGTGTGTATGTGAGGTCGTCGAGCTCTCCCTCCCTTTTGGCATTCGGACGGCGTTTAGCGTTGACTCCACCCCCCCCTTCATGGAGGCAGCAACCCCTCTCTTAAATAGGGGAGGGAGGGGAATCCTCCCCCTCCTTATGTGTCAATGTGCATGGTGGTGGAAGGCGCCGAGCTCCACCAAGGAGCTTAGCCCTCCATTCTATTTCCCTCCCCTTACAGCACGATAGTCGGGAGGGAAAATAAAAAAAATTTGCATTATTCCATTTGATATATTATAGCATCCCTCATGACTCTCCAGTGCTAGAGAGGGAGTGTGAGAGGGTGGTAAGATGGGGCAGCTATGCCTCATCTATACATCTATACAGATGCATGGGATCCAGAAAGGGACTTCCTTGACGTATCGATTGAAGACTGGCATGTTTAAATCTTGGAGCTAGGATTGACATCTAGGTTCATGATGGGCTGTTTCTTTGACAGAGAGCGGGATTGGTTCCTAATCATGAGCTCACATGAGGGGACACTTTGGTGGTCTAGCCAAAGGTGGGGAATCCATGGTCACATATGTTCTAGAGGCATTTTTGACAGGATGGTCATGTTTGCTACTGAGAGACATTGGGACAAACATAGAGATATGCTATGATCTTCTCTATTTTCAGGAGCTAGTACGATCGACCTCGACATCAAGTTCTCTCCGAGGCACCTTGGTGGTGGCTGGATCACCCACTGCTTGGGTATCCATGGTTCTACTTGGTGGTTCTATGTTATATGGTTTATGACTCATTCTCATTGTACCATTGTATTGTATTAGATTACCTATGATCTAAGAGAGAGTGTTAGCAGATATGTTAGCTCATGTGTGAGTTTGTGCATGCAGACACTGGGCACGTTATTTAGGATATTTTAGGCATTTTTTAATAGTCTTCATTTTGGTCATATTTAGCATTTATTGCTGGCTGATCCAATCATATTAAGAACATATTTTTGTCCTATATATTCAAGCTCCTCCTCCTCACTCAGTCACTCATCTGCCATCATACGTGTGGAGATTCCGTGGAGAGAGGAGCCAGTGCTAGTGCCCACACAGCCAGTGACTCATTGTTGTATGCGAGTGTCTTGTGTTGGATATATGGATTCTATTTTCTGAGCGTACATCTAAGTTCTCATCTGTATTATGTTCTTCAGTGTTCTTTCTTTCCCTTTCTCTTTTGTCTTGTGTTTTAGTAGTATTACAGCAAATGTTTACGCCTCCATTGCTGCTCCACTTTTGACATGCATGCATCTTAAGATAGCCGACAGGCGTGCATAGGCTCAGCAGGCACAAGTCAGAGTCAGCATTTGGCTGCCTAACAGAGGCAGTTAGACTAGGGGCGCACGTTTTTTTGCAGGTGATGCTGATAGGGCAAGCAATAGCGAACAAGCGCAGCAAGCAGTCAGCACGTGATGTGCAGGCTCAGCAGGTGACTAGATGTGGCATGGGTTATGGGCGTATAGGTTGCCATTCGTGCAGGTCCAATAGGAGACAGAGGCACAAGTTAGGTGGTCGATCACAGTGCGGGTGACGGGGCTGACATGCCCAATTTTCCTCCTTTTTAAAAATATTCTGCAATTTTTCTTCTCCTTTCCTTACTGGGTGTTCGCGTGCACATGCGTAGTGTGCCATCTTGGCCAAAAAATTTAGGGCTTTTCCTAGATTTGGGAACCGTGATGCAAAATAGGACAATCTGACCCAGAAATTGCAAAATTGGTGCACATTTGCCTGGGACATTTTGGGGCTTTTCACATTTCAGTGAAATTTCTTTAATTTCACTGAAATTTTGCACACCGCACCCAAGAAATTTGGGGTTTTTGCAAAATTTCTTCAATTTGTGCAACAATTGCATTGTATATGCACTTGGGTGGATGTATTGATGCAATCTGGATAGATTTCCTTTTGAAAATTTGGGGCTTTTGACCAAAATTGTCACATTTGTGCTCGTGAATGCTTTTGGAGCAGAAATTGCAATCAAATTTTGGGGATTTCACATGTAATTGATGCCTTAGCCTTTGAATGTGCTTGTAATTGCTTGTAGAGTGTAGTAGTAGACACTCTAATTTTGAAAATCTATTTGCAGATCTGAAATTTCTGCAATTTTTTGATTTATAGTTCTGGTTAGTACTTTAGTATATGGTGGTCACTTGTGCGATATTTGGGCTTGCATCTGGTGACTTTTGAGTCAATTTAGTGCTGCAAATTATGGTTGGAAGCAATGACAACAACAATCTTTTGCACATCAAGAAGCTTGAGGGTGCACATAATTTTGCAATATGGCAAAAATAGTGCTATAGTGTCTTGGTGCAGAAGAAATAGGTGAAGCCCATCAAAGTGAAGGAAATAAAAACCAGTAGGTATGGAACAAGAAGAGTGGGATGATTTGGATGAGCTTGCATGCTCTACCATTGAGCTCTCAGTGTCAGACAACTTGCTTTTTAACATTGAGAGGCTGAATTTAGCATATGCAATGTTGCAAAGACTTGAAGAATTGTATGCTTAGAAAAGTGCAGCCAACAAGGTTTATTGGCTGAAAAAGTTAATGGACTTTTGCATGAAGGAAGGTACAGCCATGTCTGTACTTTTGAACGTGTTGGGGGTAAAGGCGCCTCCGCCGTGCCGCCCCGTGTATTACTACACTGACAGTACCCGCCACTGCACACTGCAGGTGGCGGGCGCCCGTCACGTCACTTTATTCTTTATTCTTTTAGTGACAGTTTGAATAAAGGAAGGCCCGGTCACACATTGTGACTGTTGGAGTTCCCATTTCTTGTCTCTCTCTTTCTTGCTCTTGCTCTCCCGTCATAGCTCGCGTGCAAGCTTCGATCCTTCTCACCTTTCAACTGGTATCAGAGCTTGGCATTCTCTTGCTCGAGCTCGACTCGGTGCTTCCCGACCTTCGCATCGACTCGCTTCACGCATTGGGTCTCCATCCCGGCAGCCATAGCCGACCTCTTGAGCTCCCGACTCTCCCCGGCTTCCCGAGCTCCATCCTGGCCTTCTTGAGCTTCATCAGGGCCTTGCCCTTGAGGTATTGCTTCAGCATTTGCAGGCATTTGAGTGTATTCTCAGATTGAAACAGGGCAGGAACAAAGGGCAGCCACTCTTCTTGAGCTCCATAGCTCATATCTTCCCTCCCCTTTGTATTGGGCCTTCATGGCTTGGTATGTGCCTACCTTGGGCCATCATTGAGCCCCCCATTACCCCCTTTTCAGCCCATGTGGAGCAGCAGCAAGTTCAGCACCAACAGAGCAGATTGCATCATTTTTTCCAGGCTGTGAGCACTCATCTACTTCAGCTCCACACTTGGCCATTGCTTCTTGCTCTCTACCTTGATCAAGAGGGCTATAGACTTCATGTTTGATGTCATTCAAGCTTTGGGCATTGGTCTTGATCTTTCGGGGCTGATTTCTTCAGATTTGGGACTGTCATAAACTGTCATAACAGGCTGAAAACAGGGCAGCACCATTGGCATTAGCATTTGTTGCTTATACTCCATTCCGGTTGTGCTATTTGATGCCCGTATGCGGTCTACATGATGCCTAGTGCCTTGGGAATGTATGCACATGATTATGCCATGATTTTGGCTTGAAATATTGGCTGATTTGGGACTGTTATTTACTGTTATACAGTGCTGGAAACAGGGCAGCCACACTTGGCATTGGCATTTAATGCTTATACTCTACTCCGGTTACCTTGTTTGATGCCCGTATGCGGTCTACTTCCTACCCGGATGTATTGGGGATGTATGCATTTGGTTTGACCATGATTTTGGCTTGAATTTGGGGCTGAAATCTACTGTTTAGAACAGTAAATACATGCTGGAATAACAGTGGGCTGAAGGTACTTTACATGCTTTGGCACTTACCTACCGATACCGGATGTATGCTTTGAGCTTTGGCATGATATCTCTGACATTTGGGGACGACTTGGAGCATATGTATGAGATTATGGGATGCTTTTGAGCTTCGCATTAGCTCCGTCTTCACTGGCATTTGGACCGACTCGGCATGCTCGTGGAGCGCCTATGCCTCATGTCTCTGCTTGACAGTTAGGCTTTTGCATTACATGCTTTGGTTCGTGACATATGCTATTTGGTTCGTGTATGCCATACCGACATTTGGAGCTTGGATTTGGATGTATTTGAGCATTCCCGGCTTACTTGATCACTGATCTTGGTTGCTATTTGGATGTCATTGAGTTGACCGAGAGCTTATTTGGGCTTATGTATTGCTTCATGGTTAATACGACCGGTGCTTCATGTATGTCATGCTCTCTCGGATGCGCTTGATGCATTGACAGGGTCACTTATCACTGGTGCTTTCTCTTGGGTTGTTTGAGCTTATGAGCTCGCTTTGTACGTCTTTTGTGCCAGTGGGAGCATTTTACATGCTTTCTTGACCTTTGACAGTTGCATGCTATTGGAGCACTTACATGTATTTGGAGCAGTTTATGTCTTGAGCAGCTACATACACATTGAGACTTTGGGATCATACTCCGATCTTTATGGATATGCATTGATGTACTCTTGGTTCACAGGATGCTTATGAGCTGAGTCTCATATTTGGATCTTTCTCTTTGAGCAGATACCTATTTGTGTCAGGTTTTGGCAGTTACAGGAACACTTTGCCTAGAGTGTCTGGGGGTGTGCCTTTCACTGGCAAATGTTATTTTGACATGCTTGGTGTTGAGCTCATGTTCTTTTCACTGTCATTGGCCTTGCTTATGTCCATTTCATGCCGGCTTTGGACCTAGCATTGTTTGCTTGACATTGGATCCTATTTTGGGACAGTTTGCTCTCTAGACTGCATACCTGCAATTTATTACAGCAAGCAGTTATTGGTGGACTGAGGTGTACTTTTCATGCTGAAATATCCTGATTTGGTGTACCGCACCTAGTACTAAGTGGGCAGCCACTTTTGGCACACTTTGCTCGCCCTTTGGACCCCGTTTTGGTCATTTTTGGGCAGTTTCTGCAGTAAAACAGCAAGCAGTTTTGGACTGTTTGGGCATTTCCAGCCTGCATAATGGCGTCATCTTTGCATGATAGTGCCATCTTTAACATTACAAAGTTGGATGGTACCAACTACTCTTACTGGAAGAGTCAAATATGGCAGGTTTTGGTGCAGAAATCTCAGATTAAGCCACTTCGGTTGAGTGGGGAGCAGCCTGAAACTATGGACAATGACGACTGGCTTGAACTTGATGAGCTATGCAAGTCCACGATTGTATTGTCTCTCACTGAACAGGTACATTATAATGTATTTGAGGAAGCACAGAGTGCATGGGATCTATGGAATAAGATCAAGAATCTTTATGATAAGAAAAGTCCGGCGAGTCAGATGTACTGGTTGAAGCAGCTTATGGATCTGCGCATGAAGGATAATGCGACTATGTCTGCTCACTTGAGCCAGTTCCATGCTATACTGAAGAACCTGACTTCGCAGGATATCACCTTTGGAGAGGAAGTAACTCCTCTTTTCTTGCTTGGAACTCTGAATGAGTCATGGGATGTATTCCGCACTGCTCTTTGTGCCTCTAGTGCTACTCTAAAATTGGCAGATGTTGAGAGTGCTCTTCTTCAGGAAGAGGTGAATCGCAAAAACTTGGATGCCTCTCGTGGTAGTCATGCTTTGACAGTTAGAGGCAGGAATGACAGGTATGACCGTGGTAATGGCCGAGGCCGTGACTCGCAGAAGGGTCGGTCTAAATCTCGTGGTGGCAAGTCGCGTAGTAAGTCGCGTGGACGCAATGCAAATGTCACTTGTCATCATTGTGGGAAAAAGGGCCATATTAGACCACAGTGTCATGAGTTGCGCAATGAGAAGCGCAAGGATAAGGGGAAAGATAAAGTGCAGGAGAAGTCCTCTGATCGCAGCATAGTACCTGCGAAGTCCAACGTCAAGATTGAGGAAATTAATGTCACGCAGACTGAAGAGTCCGATGGTGGTGATGAGTTTATACTTGCAGCTAGTTCTTCTGATGCTTCACACTTGACTGAGACACCTAGTATGTATGCACAGTGCTGGTTATTGGATTCAGGTGCGTCCTTCCATGTGACGCCTTACCGTGAGTGGTTTCACTCTTACCGTACTGTATCTGGATCAGTCAGACTTGGAGATGACAGGTCTCTTGATATTGTGGGCTGTGGAGATATTCAGTTGCAGTTTTCCACTGGCAGTTCCTTTTTGCTCAGGGATGTACGTCATGTACCTGCGCTTACGCGTAGTCTTATGTCTGCAGGACAGTTGGATGATGCAGGATTTCATGTCTGTTTTGGGGATTCTGCCTGGAAGATTACCAAAGGCAGACTTGTGCTTGCTAGAGGCGCCAAGGCTGGCAGCCTCTATCCTCTTGTTGTATCTGGGTCTTCTGTAGACCATGTTTTGGCAGTGGACTCTATCCCACATGTATCACTTTGGCATGCCCGTTTGGGGCATATGTCTTTGAAAGGAATGAAAATGTTATCTGGTTTGCAGTATCTTCCGCCTTTGGATTATGCATGTTTTGACTCGTGTGATCATTGTCTTTATGGTAAGCAGAATAGGTCTACGCATAAGAAATCGGGTAGGCCACGCATGAGTGAGCCCTTGGCATTGGTGCATTCCGATGTTTGTGGGCCTATGCCTTGCATGTCTATGGGTGGCGCGAAGTACTTCGTTACCTTCATTGATGATTTTTCTAGGAAAGTGTGGGCTTATCCAATAAAGCAGAAGTCCGATGTCTTGGCAGTTTTTCAGAGATGGCTTGCTCTTGTTGAGAACCAGACTGGGTATAGGCTGAAATGCCTTAGGACAGATAATGGGGGAGAATATGTCTCGCATGCTTTTGAGCAGTTTTGTGATGACAGGGGTATTAAGCGTCAGTTGACCGCCCCTTACACCCCACCCCAGAATGGTTTGGCTGAGCGCATGAACAGGACTATTCAGGAGCGTGTGCGCTCTATGCTTAGCCATGCAGGCCTACCCCCGAGTTTTTGGGCTGAGGCAGTTAGTACGTCAGTGCATGTCATAAACCGATCGCCTTCCAGTGGATTGGATTTCCAGGTTGCAGAGGAAGTTTGGGCTGGTAAGCCACCCTCTTATGCGCATCTCCGTGTCTTTGGATGTGAGGCATTCTGCCATGTGCCCAAGGACAAGAGGAGTAAATTGGATCCAAAGAGCATTAAATGCATATTCCTTGGCTATGGTGAGTCAGGAGAGATGGGCTATCGCCTATGGGATCCGCAGGCGCGGAAAATAGTACGCAGCCATGATGTCGTCTTCCATGAAGACAAGATGCACAGGCAGCCTGAGAAGGTGGTTGAGATCCGCAGAGTGATCTTTCAGGAGGAGCCTAAAGCTCCAGCACAGCTAGTAGTACAGCCTGCAGCAGTTCCTCCACAGGGCCAGGATGTTGGACAGGTAGTTAGACAGGCAGCAGAGCCTGCGGTGAGACGGTCTGCTAGAGATAGACGTCCACCTGACAGATTTCAGCCCTCTATGCATTATGTTTTGGTTACAGATGCAGGAGAGCCTTTCACTTATGATGAGGCTATGCGCAGGGGTGACAGTCACTCCTGGGAGAGGGCTATGCAGTCTGAGATAGACTCCCTGCATAAGAATGAGACTTGGGATTTGGTTGCCTTGCCTAAGGGCAAGAAGGCTTTGCCATGCAAGTGGGTGTACAAGCTGAAAAGTACCCCTGGACACCCCAAGCCGGCATACAAGGCTAGATTGGTAGCAAAGGGTTTTAAGCAGGAACATGGTGTGGACTTTGATGAGGTCTTCTCTCCTGTGGTTAAGATGACCACCCTGCGCTTAGTCTTGGCTTTGGTTGCACAGCTTGACTTAGATCTATATCAGATGGATGTCAAGACGGCTTTTCTACATGGGGACTTGCATGATGAGATCTATATGGATCAGCCTAAGGGCTTTGCAGAACCTGGCAGGGAGCACCTAGTGTGCAAGTTGAAGAAGAGCTTGTATGGCTTGAAGCAGGCACCTAGGGAATGGTATCATAAGTTTGATGCCTTTATGCAGTCACAGGGCTACAGCAGGAGTGCTATGGATCCGTGTCTTTACACGAAGAAAGCCCGTGATGGCAGTTTGCTTATCTTGGTACTCTATGTTGATGATATGCTGATAGTAGGGAAAGCTCATGATGAGCTAGATGCTCTTAAATCTCAGCTGAAGAAGAGCTTTGAGATGAAGGATTTGGGACAGGCCTCACATATACTTGGGATGCGCATTAATCGCGATAGGCATCAGGGACTTTTGTATCTCTCACAGCGGGAGTACATTCATAAAGTCCTTGAGCGCTTCCGCATGCAGGACGTAAAGCCTATTGGCTGTCCATTACCTTCTTATGTGAAGATATCACAGGCCGATTGTCCGCAGACAGATGAGCAGAGGGCCGAGATGGCCAAGATCCCTTATGCATCAGCCGTGGGCAGTTTGATGTATGCCATGATAGCCACTCGTCCAGATATTGCACATGCAGTTGGTGTTGTGGCACGCTATATGGCTACACCTGGCAGCAGACATTGGGATGCCGTGAAGGGTATCATGAGGTACCTGAAGGGCACAGCAGATATGTGTATTTGCTATGGCAGCCAGGATACAGGGGTCGTGGGGTACACTGACTCCGATTATGCAGGACATGCAGATAGTAGGAAGTCCACTTCTGGCTATGTATTCACCTATGCTGGAGGGGCTATCTCTTGGATGTCCAGGGTTCAGAAGTGTACGGCTTTGTCTACCACTGAGGCCGAGTATGTTGCAGCCACTGAGGCTTGCAAGGAGGCCATATGGTTAGGCCGTCTAGTTGCTGACCTTGGGATTGATGCTACACCTACACTGCATTCGGATTCTATGAGTGCCATTCAGTTGGCTAAGAATCCGGTCTTCCATGCGAAGACGAAACACATTGAGGTGAGGTATCACTTCATACGTGGTGTCGTGGAGGACAGGTCTGTTGACCTTGTCAAGATCTCCACTGACGAGAATCCTGCAGATTTGCTCACGAAGAGCCTCACTACTGAGCGCTTTGCCTTCCTCAGGAGGTTGATGGGCGTTGGATGAGATGTCACCTTTCCTCATCCCTTGTACCTATGTACATTTGTACTGTCTTTTCTTTTTCTTTTCTCTCTCACTAGGGAAGATTCGCCTTTAAGTGGGAGGTTGTTGGGGGTAAAGGCGCCTCCGCCGTGCCGCCCCGTGTATTACTACACTGACAGTACCCGCCACTGCACACTGCAGGTGGCGGGCGCCCGTCACGTCACTTTATTCTTTATTCTTTTAGTGACAGTTTGAATAAAGGAAGGCCCGGTCACACATTGTGACTGTTGGAGTTCCCATTTCTTGTCTCTCTCTTTCTTGCTCTTGCTCTCCCGTCATAGCTCGCGTGCAAGCTTCGATCCTTCTCACCTTTCAGAACGAGTTTAATCCCATTTTCAGTCAGCTGATTGCTTTGGATTTCCATATTGATGATGAGTTGAAAGCTACTTTCTTGCTATGCAGTTTGCTCGAAAGTTGGGATACTTTTAGGACAGCCTTGAGTAACTCAAATGCTCAGTTGTCATATTTTGATGTGGAGAGTTTTTTGCTGATGAAAGAACTCAACAGACAAAATAATTCAACAAACAAGTGTTCTAATGCATTGCACACTAGCCAGATTTCAGCAAAAGGGCAGTTCTAAAAATAGAGCATGCAGTAAGTCTCATGGTAAAAATGTGGAGTGTTATCATTGTGGCAAGAAAGGGCACTACAAACGAGATTGTTTTCAATTGAAGAAAGAGAAAGGTAAAACAAAAACACTGAAGACAACAAGGTTGAGAAAAAGGACAGCCAGCCTGCAAAGAAGAGCAGTGTGAAGATAGGAGAGGCAAATGTAGTCACTCATGAGAATGATAGTTATGTTGATGTACTTCTTGCTTCTTCTTTGAGTGCACATGCATTGATTGTAGATTTTGAGGATGACATGCACACTTAAATATTTGATTCAGGTGCGTCTTTTCATGTTACACCACATCATGAGTGGTTTTCTAACTACGACGGTCGTGCATGTGGTGTTGTCCACTTGGGGGATAACTATGCATGTAAAATTACAAGCAGTGTGAAATTGGAATTTCAGCATGGCTCGGTGTTTGTTTTGCATAACGTGAGGCATGTACCTTAGCTCAAGAAGAGCTTGATAAGCATAGGGCAGCTAGATGATGAAGACTATCACACTATCTTTGAGGATAGCAAATGGAAAATTTGTAAGGGCTCTCGCATTGTTGCCAAGGGATCCAAAGGTGATACTTTGTATACTTTGTATGTATCTAGCATGCATGATCCTGTAGTCGTCATAACCGAGTAGCCAAGCGTTTCTTTGTGGCATAGCCGGTTGGGACACATGAGTCAACTGGAATGAAAGTGCTTTCTCGCTTGTATTATTTTTTGCCTTTGAAGTATGCTGATTTTAAATAGTGTGATCATTGTATTTATGGTAAGCATGCTTAAACGTCACATAAAAAATCTTTTTTTTTAAAAGTCTTCACCCTTAGAGTTGGTATATTCAGATGTATGTCAAATGCTAGGGTTATCTCTAGGGGAAAAGAAGTCGGTCATTACCTTTGTTGATGATGCCATATGCAAAGTATGGGTTTATCCAATCCGTCGTAAAGACAAGACCTTGGACCTTGGATAAATTTAAAAAATTCTTGGCACTTGCTAAAAATCAGACTAACAAGACATTAAAGTGTTGCTCTGACAATGGTGGGGAATATGTGTCCAAAGCCTTTCAGGACTTTTGTAACAACAAAGGGATTAAAAGGGGGCTCACCGCCCCTCACAATCCACCCCAAAATGGTGTTGCAGAGCATATGAATAGGACCATTCAAGACAAGGTCCGTACAATGTTGTCACATGCTGCTTTATCCCTAATGGATTTTGGGCAAAGGCTGTTATGACATCCGTACACTTGATTAATCAATCACCAAACAGGTCTTTGGTTGGGGGGTCCCTCCATGCACAAACAGCTCGAAAAGACAGAGGAGGTCAAAAGGGTTGTATTCCGGGAGGATGTATTGGACAGCAAAGGATGCCCGCTAGACAGTAGCAAATACCTGGTGTAAATGTCCTTGAAAATGGAGGGAATAATGCTGAAAATGATCAGCAAGATATTGCCCATGATGTACCACAAATTTAGCAAGAACATATGCCTTTGGAACAACCAGAACCAGTTGTACAGCATGCTGAACTTGTAGAACAACAAGCTGTTAATGCAAATGTACAGGTTGAATAACCAGCAAATCTTGACCATTGGGTTCGTAGGTCGACCAGAGTGCAAAGAGAGCCAAACAGGTTTGTTCCTGGTGTCAATTATGTGGCTGATTATGTCATGTTGATTGATTGTGGTGAGCCATCATGCTTCCAAGAAGCAATGGATAGAAAAGACAGTAAGAAATGGCATAAGGCTATGTTGTCAGAGATGGAATCTCTCATGAAAAATGGCACTTGGGATTTATTGCATTTGCCTAAAGGACAGAAAGTGCTACCATGCAAATGGGTTTATAAAATGAAAGTCACTTCTGATTCTTTGCCAAAGTACAAGACACAACTAGTTGCCAAAGGGTACAAGCAAGAACATGGAATTGATTTTGATGAAATCTTTTTCCTGTAGTCAAAATGACTACTTTGCGAACCATCTTGGGCTTGGTTGCATTTGAAGATATGGAACTCATATAGATGAATGTAAAGACAACCTTCTTACATGGTGATCTATATGAGATCTATATGCAGTAGCCCGAGGGTTTTGTTGCAAAGGGAAAAGAGCACATGGTATGTAAACTTAACAAGAGTTTGTATGGGCTGAAATAGGCACCACGAGAATTGTATTTTAAATTTGATACATTTATGCAATCTCAAGGATTCCATTGCTCTCAAGTTGATCATTGCTTGTATACCAAGAAGGTAGCAGATGGCAGCTTTATTCACTTGGTTTTATATGTGGAGGACATGCTGATTGCAAGCAAGGATGTTCATGCCTTGAACTCCTTAAAATAGAGCTTACATAACAACTCTTGGCATCCGTATACTCAGAGACAGATCGAAGGGTCTTCTCTATCTGTCATAGCAGGAGTACGTAACTAAGATTTTGCAGCGTTTCAATATGGAGGGGGGGAGGGGGGGAGCTATGGGTGTACCATTGCCTCCATATGTGAAACTTAGTATAGATGACAACCCTACATCTGATGATGGAAATGCTAAGATGGCTAAGATCCCTTATGCTTCAATTATTGGTAGCTTGATGTATGCTATGGTTGTTGCACGTCTTGACATTGCATTTGTGGTGGGAGTGGTTAGCAGGTATATGGCATATCCTGGCAAAAAACATTGGGAAGGAGTGAAAGATATCATGAGATACCTTAAGGGCACAAGGAATTTGTGTATCTGCTTTGGAAGCAGAAGTCATCTGTTGTTGGCTTCATGAATGCAGACTATGCTAGTCATCCTAACTGTAGGAAGTCTACTTCAGGATATGTGTTCACGTTCACAAGGGGAGGAGCCTCTTGGATATCCAGGCTGCAAAAGTGTTGCATTCTCTACTACAAGGGCAGAGTGTGTGGTTGCCATTGAGGCATGCAAAGAGGCTTTATGACTTTCCCATTTGGTGAGAGAGCTTGGTATTTGTAAGCAACCTTCCTTCTGTGGATGGGTGGTAAATCCCTGATTACAACTTAATTACAGTAGCAAACAATAAATGCAAATCTGAAAATACATATTTACCTACTGATCTTGGACAATGCACACTCGATTGGCCACAAAATTGGCACCCCTTTCGGTATTTCTTTAGATTTTTTGAAGAAAAAGTTGACTTACAATGGGGTTCTCCTAATCCCTTTCGGTATTTCAACTCCCCTTGCTGTCCAAAGTGACTAGCAAGTCTTCAATCTATTTTGCCCCTTGATTCGAGCACGCAATTGGCATTTACCCGCTTTGATGGAGATGGAAAATGCCCCAAATTCAATGGCTGGCTAGTCCTCCACCTCAATTCAGCTGAAATTCACCTTTAGCCTTGTTGAATCCAAGTCTTGGAGCTTCCAATTTCTGGCACGTTTTCCAAGGCTGTTGCTAAACCCTAATTTCTATTGTAAATTAGGGTTTACAGCAGAGAAATTTGCAATTTCTTAGCCTTCAAGGGTCCAAATGCTGAGATTTTCGGAGCAAGGCTGCGAAATGGCTGGGAGATGAGAGGGAAAGCTATAGAGAGAGAAAATTCAGAGTTTTGTCGTGAAGAATGGCCAAAAATCAGTCAAGTGCAGCTGTTGCCCTGCCACAACAACATGTAGATGCAAAGAACTGAAGAAAATCAGTCATTTATTGCTGTTGCCATGCCTCAACAGCCTGTAGATGTTGTCTCCCGCTGTTGATTGGTCTTCTTTTGCCCCTGGCTGCTTCAGAAGGTCCTCCAATGGCTGCAAATCGGACTAGCAGCCTCCCCTCCCTCTCTCTTGCAGGCTGAATTTATAGAAATGCTTCTCTCCAGTCTCTAAAGACGTTTTTCAGTCTTACATGGGCATTTTTCACAAGTGGTAGTTTTTCTAAACGGTTTTCCCAACATTTTTTATAATTAAATATTAAATTTCAGCCTCAAAATATTGAAAACTAATCTAATAATTATTTCTGTGCTTTGAAAAATAATCTGACTGGCCAATAATTAAATTGGCTAGGCAACTTCCATTTCCGAGTGTCTCTACGTCATCTTTGACCACCAGATTGGCGTTAGGTATCATTAAACACCACTTCTCTAGTATCACCAACTGATACTTATGGCCAAATGGATGACCTAAGCCAACGACTAGCACCAGATACCACCAAGTACCTATGTGGCATAACTTTTAGCAACTTTTGCCTTTGACATCCCGTGATTTCTTCGAGTCTCGGGCTCATAAATTTACTTTAACCCCAATTGCACCTCACATGTGCATCATTTACTTAATTATGTGATTAAAAATTAATCCACACGTTAAGTGAGGTTTCAAAAATACATGTCCTCTTGACAACTCTCCCCCTTGAAATCCTTACAATTATCCTCGATTGCATTGCCAAATGCATCAAAAGCAAAGTACTACCTTGAAATTTCCATAGGGCATCATAGTCAACACAACATTGCGCACTGCTATTCAACCATTCCATATGTCCAACATATGCTGAAAATTACCACCCAAATACAGCATAACATAAGACTGACAAAGAATCTCAAAAACATTGCCAGATCATCATGTGACATGTCTACATTGGAATTTCCATAGGGTATCATAGTCAACACAACATTGCGCACTGTTGTTCAACCATTTCGTATGCCCAATATATATTTACCAGCCAACATAACATAATATAACACTCACAAAGAATCTCAAAAACATTGCGAGATTATCATGTGACATGTCTATTTCTCATGACCTCAACTCATCTGGCAAAACCAAACCATAGCATAGCGTAACCAAGGATAAACCATGGCTAAAACATCAATGGCATCATAACATATGGTGTTGTCCATGGAACTAGATGTAAACCATTGAAAGCTCAACATAATCTAATCATAAACTGATCACTTACTGATCTGAGAATTGATCACAAACTGTTGCAAATGTGACCCCAAACTAATCACAAACTCATTGCAAAAACTGACCAACAATCTATGCAAAAACTGATACACAACTGATCCAAAAAGTGACCATAAACGGTTCTCAAGCTGATAAAAAATTGAGCTGAAACTGATAAGAAATTTTGTCTCAAAATTTCAAGATGGGTAGTAAATCCATGATTACAACTTAATTACATCAGCAAACAATAAATGCAAATCTGAAAATACAAATTTACCAACTGACCTTGGACAACTGATCTTAGACAATGCACACCCGATTGGCCCCAAAATTGGCGTCCCTTGGTATTTCTTTAGCTTTTTTGATGAAAAAGTTGACTTACAATGGGATTCTCCCAATCCCTTTCGGTATTTCAACTCCCTTGCTATCCAAAGTGACCAGTAAGTTTGAAATCTATTTTGCCCCTTGATTTGGGCACTCAATTGGCCTTCATCTGCTTTGATGGAGATGTAAAATGCCCCAAATTTAATGGCTGGCTAGTCCTCCACTTGAATTCAGCTGAAATTCACCTTCAGCCTTATTGAATCCAAGTCTTGGAGCTTCCAATTTTTGGCACGCTTCCCAAGGCTACTGCTAAACCCTAATTTCTATTGTAAATTAGGGTTTACAGCAGAGAAATTTGCAATTTCTCAGCATCCAAGGGTCCAAATGCTGGGATCTTTAGAGCAAGGCTATGAAATGGTTGGGAGATGAGAGGGAAAGATGTAGAGAGAGAAATTCAGAGTTTTGTCGCGAAGAATGACTGAAAATCAGTCAAGTGCAACTGCTGCCATGCCACAACAGTATGTAGATGCAAAGAACTAAAGAAAATTAGTCATTTATTGTTGTTGCCATGCCTCAACAACCTGTAGATGTTGTCTCCTGTTGACGATTGGTCTTCTTTTGGCCCTGACTGCCTCAGAAGGTCCTCCAATGGCTGCAAATCAGACCAGCAGTCTCCCCTCCCTCTCTCTTGCAAGATGAATTTATAGAAATGCTTCTCTCCAGCCTCTAAAGACGTTTTTCAGTCTTGCATGGGCATTTTTTATAAGAGGCAGCCTTCCCAAATGGTTTTTCCAGCATTTTTCATAATTAAATATTAATTTTCGGCCTTAAAATACTAAAAATTAATCTAATAATTATTTCGGTGCCCTGAAAAATAATTACTGGCCAATAATTAAATTGGCTAGGCAACTTTCATTTCTGAGTGTCTCTACGTCATCTTTGACCATTAGATTGACATTAGGTACCATTAAACGCCACTTCTCTAGTGTCATCAACTGACATTTATGGCCAAATGGATGACCTAAGCCAACAACTAGCACCAGATACTACCAAGTACCTGTGCGGCATAACTTATAGCGACTTTTGCCTTTGACATCCCGTGATTTCTTCGAGTCTCGGGCTGGTAAATTTACTTTAACCCCAATTGCATCTCACATGTGCATCATTTACTTAATCATGTGATTAAAAATTAATCCACATGTTAAGTGAGGTTTCAAAAATACATGTACTCATGACAACTCTCCCCCTTGAAATCCTTGCAATCGTCCTCGATTGCATTGTCAAATGCATCAAAAGCAAAGTACTGCATTGAAATTTCCATAGGGCATCATAGTCAACACAACATTGCGCATTGCTATTCAACCATTCCATATGCCCAACATATGCTGAAAATTACCACCCAATATAGCATAACATAAGACTCACAAATAATCTCAAAAACATTGCTAGATTATCATGTGACATGTCTACATTGGAATTTCCATAGGGCATCATAGTCAACACAACATTGCGCACTGTTGTTCAACCATTTCGTATGCCCAATATATGCTAAAAATTACCAGCCAACATAACATAACATAAGACTCACAAAGAATCTCAAAAACATTTCCAGATTATCATGTGACATGTCTATTTCTCATGACCTCAACTCATCTGGCAAAACCAAACCATAGCATAGCATAACCAAGGATAAACCATGGCTAAAACATCAACGGCATCATAACATATGTTGTTGTCCATGGAACTAGATGCAAACGATTAAAAACTGAGCATAATCTGATCGTAAACTGATCACTCACTGATTTGAGAACTGATCACGAACTATTGCAAATGTGGCCCAAACTAATCACAAACTCATCGCAAAAATTGACTAGTAATCTGTGCAAAAACTGATGCACAATTGATCCAAAAAGTGACCATAAATGGTTCTCAAGCTGATAAAAAATTGAGCTGAAATTGATCAGCATTTTTGTCTCAAAATTTCGGGATGGGAGGTAAATCCCTGATTACAACTTAATTATAGCAGCAAACAATAAATGCAAATCTGAAAATACAAATTTACCAACTGATCTTGGACAACTGATCTTGGACAATGCACACCCGATTGGCCCCAAAATTGGCGCCCCTTTCGGTATTTCTTTAGCTTTTTTGAAGAAAAAGTTGACTTACAATGGGATTCTCCCAATCCCTTCCGGTATTTCAACTCCCCTCGCTGTCCAAAGTGACCAATAAGTTTGAAATCTATTTTGCTCCTTGATTCAGGCACTCAATTGGCCTTCACCCGCTTTGATGGAGATGGAAAATGCCCCAAATTTAATGGTTGGCTAGTCCTCCACCTGAAATCAGCTGAAATTCACCTTCAGCCTTGTTGAATCCAAGTCTTGGAGCTTCTAATTTTTGGCACGCTTCCCAAGGCTACTGCTAAACCCTAATTTCTATTATAAATTAGGGTTTACAGCAGAGAAACTTGCAATTTCTCAGCCTCCAAGGGTCCAAATGCTGGGATCTTCAGAGGAAGGCTATGAAATGGTTGGGAGATGAGAGGGAAAGTTGTAGAGAGAGAAAATTCAGAGTTTTGTCGCGAAGAATGACTGAAAATCAGTCAAGTGCAGTTGCTGCCCTGCCACAACAGTATGTAGATGCTAAAAACTGAAGAAAATCAGTCATTTACTGCTGTTGCCATGCCTCAACAGCCTGTAGATGCCATCTCCTGCTGTTGATTGGTCTTCTTTTACCCCTGGCTGCCTCAGAAGATTCTCCAATGGCTGCAAATCAGATGAGTAGCCTCCTCTTCCTCTCTCTTGAAGGCTGAATTTGTAGAAATTCCTCTCTCTAGCCTCTAAAGACGTTTTTCAGTCTTGCATGGGCGTTTTTCACAAGTGGCAGCTTTTCCAAATGGTTTTTCAGCATTTTTCATAATTAAATATTAATTTTCAGCCTTAAAATACTGAAAATTAATCAAATAATTATTTCGGTGCCTTGAAAAATTATTTCGTGATTTCTTCGGGTCTTGGGCTCGTAAATTTACTTTAACCCCAATTGCACCTCACATGTGCATCATTTACTTAATCATGTGATTAAAAATTAATCCATATATTAAGTGAGGTTTCAAAAATACACGTCCTCATGATAGTATTACAGAGATTCCTATCCTTCATTGTGACAGTTAGAGTGCTATCAAGCTAGCACAAAATTCTGTCTTTCACGCAAGGACAAAGCACATATAGGTGAAGTATCATTTTATCAAGGATGTACTTGACAGCAAGAGCATTGAGCTTGTCAAGGTCCATACAGATGATAATCCTATAGACCTTCTTACGGAGGATCTTCTAGCAGAGCGGTTTGCTCATTGCTGCCAGATGATGGGGGTTGGATAGTATATGTGTGTTCAGCTTTGTATATACATAGACTTAGTTGATTCTTTCCTCTATCTTCAGGCACATTGCCTTTAGGTGGGAGCTTGTTGGGAATAAAGGCTCACTGTGCCTTTTACGGTGTTCGGGTGTGTATGCACCCTTACACTTGTACTTTATATATATCATCAAAACGTAAAGTGGTACATTCTATCATTGTACCAAAACACTTTTTGTGTTGTGCTCTTACTTTTTTTGGCTCAATCTCCCTACTCTGAACTCTACACTCAATCTGATCTGCACTCTATCTCAATCCTTTAACATCGACATCACTAGGCTTGTTGCCAAGGGTTTTGCTCAAAGGGTAGGTTTGGACTACTTTGAGACTTTTGCACCTACAACACGGATGTCTACTATTCGGGCTAGTTTGGCTCTTGCAGCCCACCATCGTTGGCTTGTTTATCAAATAGGCGTCACGTTGGCATTATTGAATGGCGTCCTTGAGGAGGATATCTATGTCTCATGGCCTTTGGATTTCTTGTGCAGGGGAAGGAGGACCATGTCTATAAATTGTAGAAGGCTCTTTATGGCCTGAACCAGGCTCCTAGAGCTTGGTACCAAAGGATTGACTACTTCTTTGTGTAGAATGGTTTCCATCGCTCCGATCATGACCCCAACCTATACTACAAGGTTGAGGGTGGCTGATGTGTTTTGGTTACGTTGTATGTTGATGATCTTATCATTATAGGGAGCAATACTTAGGAGGTGGATCATACTTGGGCTATTTTGAGACGAGTTTGACATGACGAATCTTGGGATCCTACACTTCTTTCTTGGATTGGAGATCTATCAGATGGCACAAGACATTTTCATTTCCCAGCACAGGTACTCCTAGCTACTTTTGGAGTTTCGTATGGCCGAGTGTCGGCCTTTTTCTTGCCCCATGGACCCTGAGTTCAAGCTTGTGTTAGATGGAGTTTTCCTTATAGATGTTACTGATTACAAGTGTCTAGTTTGGCTCCCTTATCTTGCTTATCCACACGCGGTCGGATATTTCTTTTGTGATGGCTTTGTTGTCTTCTTTCATGAAGACTCCTACACAGGATCATTGGAGGGCCACCTTGTGTGTTCTTCGATATTTATAGGGGACTTGATCCTATGGGATCATGTATGGAGAGGGGGCCACTCTTTTTGGATGGAGTGACTCGGATTGGACAGGTGATGTGGATTCAAGACGATCCACTATAGGATATGCCTTCTCCCTTGGATTGAGAGCTATCTCTTGGAGTAGTAAGAAGTAGCCTACTTTTGCCCTTTCTTCTACAGAGGCCGAGTATCAGGCCTTATTTTCAACCACTATGGAGGCAGTTTGGCTCCATCGTTTGTTGGCGGATATTGGCTTTCCACAGACAGGACCTATGGAGCTACGTGTGGACAACTAGAGTGCCCTAGCTCTGGCCAAGAACACGGTGTTTCATACTCGTATGAAGCACATTGAGGTTTAGTGCCACTATGTTTGAGAGCAGATCGTGGACTCAGATATGGCGGTGGCCTATTGTCCCACAAAGGACAATGCGGCTTATCTCTTTACAAAGCCTTTGCCCACGACTTCTTTGCTTCATCACATGAGGTTGTTGGGTCTTTAGACTCTCCCAGAATTTGAGAGGGGGTGTTAGCCTGCCTATTTTAGCATGTTAGTCTATCATCTCCTAGTTGTGAGCTCTTGTCAAAGTTTGGCAAGAGATAGAGGAGCTCTATCAGTTCATTCAGCTTTTGTGTGTGTTTGCATTTCCTTCTCGGATGGTAGGCAGTCCATTTTAGGGCTTTTTTTTGCAGGTCGGCCAAATTTAGGGCCAATCAGCGAGTTTTGGCTGGTTGCCAGCAGGTTGACCAGATTTGGGGGGTGGGGGCTATATATAGCAGCCCCCCTAGTCACTCGTGCACTCTCTTTTGCAGATTTCAACACTCTATCTCCCGTTCCTCTCCGACATTGGTGCTACCATTCATTTCAGCCTGATCCGGTGCCCTCACTGACGCTCTGGGCTGCGTGCAGGGACTGATCAATCCGCATCATTGTATTTAGCATTCATTTCAGTTAGTGCAGTATTTCTTCTTTCATTTTCTGCTTTCTCTCTCTCTCTTTGTGTTTGTGTTCCTTCCTTTGTTGCGCACTCTCACATGCCAGAGAGGGCTGGGCACATTCTACATTTTAGGCATTTTTAATTTGTCATTTTGATGGTGTTTATGGCATTTATTGCTGGCTGACTTGACATCATTTATGGCATAATTTTTGCCTATTTGTTCAGGCTTCTCCTCCATAGTCATGATGCATCATCTGTCATACATCATCTAACAAGTTTTGGTGGAGAATTAGGTGCCAGTGCCTTCATAGTCGGTGACTCACATTAGTTCTATACGGTCTCATATCTTAGTATATGGATACTATTTCTCCAGTATCTCTTTGCTTGTGAGTTCTTTTCTTTTGTAGTGTTTCTCTTTCTCTTTCCTTTGTCTCTTGTGTTCAGCAGTCTATTACAACAATTTTCCACTCTTCCATCACTGCATCCGCTTTTGATAGTAGGTACAAACAACTACCAAGATAGCAGTCCATTTGACATGAAAAAGAAATGAACAAGTACTGTAGTAAATGATGATAATTGATAAAAACACCTCAACTAAAAGAAAAGAAAGGCGAATGCCAAGATAAGGAAAAACAATACCCTAGACCCGATCTAGAGAGAGAAGACACTTTTTGTGTCTCCATGCTAATAAAGGCAATACTAAACAAGATAAGAATTGAAAAATACCTTTAGCCCAAACAGGAATAGTAAGTACTTGCAATGTTAACCCTGAATTGAAATGCAAAACCTAGCTTGAAAGGATTAGAAAAGAGATTGCATACAAGTTGTGTCACATTGAGATGTGGATGTTGTGCTAAAGTGGAAAAAAGAGAGTTTAAATGAGTATCGAAGCAATGAAAAGAAATGAAAAAGTAAATAACGAAGTGTGCAATGGAAGTATTGAAAAGATGAAAGAGTATGGCTAAGCCTATGGTAGCCTAAAGAAAACGTAGCTGGTCTAAGGTTCCCAAGGATGATCTAGGACTCCTAAGAAACTAGCCAAATGGGACATAACGACTGAACCAACTAGATATGCCATAAGGCATCGACTAAGGATATCCATGATCGACGACTACGAGTGGCCTCATGAACTCTAATATGAGGTGTCATGAGGACGTGAAATTTTGATATTTTGCTTAGCATTTGATTAAAAGTTAATCAAATGTGCAAAATGTGACTTGCACATGTGGTGCAAGTTAATTATTTGGAAATATGGGACCCAGGTTCGCAAGATATTAGTTGATGCCAAAGGCAAAAGTTGTAATAAGTTATATCTGATAGGTACTCAGTGGTACCTAGTGTCGGAACTTGGCCTAGAACATTTAATTAGCCATTAATGTCAGTGGTGACACTAGAGAATTGACCTGAATTAATTAATTAATGCTAATTCTGGGTGAATGAGTGCTCAGGATCACTTGGATGATAAATTGGCCTAGCCAATTTAATTGTTGGTTGCTTAGATTATTTTTTTGGGCACATAAATAATTATCAAATTAATTTTCAGAATTTTATATTCTGAAAATTAATTTAATGGATAGGATGATGCTGGAAATTCAGTTTAGAAGGCTGCCAATTGGGCAAAACTTGCCCATGCAAGTTTGGGAAAGCTGGATTGGGGTTGAAGAGAGAAGGAAATCTCATTTTTAAAATATTTTGGAGCTGTTGGGAAGAGGTGTTGCATTGTTGTTGCTTACTTTTGGGGCCATTTCCCAGCCATTGTTAGAGACCATTTTGGTGAAGGCCATTGCATATTCTTGAATAGGGGAAGTTGGCGATTGTGAGCGATGCTCTTTCTCTTGGATATAGTCTCCAATGCTCCCTTTGTTGTTGATGAATCCATTGGCGCTGGAAAACTTGGAACAACTGAATTTCACTAAAATCTTGCGACAAATCTTTGAATTTCTCTCTTTCTCCAGCCATTTTTGAGCTTTACTCTAAGTTTTACAATAATCTAGCCATTGGGGGTGGAGATTTTGGTGAATCTCTGCTGTAAACTCTAATTTACAGTAGCAAAAATCGGGGTTTGATAGCCACCTTGGGAAGGGTCCCTATTAGAAGTATAGCATAGGAACCCTTTGTAAGCAAGGGTGCATGAGGGGAGGTGAGGTATGAATGGACTAGAGGATAAGGGAAACCCTAATACATGGCCAAAGATCACTCTTAAGTAGAGGAGAGAGTGTACTAGTTGTACTCCATAAGCAACTTAGTAAGCAAGATTTTGTTCTTGTATTTTGAGCTCTCCTCTTTTAGTATTTGTTGTATCATCTTTCCACAAATATCCTTGTAGCCTACTTTATAAAGGCATCCCATCGATTCATTGAGAGAGGCAATTGTTTTCATTCTATATAATTGAATGCTGCCTTGGCGTTGAGGGGGGAGATGTTAGAAGTATAGCATAGGAACCCTATGTAAGCAAGTGTGCATGAGGAAAAGTGAGGTGTGAATGGACTTGAGGATAGGGGAAACCCTAACCCTAACTCCAATAAGGCTATATATACATGGCCAAAGGTCACTCTCAAGTAGATGAGAGTGTAGTAGTTGTACTCCATAAGCAACTTAATAAGTAAGATTTTGTTCTTGTACTTTGAGCTCTCTTCTTCCTCGTGTACATATTTCCATGTTGCCACTTCGATATTTTGATAGTCCCTAGATTTGATTCTTGAAGGCTTCAGACTTGAATTTTTAAAGCTGAAATCAGTGTAGGAGAATTCTGTTGTTGTGTCGTCTGTGCGTGAGCTGAGTTGAGAGTGAAGGTGTAGAAAATTGAGAGCAGTAGTGAGAGAGAGTGAGCACAACATAATGGGTATCCGGTACAATCACACATGTACCACATTTTAGGTTTAGGTTTTGAATATAAATAAATAAATAAATAAATATTACAACGTGTAAGGGTACGTTCATACCCGAACACGGTAAAAGGCACAGTGAGCCTTTATTCCCAACAAGCTCCCACCTAAAGGCAACGTGCTTGAAGGTAGAGGAAAGAATCAGCTAAGTGTATGTATGTACAAAGTTGAAAGACACATATACTATCCAACCCCCATCATCTGGCGGCAATGAGCAAGCTGCTCGGCTGGAAGACCTTTCGTGAGAACGTCTGCAGGATTATCATTTGTATGTATCTTGACAAGCTCAATGCCTTTGTTGTCAAGTATATCCCTGATAAAGTGATACTTCACCTATATGTGCTTTGTCTTTGCGTGAAAGACAGAATTTCGTGCTAGCACGATAGCACTCTGACTGTCATAGTGGAGGATAGGAACCTTTGTAATTCCAAGCTCTCTCACCAAACGTGAAAGCTATAAAGTCTCTTTGCATGCTTTTGTCGCAGCCACATATTTTGCCTTTGTAGTAGACAGTGCAACACACTTTTGCAGCCTAGATATCCAAGAGATTGCTCCTCCTGTGAACATAAATATATATCCTGAAGTAGACTTCTTGCAATCAGGATGGCCAGCATAGACTGTGTCTGTGAAACCAACAACAGATGACTTTTGCTTACCAAAGTAGATACACAAATCCTTTGTGCCCTTAAGGTACATCATTACACCCTTCACTGCTTTCCAATGCTTTTTGCCAGGATATACCATGTATCTGCTAATCACTCCCACCGCAAAAGCAATGTCAGGATGTGTAGCAACCATAGTATACATCAAGCTACCAACAGCTGAAGCATAAGGTATCTTGGCCATTTCAGCCTTGCCATCATCTGATGTAGGGCTGTCGTTTGCACTAAGTTTCACATATGGAGGCAATGGTATATTTATAGCTTTTTCTCTCTCCATATTGAAACGTTGCAGAACTTTCGTAATATACTCCTACTGTGATAAATAAAGAAGACCCTTTGATCTGTCTTTGAGTATGCGCATGCCAAGAATGTGATTTGCCTCACCAAGGTCTTTCATATCAAAGCTATTGTGTAGACTCTGCTTTAAGGAGTCCAAGGCATGAACATCCTTGCTTGCAATTAGCATGTCATCCACATACAATACCAAGAGAATAAGGCTGCCATCTGCTGCCTTCTTGGTGTATAAGCAGTGATAAACTTGAGAACAATGAAATCCCCGAGATTGCATGAATGTATCAAATTTGTGATACCATTCACGTGGTGCTTGCTTCAGCCCATACAGAATTTTATCGAGTTTATATACCATGTGCTCTTTTCCCTTTGCAACAAAACCGTTAGGCTGCTGCATATAGATTTCCTCATGCAGATCACCATGTAAGAAGGTGGTTTTTACATCCATTTGTTTGAGTTCCATTTTCTCAGATGCAACCAGGCCTAAGATGGTTCGCAAAGTAGTCATTTTGACTACAGGAGAAAAGATTTCATCAAAATCAATTCCATGTTCTTGCTTGTATCCTTTAGCAACCAAGTGCGCCTTGTACTTGGGCAAAGGAGTAGAAGCGACTTTCATTTTGTAAACCCATTTGCAAGGTAGTACTTTTTGTCCTTTTGGCATTTTTCATGAGAGATTTCATTTCTGATAGCATTGCTTTTTGCCATTTCTTACTATCTTGTCTGTCCATTGCTTCCTGGAAGCATGAGGGTTCACCACAATCTATTAACATGACATAATCAGCCACATAGTTTACTCCAGGAACAAATCTATTAGGCTGTTTTTGCACTCTGGTTGACCTACGGACCCAGTGGTCAATGTTTTTTGGTTGTTCAGCTTGTAAATCTGCATTAACAGCATGTTGTTCTGCAGGTACAACTTGCTATATAACTTGTTCAGATCGTTCCAGGTGCACATGTTCTTACTGAATTTGTGGGATATCATGGGCAAGATCTTGCTGATCATTTATTGCATCATTCCCTACATTTTTAGGGACATTTTCAGCAGGTATTTACTGTTGTCTAACGGGCATTCTTTGCTGTCCTATTGGTACATCCTCTTGGAATACAACCCCTCGGACCTCCTCTGTTCTTTTGGGCTGTTTATGCATGCGATCTCCCAGAAGATAACATCATTGCTGCGTACTACTTTTCTTTTCTCGGGATCCCATAATCTATATCCCATTTCACCTTCATCACCATATCCTAGGAAAATACATTTACAGGACTTTGGCTCAAGTTTGTTACGTTCTTGCACAAATGTCTTGCAGCTAAACACTTTCAAGTGTGCGTACGAAGGTGGCTTGCCCGACCACACTTTTTGGGAAACTCCCCCCCCCAAAGCCTTGTTTGGTGACTGATTAATCAAGTGTACGGCTGTCATAACAGCCTTTGCCCAAAAACCACAGGATAAAGCAACATGTGACAGCATTGTACGGGCTTTGTCTTGAATGGTCCGATTCATATGCTCTGCAACACCATTTTGGGGCGGATTATGAGTAGTAGTAAGCTCCCCTTTTAATTCCTTTGCTGTCACAAAAGTCTTGAAAGGCTTTGGACACATATTCCCCACCATTGTCAGAGCGAAGAACATTTTAACGTCTTGCTGATTTGATTTTCAGCAAGGGCCAGGAATTTTTTAAATTTATCCAAGGCCTCGTCTTTGCGACGGATTGGATAAACCCAAACTTTGCGTGTGGCATGATCAACAAAGGTAATAAAATACTTCTTCCCCCCTAAAGATAACCCTGGCATTTGACATACATCTGAATGTACTAACTCTTAAGGGTGAAGACTTTAGAGAGATTTTTTGTGTGACATTTGAGCATATTTACCATAAATGCAATGATCACACTGTTCAAAATCAGAAAGACGGTAAATAACCCAAATGAGAGAGCACTTTCATTCCAGATTGACTCATGTGTCCCAACCGGCTATGCTATAAAGAAACACTTGGCTGCTCAGTTATGGCGATAACATGGTTACGCACACTAGATACATGCAAAGGATACAGAGTATTACTTTTGGATCCCTTAGCAACAATGCGGGAGTCCTTACATATTTTCCATTTGTTATCCCCAAAGGGGTGTGATAGCCTTCATCATCTAGTTGCCTTCTGCTTATCAAGCTCTTCTTGAGCTGAGGTACATATCTCACATTATGCAAAACAAACATGGAGCCATGCTGAAATTTCAGTTTCACACTGCCAATGCCTGCAATTTTAGTATAACAGCTGAGCATTCGAATTACTCAAAGCTGTCCTGAAAGTATCCCAACTTTTAGGTAGAGTGCATAGCAAGAAGGTAGCTTTGAACTCTTCATCAATATGAAAATCCAAAGCAATTAGTTGACTGAAAGTTGAGTTAAACTCATACAAATGTACATACATGGCTGTACCCTCTTTTATGCGAAAGTCCATCAAATTTTTAAGCCAATAAACCTTGCTAGCTGCACTTTTCTGAGCATACAATTCTTCAAGCCTTTGTCACATTGCATATGCTGAATTCAGCTTCTCAATGTTGAAGAGCAAGTTGCTTGACACTAAGAGCTCAATGGTAGAGCGCGCAAGCTCGTCCAAGTCATCCCACTTGTCTTGTTCCATGTCTGCTGGTTTGATTCCCTTTGTTTTGATGGACTTTACATGTTTCTTCTTCACTAAGACATTGTAGCATTGTTTTTGCTAGATTGCAAAATTATGAGCACCCTCAAGCTTCTTAATGTGCAAAAGACTAATGTTGTCACTGTTTCCAGCCATAATTTGCAGTCCCAAATTGGCTAACCAATCACCAAAGGCAGGCCCAAATATGATACAAGTGTCTATAGTGCACAAGAGCACCAACCAGCAATGAAAATCCCAAGATTGCAGAAATTTTCAGATCTGCAAATGAATTTTCAGAATTAAAAAATGTGTCGTTTGCTGCACTCCTCAAGCAATTTCTGACACAATTAGAGACCAAGCCAACAATTACATGTGAAATCCCCTAGATTTCACTGCAATTTTTGCTCCTAAGGCATTCTTGAGCATAAATTTGACAATTTGGGTCAAAAGCCCCAAATTTTTAGAGGATAATTTGTTCAAATTGCATCAATTCAAGTACCCAAGTGCATATAGCAAGCAATTCTTGCACAAGTTGATAAAATTTTGCAAAAGCTCCAAATTTTTTGGGTCCGGTGTGCACAAATTTCACTGAATTTGAAGAAATTTTATTGAAATGTGAAAAACCCCAAAATTTCACGGGCAATTGTGCACTAATTTCACAATTTTTGAGTCAGAAAATCCCTAAATCTAAGAAAAGCCCTAAATTTCTGGGTCAAAATTTCATGTTGTGCCTGTGCGTGTGAATGCCCGACAAAGGAATGGTAGAAAAGTAGGAAAATTTTTGAAGAGAAGAAAAAAAACAAGACAAGCCTGTCCTAGCGTCGACCATGGTCTCGCCGTCGGTTTTGACGCCTGGTTACATGCAATACGTTCGTTGCGTGCCGATCGTCGGGTCTGACCCTACGACGCTTGCGACTTGCCACGTGCAACCTGTCATGTGGCTCCTGCCTGTTGAGCCCACCTGTTGTCTGTCGCACTTGCCTATCTAGCCCCCTTGCGACTTGTCTATCGCATGCCCTGACTGGCTTGCAACCTGTCTGTCGCATACCTCGATTGTTACTTGTCATCTCAGGCATGTCACCTCACACCTGTAACTCGTTTTGATACTGGTTTGTTGTTGTGTCATCTGTGCGTGAGCTGAGTTGAGAGTGAAGGTGCAGAGAGTTGAGAGCAGTAGTGAGATAGAGTGAGCATGACACAATGGGTATCCGGTACAATCACACATGTACCACATTTTAGGTTCTGAATATATATTAAGTACAAAGTGTAAGGATGCGTTCACACCCGAACATGGTAAAAGGCACATTGAGCCTTTATTCCCAACTAATTCAAGAGGCTAGCTAGACAGCATTGAATTTGGGGCTAATTTGTTTTCCAAGGAGCAAGGGTAAAGGCAATTCCCTGGCAATTCAAGGGACAAATTGATCTGAAGGCCTCTTGGTAATTTATGATAGCAAGTAGTACTTGGATTAGCAGAGGAGATTAAAGAATCTTTCTTGTACTCCATCCATTTGGAATTGAAGGTAAAAAAATTGTTACACTTATTGTGTCTCCTAGGTTTTGATGTGAATGCTCCCTTCTCCAGAGGCACTTTTTACATTTTAGTTGAAGAAGGGATTTTTTCCCCGTGTGAACACTTGTCAGTGGGTGTGGTACTTAGTACCTTAGGGATTGTACTTTTATATGATTCTCACATAGTGGATGTGACCTTTTGATACTCTCCTCTCTTGTTGTTCAGTTGTTCACTATGAGTGTGGGTTTATGCACATGTGTAACTAAATCCTAACCTAACAGTGGTATCAGAGCCATACATCTAATCAGCTCTATCACCACTTAGCTTGTGAGCTGACGCCACGAGTACTGCTATTGAGCCTTGCGCTTGCCTACTCTCTTGCATACTGGTTGTTGCTCCAAGTTTAATGAGCTGCATACTTGCTTCAATTCTACCTTTCAGTTTGTGTAGTCTCCTTGTCGCCATGCCCTGGACCACGTCACCTTTGCCTTGACCCACTACATTTTGTCCATCCTGGTCATTGCTTAGCAGCAACTCAATGTTGCCTTGTCTTAGCCTGTGGACTGCACTGATTCTACCTACATGTTGAGTTGGACCCCTAACGCATATTCGTGATCCGTATACCGCATGCTGAAGTTGACATGCCATGCATGTTACGCTACTTGATTGTTGGGATTATTGCCAATAGGCTGTGCTTTTATTGAAGACATTGTCCTAGTAGTATATTGTAGTTTCCAAGGAGCTTTGAGGTTATACATGTGGTTCAGAGGTTAGGCTTGCAAGCCCAAGTTATGTATGTAGTTCAGAGGTTAGGCATGCAAGCCAGACTACAAAGAGTGTTGTAGCTTCATCTAGCTCATCCACTGTCGTCAGTGTATCTTTTGCCTTAGCCCTTGCTCCGCCCCCCATTGCAAATCAGTTGAGATGGTATTTTGTGCAAAAAATAGGTTTTCCCTGTATATTTAATTGTGCACAATGGCCAAGGATGCTCAAGATAAGCTTGCCTCATTGTTGTATCAGGTGCGTAATGAGGCTTATGTAGCTTATTTGCGCAAGTAACTTGAGATGGAGCACATGATAGAGGGTGATTCAATGGATGCATACATTACACGTGTCAATGACATCACAAAGTAGCTTGCAAATATTGATGAAATAATTCTTGATGCGTCTCTTCTATCTATAGACTTGACTGGCCTACTTGTTACTTAGCAAAGTTTTGCCACTACACTTCACTTGTAAAAGGAGATGTTGAGGCATATATATTTGATGCGTTGGTGTGATTGTTATTGTAAGAAGAGAAATCATGGGTGAATCACTCTAACATAAGTATGATCAAGCATTTAAAGCCAACCATCGGAGCAAAGGGAAGTCATAGCAACCCTCGAACTCAAAGGGTAAAGGTAAAACTTCTTCTTTCAAGGATGACGATGCTAAGAAAAAGATATGCAATTATTGTAGAAAAAAGGGGCATGTTATTGAAGGCTGCAGAAAGGGGATGATAAGTGAAAAGAGGAAACAATTGGGCATGAGAGTGTTGCTGAAAATTCAGCAAGTGCAAAGGATGCAACAACACATATAGCAAGCTTGGACATTGGTCAGGCAATCTTATGCTTTTGTTGTGCATTGTTCATATGATCCTTCTTCACATGCACATGGTCTATTGGTGGCTCAAAATTGCAGCACATGGTATTTTGACAACAGAGCTTCCAAACGCATAATGTCCTTTCGTGACTTGTTTGTATCATATGCAAATGTATAAAAGGGGGGGTCCGTTGTATCTGCAAATGATGCTTCGTATGCAATTCAAGGTATTGGACAGATTCCCATTATTGTAGTGGATGGAAAAATTATCATACTTGAAAAGATCTTGTATGTGCTTGGCATCAATGAAAATTTGCTTTTAGTTTCAGCCATTGCATATGCTGGTTTTGTGGTTAAATTCTACATAGATTGATGTGTAGTCTATGATTGTAGTGATGGGGATGCCCTCATTATCATTGGTACATTGTACAATGGCCTCTATTAGCTTGATTTATATGAGAGGAGAGCATTAGAGGATGCATTGCAAGTTGATGCCACCATTATGGATGACATTGAGTTATGGCATGCTCTTTGATTATCATAATTATGGTAGTTTACTTTGTCTAAGAAGCAAAAATATGGTGCTTGATCTCCCTTCTTCGAAAGCACCTACTCATAATGTATGTGAGAGTTGTGTACTTAGCATAATGCATCGTGCTTCGTTTTCCAAAGATGGATCTATGCATGTTGATCAGAAATTACAGCTTGTGCCTAGTGATGTTTGTGGATCCATGTGTGTCAAATCCATTGAAGGATACTTGTACTTTGGCACCTCCACTGATGACATGACCCATCATTGTTGGGCATATGCTTTGAGGCACAAATCAGATGTGCTTGCATGATTTAGAATCTTCTTAGACTTGGCTGAAAATGGCAGTGAATACAAGCTGATTACACTTTGTACCGATGGAGGATAGGAATACATATCACGAGAGTTTTAACTTCTTTTTGGTTGAAAGGGGCATTACACATCAATGTTATACAACTTTCACACCTCAACAAAACGGGTGTCATGAACAAAAATACAACATTAATATTTGCACCTTGGATTAATTCCAGCCTTTGTAAATTTAGCCCTAGCCTATGTGTACATGTGTGAACAGCCCTTAAGTTTGGAAGAGGGTTAGAATAAAAGGGATTAGAGGCCAAAGGCAAGACATCTTTTGATCATTCAATAATCTTGGCTTTACCATTTTCTTGGAGTTAGCTTCTTCTTAGCTTTGAAGCACTCAGCCATGGCCGTCATGTATTCTTGAAACCCCAACCATTAATACATGATGAGGATGTCTTGGTGCAATAGATTTGTTAATTCTTTGTTGTAGCTTAGTTAATTTTTCAATTTTAGTTAGATTTCATTCCATGGCTGATTGCTTTCATTACATTGGTATCAGAGCCATAGCTTAGATCCTTGCAGAAGTCATTTTCAAGTACTAGATTCAGTTTCCTAGGCTAGAGAGAGCAAACCATAGTTAGAAATTTGAGTGACAGGACTTGACAGGACATGAAGGATTCAAACCGGAGTTACATGTGAAAGTCTGCTACAAACAGGGATGAAGATGGTGATTCTTGGCATTAATAATGGAAGAAATGGAGGGCTCTAGCCAAAATAGCAGGACGTGATCAAGATTTGAGCCAAAAACTGGGGGTAAGTGGACAAACTAATGGTTACAGGACATTTTGACTGTGGTTACTTTTGAGAAGGAAGGGTTTCTTCTTCTCTTTCCTCATTCCTTCAAGCTGCCATACAAACTGCCATGGACATTTCTTCTCAGATCTTCTTCCCGCGACCTCTAATGCTCAAATGGCTTATGTAAGAGTGTAGTATGGGTCTTAAGCTACCTATGGAGTACCTACATGCCTCATATCCACCACGTTTTCATCACGTGATGTAAGAGGATGTACAGCAGCAGTTTGCGCTATTTTTACAGCCCCCCCCCCCCCCCTTCGTGATCAGCAAACGTGAGGCAACCAGAGCTTGTACTCTTTCTTGGGATGATCAAATGGAGTGCAACTATGAGTATACATCATCTTCTACTTGATCTTTCACTCCTTTTGGAAGATGGGAGCTTTCTCAAACCCTAGGTATGGAGTTTTATGACAGTTTTGGACAGCACTCAAATTTCTCAAATTTCTTCATCAAGATCAAAGGGTTTTTGCTCTATTATACTCCCTGAGGCTTCTACACACATCCTAGTACCAACATTGATTGATCTTGAAGCTTGAAGCTTTGATGGAGCTTGGATATGGAGATTGCAAACTCTATGTATAACAGTTTGGGACAGCATTAAAGATTCCTGAAATTTTTAAAGCAATTCATGGGGCTTTTGTGGGCAAAGCATCTCTGAAGCTTCCTCAACCATTTCCCCTCAAGAATCCATCAACATTGGACCGACATTGAAGGAGATTGAAGCCAATGGAGGTCTAGGTGTTCAATGGACAGCATGAATCTTTTATGCCATTAAATTTTGGCATTCCCTCTCAAATTTCGGGATCTCTTGGACACATTGAAGCCCTCTCTATTACCTATTGCAACCTACTTCAAGTAGAGAAGGTAATTGGTCTTCATCAACCCTCATTTGGAGCATTCATGGAGTCATGGAGCTTTCATGGGATTAATGAAGCTGAAGCTTATCAAGGAAGGGATTATCCTTGAATATTGAAGATCTCTTGGACTGATTTTAGATGGATTATCAAGCTCAGCTCACCTATGTCAAGCATTATGGATTGAAGGTCATTCCATCAACAATGCTCTTCTCCAATCAATTAAATGAGGTACTCTAATCACTCTTAATTTCTCTTTCCATCCAATTATTGATCTCATTTCCAATTGCTGAAGAGAAATAAGAGGATTAATGAAGCTTTCATTCATAGCTTAATGCATTACATGAAGCCTATAGGTTATGTCAGTCATTGTCTTTGCTAAACCTTTTCAATTTACTGAAATGGCCATCTCTAAATGTCTCAAACTCTTCCATAATGAATGAGCATTACCCATCTACTTTCATTCACTGAAATCAGTAATTTCTTGAGCTTCATTACTCAATCTTTATTGCCTAACCCTGACATGAAATTGATTGCCTATTTTGCCTCTTGATCATAAGAAAATCATTACCCAATTGGTAAGTGAGAAAAGCTTTGTAAGCAGTGAGTCACTGCTGAGGTAAATACCTCTCCATTTCTCATTTACATTTCAGCCTTTTCAATTCCAATCTTGCATATCATGAAAAGGGCAAATGAAAGGCAATTGTATTTCCTTCCTATTCCATGCATATCATACTGATTTTTAGAGCTAGAATTCACTTGCCATGTACTTGCCCACGAGGAAAAGTGGATGCCGGGCGAGTCGGTAGGACAAAAGAGAGGTGACCCTCCCCTACCGACGAGGACCCTGAAGGGGAGCGCAACCCGGCCCGAGAGGGAACTTTGCAAACCCCTCGGGTCTCGGATCCCACGTATTTTCAAGTTTAGGTGCAGGTACAAATCTCAAAGGCACTTGAAATCAGCCTACAGCATGAGTTATGGGGAGTGAGTTCTTGAGATATTGGCAAATGTATGGTATGGCAAATGTATGAAGACATATGGCTACAGTAAAATGTATGCATCCTATGGTAAAGACACTATGGTTCAGCATTAAAGTTTGGAACAGAGTATGTATACATACCCTCATTAAAGATTGCAGTCTACATTGAGTTAGACAGCCATTTTACTGGTTACAAAGGTCATTTTCAGTATGGGCAGACGTATGAGACTCTCCTACAGGGTTATGAAGTTGGTACATGCTTGGTATTGATGGTACAAGCCATTAATTGACTAGAACAGGGTATTCATTGCCTGCAGGAATTTTCAGACAGCAACAGAAAATCCCTTACAGAAATTTCTGTACTCATCCATTTTCTGCACTTGATAGATCGTTGGATAGAGGGCTTTTCAAGCTTTGAACAGAGCCAGAGACCTCGTAATTTGGAGCTCTAGAAGTAAAGATAATCAAGTTTTTCTACTGCAGGAAATTCAGGACAGAAATCAACCCATGGCTAGGAATAAGAAGAGAGACCCTGTTTTGGATACTATCAATGAAGAATTGAAGGAATATCAACATGAAAGGGATGAACATCAACAGGAAAGGGGTGAACATGACACTTCTCAAGATGCCATTTACCGAATGCATTATGAGAACGATGAGGTCGATGCAAGTTCCACCCACTCCCCTACCAATCAACCCATAGAGACGTCTCATATCTCAATGAATTCAAACAGTTTTCAACAATTGTCAAATGACATAAAGGATATGAAATCAGGTTTCGAGGGTATGAGGTTGGGTTTTGACAAGCTTGTAGCACTTTTTGGTGAGAAAATGTTGCCTACAGCTGGTCTTAATATCCCACATCCTCATAGGGCTGAAGAACCACCTAAACCACTTACTCCTAAGGTGGTAGGTCAATTTGAAGTTGGAGAGTCATCTAAAGCTAAGGAATTTGTTCAACCCACTTCACTTCAGCCACAATTCCATCAACAAAAGGGTCACTTTCAACCACATGGGCAGGATCTTCAAGAAAGAGTACAAACAAACTCAAAGCATGATGAAGACATCCATGGGTGCAACTCTTTCTACAAGCAATTTTACCCTCAAGCAAATGTTGGTGGCTATGAGCAAGGGCATGTTAATTCAGCCCCAAACTCTTATGGGCAGCCACATGGACATGTGAATTCAGCCCCAAATGCTTTTGGACAGCCACAACATAATTTCTCTACTCAAGTGCAGCCCAATAGGCCAAGTCCCATGTTAAATCATGGTTGGAATCAGCAAAATAATGGGCAGCAACCACCTTTCAACTCACCTATGCATGGACAACCTCCCAATGTGAGCAACACATACTTTCAGCCTCAAGGACATTGTTTCCAGCCACAAAGTCATGGTATGCATTATGGACAGCAAACTCCTTATGCGCAAGGGCATGGAAATAATGAATATCCTAGGCAAGGACCTTTTGGCAATTCTTTTGGGCCACAACACCATAGTGGACAGCAGCACCCTAATGGACAACCTCCTCAATACGAGAGAGAGTACAAGGAGAAAATAATTATCTCAAACTTCAAGGGAGAGAACCCTTCACCCACGGAGTTGGAGGAGTGGTTTGACAAGTTAGAGATGTATTTTTCCCTTTACCCAAGGCCCGAGAATGCCAAAGTAAAATTTGCAGCTCTTCATCTAGAAGGCTATGCTCACACTTGGTGGAGATATATGGCGAGGATGGGACATGACTTCTTGTCTTGGGATGCATTGAAAAATGCTATGATTGAAGTCTTTGTTTCTCCTATTGAAAAAGAGCGGTTAGAGAAAAAGTGGTATACACTTGAGCAACGTGGTCTCTCGGTTAGAGAGTACTCAAATCAGTTTTTGAACCTCTTGATGTATGTTCATGGGGTTTCCGATAGTGCTAAGTTGAATAAATACATATTTGGTTTGGAACCTATTCTTTCTTCTGAAGTTGGAGCCATGAATCCTACATCCCTACAAGCTGCCATTCAATTGGTTGAACGTTATGGGCAGAAATACAAGGGTTTTCAGCCAAAAATAGGACATTCTTTTCAGCCTACGCAGTTCCAAGGACATCAGGCCATTATGGGCATGCTAAAACTGATTTTCAGCATATTGGGAAGCCATCAAAAGTCCAAATGCAAGGCCAAAAATATGAAGATTAGCATGATCATCGAGGATGATTCCGATGTTGAATCTGTTGAAGGAAGCTTGGCTCAGCTTGATGTCACAACAACTCAAGAAGAGGCACATGAAAATGAAGAGAATGGCCATGATGAGTTCTATGATCCGATGGATGGGTTTCCTTTCGACCCGGGTGGTCATTATTTGGATGATTCATGGACTGATTTACATCCATCGCTATGTGCCATATCAAGTGATGCATGGAGTGGTTCAAGAGGGGATAATACCCTACGCCTTAAAGGTCAAATCAAGGGAAGGACCGCTCATATACTCATAGATACGGGAAGTACACATAGCTTCATTAATGCTAAGTCACTCAATGGGCTGAAATTGAATACGCATGAAATGCCTACATCACTCAAAATCCAAGTGGCAAATGGAAATTTTGAGATGAGCAATCAATGCTGTCCAAATGTACCTACCTCTCACCTTTTCCCCATTGTGCACTACATCAGTGAGCCTAATTGCATTAGAAATGGGTCCCATTGTTATAATACTTGGCTGCAACTGGCTGAAATCTTTGGGCAGATTTACCATGGATCTCAACAACATGGAAATGGAGTTTAAATGGTGTGGACAACAAGTAACGCTACATGGAGCTGAAAAGAAAAGAATGGAGATGATCAGCCCCAAGAAAGTTAAGAAAGAGATAAATGCAAAGGCATGTATGTTCACCATTCTTCTTTCCAAGATTGAAGAGGATCAACCCTCTTCTCCTACCAACAATATGGACCCATATCTTTGTAATTTGCTGAAAGAATATGATGATATTTTTCAGCCACCTACCTCTCTTCCTCCCAAAAGAGAAGTAGATCATCCCATTGACTTGCTGCCCAATACAAAGCCCATCAACAAACCACCATATCGCCTCTCCAAAGTGGAAAGAGAAGAGGTAGAACGCCAAGTCAAAGAGCTTTTGGAAATGGGTCTCATTAAGGCAAGCCAATCACCTTTTGCTTCTCCAGTTCTTCTTGTGAAGAAGAAAGATGGCTCCTTTCGAATGTGCATTGATTACCGCGATCTCAACAAGGTCACTATCAAGAATAGGTATCCAATACCTAGAATAGATGATCTCTTAGATGAATTGAAGGATGCCAAGGTGTTCTCCAAAATTGACTTGAGATCAGGATATCATCAAATACGCATGAAGGAAGGGGATGAATTCAAAACAGCCTTCAGGACGGAGAGGGGTCTTTATTAGTTTATGGTTATGCCTTTTGGGTTATCAAATGCTCCAGCCACATTCCAGTCTCTCATGAATAAGATACTTCAGCCATTGCTCTTTAAAACAGTTTTGGTATTCTTTGATGACATTTTGATCTATAGCAAGAATAAAGAAGACCATTTGCAGCATGTAAAAGAGGTCTTTGACATATTGAGGATACACAAACTGTTTGCCAAGGCCACTAAATGCTCTTTTATGACAAAGGAAGTGGAGTACTTGGGTCATATAGTGGGAGAAGATGGAATCAAAGTGGATCCTAAGAAGGTCCAGTGCGTCAAAGAATGGCCTACACCAACCAATGCCACTTCATTAAGAGGTTTCCTTGGTTTGTCATCCTTTTACCGACGGTTTATGAAGAACTATACTCATGTTGCAGCTCCTCTTACCGATCGGCTGAAAAAGAAGGCTTTCTTTTGGGATGAGATCGCTGACAAGAGCTTTAATGAGCTGAAAGAATTGCTTGTTTCAGCACCCATACTAGTTTGCCCTGACTTCTCCAAGACTTTTACCATTTATGCAGATGCCAGTGGTAGAGGTTTGGGAGCAGTTTTGGTACAGGAGCATGGTGTCATTGCATTTGAGAGCAGAAAATTTGATGACAAAGAGAGAGAGATGCATGTTTATGAGCAGGAGATGCTTGCTATTTTACATGCAATCAAGAAATGGCACCACTACCTCTATGGGACACACTTCAAAGTCAAAAGCGATCATAGGGTCTTGAGATATTTTCTCTCGCAGCCCAATCTTTCTCCCAAGCAAAAGAGATGGTTGGCCACTTTACAATCATATGATTTTGAAATATCATACATGGCTGGCAAGGATAATGTGGTGGCTGATGCGTTATCAAGAATGTGGGCATGCAGTCTATCTACTGTGTCTATCATCTATAAGGATTGGATTGAAGACATTCAAGAGGAATATGTGCTTGATGAGCATGTTGCCCATATTTTACGGAAATTACAGCAAGGGTGTGATGCTGAATTTCCTAATTTTAAAGTGCATAATGGCCTCTTATGGTTTAAGGGTAAAGTGTACTTGATTCCCAGCAGTAAATTCAAGCTGAAAGTGCTTCAAGAGATGCATTCATCACCAATGGCTGGTCACTTGGGCCTTTTCAAGACGTTTAATAGAGTTCATCAAAGCTTCTATTGGAAAGGTCTATGGAAAGATGTTAAAGAGTATATATCTCAGTGCTTGGAGTGTCAGCAAAATAAGGATTCCACTCTATTACCAGCTGGCTTACTTCAGCCTTTACCCATACCTACGGGCAAATGGACAGATATTTCCATGGATTTCATAACGGGATTGCCTACTACCAGTCATGGATGGAATAGTATCTATGTGGTAGTTGATAGATTGACCAAATCAGCCCACTTTATCCCAACTAAAGTCCAATATTCAGCAAGGCAAGTCGCCGAGCAATTTATGGAAGGTGTGTTTGAACTACATGGTATGCCTATGAGAATAGTATCAGACCGTGATTCGAAGTTTATGGGCAACTTCTGGAAAAGTCTATTATCCTCTATGGGTACTTTCCTCACTCTTAGCACGGCCTATCACCCTCAGACTGATGGGCAAACGGAGAGAGTTAATCATTGGGTGGAAGTGTACCTTAGGCATTATTGTCATGACACACAAGCTTCATGGGATCGTTGGATCCACCTTGCTGAATTTTGCTATAATAACACGCATCACATGAGCATTGGGATGTCTCCGTTTGAAGCTCTTTATGGGTATAAAGTCCAACTTCCATCAGTTTTATTCCATGAAGACATCAACCCACAAGCAAAGGAAGAGTTGGAAAGAATGGAGTTGCTCATGAGGCAATGCAAGGACAGCATAAGGAAAGCACAAGACGTAATGAAGGTCTATGCTGATGAGAAAAGAAGACATTTAGACTTCAAGGTTGGAGATTGGGTATTTTTCAAAGTGCCCAAGACGCATTATGCTTCATTAAAGGGTGGGAATAACAAGCTTGCTCATAGGTTTTATGGGCCATATTTGATTTTGGACAAAATTGGAGAGCTTGCTTATAAACTTCAGCTACCATCCTCCACTAGAATACATGATGTATTCCATATTTCACAGCTGAAGAAGTATGTTGGGCCCGATGTACAAGTATTGGAAGAGTTACCACCATTGGATGAGGCAGGACTGATCATATATGAACCTGAAAGCATTATTGGAAAGAGAGAGAAAGTTCTCAGAAATCGTACTCTCATTGAGTATCTCATTAAGTGGAAGAATTTGCCCATTGAAGAGTCTTCTTTGCAACCATCCACTTATGTCAGTAACTTTCCTTGGTTATTACAGGATGATATATGATGCAGTATGCAGTGACTGTGCAGAGACAGCTTGTTGTATGAAATTTCTGCAGACAATAAAACTGTCCTGACTTCATCAAATTTTGATTCTGATGTTATGGGGTGATGCTTGGGAGTGTATACTTCGTTTCCACACCTCATACGCCTTATTTGGACCAATATATCAAAAGTTATGGCAGTTTTAGTGAATCAGCCCTGTTTGGACAGCAGCCAGTTTTCTCACAGTTTGGCATGCAAAAGGTCTTCTTTTCAGGGACAGTGCTTTCTTATCATTTGGAAGATGAATGGGCATGATTACTATCATCCTCGACTTGGATTTAGGCCATTACTTCTTGGTTTTGAGGACAAAACCATCTTCAGGACGGGATGGTTTGTCATGAAGGAAAAATACAACATTAATATTTGCACATTGGATTAATTCCAGCCTTTGTAAATTTAGCCCTAGCCTATGTGTACATGTGTGAACAGCCCTTAAGTTTGGAAGAGGGTTAGAATAAAAGGGATTAGAGGCCAAAGGCAAGACATCTTTTGATCATTCAATAATCTTGGCTTTACCATTTTCTTGGAGTTAGCTTCTTCTTAGCTTTGAAGCACTCAGCCATGGCCGTCATGTATTCTTGAAACCCCAACCATTAATACATGATGAGGATGTCTTGGTGCAATAGATTTGTTAATTCTTTGTTGTAGCTTACTTAATTTTTCAATTTCAGTTAGATTTCATTCCATGGCTGATTGCTTTCATTACAACGGGGCCTGAAAGAAAAAATTACACTTTAATGGAAATGGCACGTTGTATGCTTTCACACAATAAGCTACCCCCAAAGTTTTGGCTTGATACTATTATGTGTGCAATGTATGTGCTGAATCGTAGTCCAACTAAAGCATTGGATGAATGTACACCTTATGAGGTTTGGAATGGTTGGAAACAAGTGGTGTCACATATTCATGTCTTTGGTGCCATAGGTACGAAGACATAAATTGCGAGACACGGTTGTCAAATGCATTTTTATTAGTTATAATGCAAAAAGTAAAGGGTCTCGCTTGTACCAATCCTCTAGAAACAAGATTTTTGTTAGTAGAGATGTGGTATTAACATGCTGGTCAGCCCTTCATGGATTGCAAAAATCAGCCCAATGTGGGCCTACGAAGATGTGTGACAATTTGTTGCCATTGTTTAAGCAAAATGCACTTGATTTTGGTTAATTTTAGCAACCTATCGAGGGTTTACAACGGTAAAATATTCGGGAAGCTAAAATAGTCCCTAGATGGCTATTACATACATGTATATTTGATTGCTCTTGGCTTCAGTAATTCACACATTGAAAGCATGCTTTATGTTTGCAAAGATGGGGATAACCTCTTGCTTCTCATTCTTTGTGTGGATAATATGCTCTTGATTGGATCTCATGAGACATAGATTTCAGCCTTAAAAGCTGAATTGCAGCATGCTTTTGATGTGATAGATCTGGGCCACTTGCACTATTATCTTGGCATACAATTTACTATAGTTGAGGGGGGTATAATTTTGCGATAGTCTAAGTACATTGGGCAGCTCCTTAAGCATTTTCAAATGCAAGACTGCAAGCCTATCTCTACTCTAGTTGAGATAGGCCACAAGTTTACACTTGAGGATGTAGAAGATCCATTTGATGCTTCTCTTTATCAATGCACCATTTCTACATTTTGAATGACCTCATCAACATTAAGCAGCTGCTCACGCAAATCTTGCATGTATGTGAGGTGATAAGTCATATTGTCACCCTCATCCATATTTATATTAGCAGCTCTTTGGGTGGATAAGATATCATGGTTTCATTATGTGCTGCAAACACATGTTCTTGCACTTCTCCCAAGTTGCTTTTGAGGTCTTACAACATTGAATATATGGAATATTATCTCTTTATACTGACAAGGCAATCAAAGAAAGGGTTTGTGCATCCTTCTAGTCCCACCTCCGTTGATCCTCTGTAGGAGGAGGATGGGCTGCAGCAAGAGTAGCTGTAGTAACCTGTCCTCTAGCATTATGCAGAGGTGTTTGAGGTGCGAGACCTTTTGATTGTTGTAGATCACCATTGACATAGTTCCACAAATCCTTCACCCCAAGAAAATTACGCACCATAAAACTCCAGAGAGGGTAGTTGGTGTTATCGAGCTTGTCCTCCCAAGCGAGGACACCAAGGATGCTGCTTTTGTCACTATGCCGTTGATGTGCCATGTTGCTAGTGATGCACAAAAGTCAGCAACCAAATACTTCATGCTGAAGTATAGAATGTACTCTACTAAGTACCATAAATCCCCACACAGGATTAGAATGCAAGCACCAAACTGTCAAATTGTCACAATTCTTGACAAATGTGCCCAATGTTGCACAAATCAGCACTCAGCCTACAATTTTCAGCAATATACTGCTGTACTGCACTCGCCTCGAAATATGTGCCTAAAAAGACAATTTACAGCAATTGAATGCTAAATCTTTCCAATTTTTATTGAAAATCCTCAAAATTCAATGCCAAATCTGACAGATGCAGCAAGATAATGCTGCTATAACACTTGTTGTCTGCCTTGGAATGTGTGTCAAGCAAAAGCCCCAAATATGTTCTCAAAAAATTTGAGAAGAAATTTATTCCTTACAATCTGAAATTTTGTCAAAATGTTGCCTTGGGATGCGTCTCGATAGTAACCAGCAGCTGTAATCTGCCTCATGATGCATGTTGGAGCCAATAGACCAAAAAACCCCAAATTTCTTGCAGGAATTTGGAGTAGATTGTGCAATGTCATTGTTTTCAATGTTGAACTGCACATAGGATGCCGATTCAGCCAAAAAAGACTTCGGATTGCACCAATAGAGTTCGATACAGACTAGCAGCATTGTACAGCAACTGGGCGATTGGGGGGATGCAAGTGGCTGCACTGGTGGTGCAGGTAGGAGGTCATTTGGGTAGCAGGAGCACAGGCATAGATCAGGTAGCAAGGAGTTGTGGGAGGTGGCACTTGTTTCTTGCAGGAGGCACACAGGACAGGATGGTGGGTGCATGGGCACAAGTAGTAGGAGGCATAGCAGATGGCTGTGGCGCTACGCTTGGCAGGTGTCGTGCAAGTGGACAGCAAGTGTAGTAGGGCAGGCGGCATTGCCAGGTGGACAGTTGGCATGGCGACCACAAGGAGCTGGAGTAGGTGGCAGTTATCTGATGGCTAGCGGCGCTTGCAAGGGGCGGATTGGACAATGTCCTCGGCAGTGGTGGCACAACAACTGGAGCAATTGATAGGCCGGGTAGAGTTAATAGGAAGTTGCTCAGTCTTCAGCAGCTTCTCCTCTTCCTCACGCGAATGGAAGCTGGTGGTAGTAGGATGTTGGGGGAGCAGCATTGGTTGATGGTGGGTGGCAGTAGGACCTTGGGCGAATGGAAGTTGGTGGCAGTAGGACCTTGGGCGGAGCAGCATTGGTTGATGGTGGGTGAATAGAACCCGCGCACAGAAGTTGCTTTGATTCAAGAGAGAAATGAGAGAGAGTGATTGTGAGTTGAAGCAACAGGAGAGTAGTGTACTTGCTGAACTAAAAGATAGAGTGAATGTATAGACCGTGTTCAGCTCAAGGGTTGACCTAACCAGCCTTCCACCAACTAACTAGAGTTAGGTTTATTTACTCTAGACCCTAGTGTCACTACTTTAATGCTCTGAGCTGGAACAATAGCCAATATAGGAAAGGGTAGTTGAGTGCGAGGCTCAATGGCGGCAGTGGTGACGGCGAGGGTTGAGAAGAGATATGCTTTGATATCACTATTAGGTTAGGGTTCAGCTGTGTGCACGCACGCGCGCGCGCACACACACACACACACTCTCACTTACTCAATAGTGAATGAGTGAACAACAAGAGAGAAGTCGAGTGTTGGAATATCAGATCCAATATGTGAGAATGATAAGAAAGTAAGGACTAAGGACCAACCTATTGATAAGTGTTCACATGAGCAAAAAACCCTTCTCCAGCTAGAAGGTAAAAAGTGCTTGTGGATATGAGAGTGTTCACACCTTAACTTAGGAGAAACACTATAAGCGTAATAGTGAGGTGTAGGTTAGTTATTTCACAATGTGTGACCTAGGACCTCGAGATATTAGTTGGTGCCAAAGGCAAAAGTTGTAATAAGTTATACTTGACAAATACTAGGTGGTACTTCGTGTTTGAATTCGGCCTAGAACATTTCCGAAGCTAATGAGTGCTCAAGATTACTTGGGTGATAAATTGGCCTAGCCAATTTAATTGTTGGCTAGTCAGATTATTTTTTGAGCCATAAATAATTATTTAATTAATTATCAGAAGTAATCTTCTGAAAATTAATTTAATAATGCAGGAAATGCTGGAAAATGGATTTGGAAGGCTGCCACTTGGCAAAACTTGCTTATGCAAGTGAGAGAAGACTGATTGGAGGCTGCGAGGAGAGAGGGAAACCATTCTGAAGTCTGGGAGCTGTGGGGGAAGGCTGTTTGCAACAGGCAACAGCAGTTGGAGGCATTTCCATCCCTTGAGAAGCAGCTAGACAGCAGGCAACAGCTGCCAAAGGGTGCCCTACTGCTGGCGACAGCATTTGGCAATATGTGACTGCATATAAGCACACATGGTGCAGCAACATTGATGAATCTTGATGCTCCGATACTACTGTTGGTTTGGTGGAGCTTGTGAAGGATGAGCAATATCTAAGTGGATGGAACCCCATGGTGTTAAGTGTGCGGGGGGTTGTTTTTTGGGCGGGGGGGGGGGGGGGGGGGGGGGCGTGGAGAGAGAGAGAGAGAGAGAGAGAGAGAGAGAGAGAGAGAGAGAGAGAGAGAGAGAGAGAGAGAGCTAGCTCTTGCCGGTACACAGAAATTTATTAGATGGATTAATAGTGATGTGAAATATATAATTACAAAGGTAGGGCCTTATTTTATAGGCTTATGGATGACCCCAAACCCTAAACCTAAATTTATACAGCTAACATGTGTTCGCACACTGAGCTGGTAGTGTTAGTAGTGTTCACAGATGGAGGTGGTAGATAACTAATGATTTCTACCCTCAGCTTTCAATTCATGGCTTTTCTGTCACAAAAATGCCAAACACACCTTTTCAGAGTGCAAAAGCTAAACCACAACAATTAATTAATTATTTTAACTTACTGATCTGATCATGCTGTCATGCAGATGTCAACATTGTCACGTCATTATCTGCAATGTCAGCATAACCTGTGATCAAACCAATAGTCATGTTTATCATCAAACGAATTGTCTCTAAATCCTCTTTCCAGTCGTGTTTTTAACCTGCGAATCACATCCCTGTGGAAAGTGAAGACTTTGATCCATCTTGACACTGAATCAGATGCGATCCTATCTACTTCATCTCATTACCATGTATTGCTGCCCTATTTCATAATTTAGGGTTTATTCACAGATTTAGTGCACAATAAATCATTATAGACTTACTTGGGGATGTAAACAACACCAAAAATAACAATCTTAATTTGAAAACATTCTCTACCATTTCAATGGTTTGTCCATATGCCATAAAGCATTGGCATGCTTTTGGATCCAAGGTGGAAAGTGGATGAGGATATATGATACTTGTGGCACACGTATGCTTGGACACACTCGCAAGCATGCGTGCACTCACATGCACACACGTGGTTCCCGTGCACACACACACACACAGAGGTGGGGGGGGGGAGTTGACATAGAGAGAGAGAGAGGGAGTTGACGTATTTGTTCCTTTGTAGCAAGCAGGTAGCAAGATTGTCTATGAACTTCATGGGAACTCTTCGACTTCAACTTGTATGATGTGCAAAAAGAAGTTTGACACCAGTACATTGATGCAAATGCTTAAGCTAGACAAGGTTTGTATAGCACAAATGCAAATTTGCCAATTGTCTCAAAACCTTGCCTTTGGCTTTTTGAAAGTTTTATGCTACAGCTCAGTTAATTGCAGACTCTGAGGTATCCCAAGTGCCCCTACTGTAATGGTCTTATCAAGATGGATGCTGTTCTCTTTGGAGAGTCTCTACCTCAAACGATCATGGAGAATGCAATGCTTGCAGCAACTAAAGCCAAGGTGTTACTTATCATAGGAACATCTCTCACTGTACGTAAGCATCTCCTCTTGAGATATTCCCTCTTCTCTTTTTTTTTTGCCTATCTTTACATACCATGAACTGCTCAACATGATCAAAGTGGAGTCGCTAGACTTAAATTGTTATGTTGGTTGCTACAAGGGAGTGCCCAAATGTGTTTGTGATCAATGTCTGTGCATGTTGTTCTCTTCTATCCACTTAACCCCATATTATTTATTTTTATTTAATCATAACAGGTTTCTCCTGCAAACAGTGTGGTGGATCTATGCAAGAGCAATGGAGGCACAGTGATAATATGTGATTCTAACTCTAGCATTGGCAGTCTTGCTGATGTTATGTTGTGTGGCCCGGCAGGGGAGCTCCTTCCAAAGCTTTCAAAGACTTGTTTGACTTTGAGAAGCAAACTGACATGAGGTACTCGTGGCTCTGAATGATTTTCAGCAAACATCAAGGAACACTATGTTCATCATATTTACATCCCACACCACCTGAATGTTAATAACAATGAGATTCAGTCGTGGCCACTGGATGCTCTTGCTCATGGTTATCTGATTGTAAGGGCTGGTCTTCCATTTGCTTCTTACATCTTTTTTGGGGTCACTGTAATCATGCATCACCTAGAATCTATGTTAATGGCAACAGAGCTTCAGCCAATCAAGAATAACTTTTACTTCCTATAAGGGATGAATAGAGGAAAGTTAGAAAGAAATGAAAGGTGGACTGCTGCGTGGATTTTATGGGCCATTGATGGAAATTCCAGTGGACCAGATTTGGCTGATATAATCCTGTTGAGGGAAGCAGCTCACAAACATGAGTGTCAAACCAAATACTTTGATCAGGCCAGCAAATTAAGATAAATTTAGACCTACAGGTTGTAATAACATTGGAAGAGGACACCGATGAGAAAAGATGAATAGAGTGGGTTCTTAGTAGATTAAGAAAGAAAATTTAAGCTTAGTCCTTCTTGCATGATAGATCAAATATAGTTAGCATTCCTCGCCCTTGCTGTAGTATATTATCTTTCTATCTGCAAAGGATTGATAGCTAAAGCTGGGATTCAATGATTAATTTGAGGATCACCACAAGCATTGAGCAGTGACAAGTGACATCATGGAAGGCAAAGTAGCAAGACATTGGAAAGAGAGAGCATTACGTTAAGCTTAGGGAACACATGACAAAATAGGCATTACAAGGAGTGTCATGCAATTGTATATGTGAGAGTTTAGTCACATTTTTGTTGAAGATGAGGAGGAAAATGAATGAGGACCATGCCCATACCAAGTCAAGGATTGTTGAGCGTAGCCATAATTTACCACTCACAATGTCTAGGCAATGCGTGAAAGGAGTGAAATTCAACTTAAATACGAGTAACGTCTTTATGTCAGATATTTAGAAATTGTGACTAGCAATGGTGTAGTTTTACAAGTTGCTAAACATGGAGGAAAGTTGGAGTTTCTATTGAAGCAAGGCAAGAGTTAAGTCATAAAAGGGAAAAAGTAGATCCCTCAACCCATATTAAAGCTTAGACATTTAGATTATCTTAGTGAATTCGATGGCTTGTTGCATTTTGGGCATTCCAATTTATTATACATAGACCAAAGTGGGGGGAAGTTCTAAATGTGGAAGCCTTTGGGCAACATACTTTGGAATGGTTTTTTGATAGTTGACCTAAAGAAACTAAAGTGTATGCATTATTTCACTTCGTTTGTTCCCAAAAGGAGAATGAGAGATGGGGCAAGTTGTGTTATAAGGTGAGTCATGCATGAATCATCATCATCATCGCTTTTTTATCTAGTCTTGTGAATAATTGGAAGCTAATTACTTTTAGTCAATGCAACACATTTTGGTTTCTCATGGGTATGGTCTACTTATGGTATGGGTGGTTCTCACTAGCAAGCACATTGTGGCTATCGATGGGTGGTGTCTTATGATGATGGAGTCAATGATCTTAATTCGGTGAAGCAATTGCTTATGTGGTACTACAGAGAGATATCATTTTGATATGATCAAATAGAGCTTGAGGGGAAGTTGAAGAGTACAACTTAAGAAATGAAATGCTTAGAAAAAGAGAACCATGTAGTGTGGATGGCAACACAAGTGAGAGATAGGACTAGGTGGATAGCACATGTTGCAGTGCAGCACAATTAGCCCAATCATAAGATTGTCTACACTTCATTCACTAAACTACAAACAAAATGAGTCAAGTTTTCGAATGGGGTGTTTTGACAATCTACAAGAGAGTCACTACAATGTGGGGGGATACTCTTCCCTTGCATTGTGGTGATTTGAAGTGATTGCACAATTACACAAAAAAACATAAATGCATATCAATCTTCGTGCAAAATTCTAGACCGACTCACATTCTCTTGCTCATAATCCACAAGCATAATGAACCAAGGAGTCTCCCATACCAAGTTTGTTTGCAAAATAGAGATATGTAGTATGTTGATCTCTTGAAGCTTTTGCCTTCCCAAGAGGTCTTTAGTCTTTCCTTGGCTTTGTTTGGCTATTTTAGAGCGCGGCCATGCCATTCTATGTTTATTAATCATTTTCTTGCAACTTGGTGCCCTTTTATTGTTGCTCGTGGTAGTGTCATTACTTGTGCATGTGGTTGTGCTAGTTGCATCATTCTTGATTGATGCATTTGCCTCTCCCTTTACTTCCAATCAAATAATCCATACCCACATCATGTAACACTTGCCATGTTGTTTTGTTGAGGTCTAGAAGAATGCTAGATGTTGGGCTTTAATGTGGGGGTGAGGATCAAGTTATGGTTAATAATTATATGTTTTATTGCAACCATTGTGAAGTCATATAAATCAAGGTTTTCATAACATCACAATTCTAGGGAACCTCTAAAAAAGCATGATGATGTTATGAATAGGGAAGTTGATTGTGTACCATCTTTTAGCAAAATGAAGCAACACACTAAATCGTACATGTCCTTATAGCCTTAAGAGTTTGGTGTAATAAATGTGCACATTCAAGCAAACCCTCCAATCAAGCTTATCCTACATTAGGATATCAACCTCCTTGAGTACAAAATCTTTGATCGAGTCTTGAGTTACAGCTTTGGCAGTCCTTGCCATTTTTGCAAATTGTTGTAAAACTTCTATTTTAACAAAAATGTGACTTGATATAGTGTCTTAATGATATTTTTCTAAGTTTGCCAAACTAAATTGATACTACATTGTACCACATTTGCTATTATTAAACTCCAATATGTGTTGTAGGATATGATACAAATTGTAAGGTTAAGCATTGTTACAAATCATACAAAGAATTAGGTTGACTTTAAGCCTATATCTTCTTATAGTCATAAGTAGGTAGAGGTCTTCAAAAACTATATGAGCGTAAATCAATCTATTATTCAAGAGATGTGAACCTATTGTCAATCAAACTTAAGAGTGTTCAATTATCCATCCTACACAAGAACACCATCATGTTGTTTCCATATGCATTACATTGGCAAACAAAAACTTTTCTTCCATCTTATCTAATGATGTGATTTCTTGGTTTCCCATATGGTACCATGCTAGCATTTATAGTACTTGTTACAACATTGAGTGCTACTTTTCCCTCTTAGCAATTAAGCACCTTACATAAGTTCAACAAATCAAAGATTCTAATTAAATGCACTAGAGTCTCTACTCACTAACTAGTTGTGCTATGAGCAACGTCGCTACTTTCATTTCATTTGAAGCCTTGTTAGCTCTCTTAATTGAGAGACATCCACATCCGATGTGCATTGTAGCTTGTTACGCCATTGCATTTTGATAATTGGTACATAACATTATCACACAAGATAGCCTTCTCTTGAGGATTTGTATTCTTTGTTTGAGTCATCATTATTTGTAAGCTTCATGATGGACTTTACCAAAGATAATGTACTCTTGATGAACTAAACAATGGCCCATTATAACCCTAAGCATAATCACTACAAATTAGTCCTCAATTTTGCATCAAAGTTTCCATGATCACTTTCAAATGAGTTCCACTTTGGCTCCATGCATTTGGTAGTCCTTCTCACAAAAAGTGACCTCATGTGAGAAAATTGATGGCTATTTCCTTCAATCAGTCCCACTTTGTCCCTTGTGATTTTGCCAACTATTTCCTACACATAATCGCTAGAAATGTTTTTTCATGTTTCATGTTTTGAGGATTTGAGGTTTCAAGTCACATTTCATTTTATTGGCTGCCTCGATGTTTCCACGTTTCAAACAATATTGTTTATTATAAGTAAAATTGCTATACATTAATAATATTAGAGTAAGAAATAGATCCAAGTGAGAATTGATGTTCATTTTGACATTCAGGAGTAGAATACATTTCAACGGGCATTTGTCCCTCGAGAAGGAGGAGGAGGTGTGGAGAAGAATACTGTGGAGGAGAAGGAGAAGGCGGAGCAAGAAGAGATACACAAGGAGGAGAAGGTGATGGTGCACACAAGGAGGATGTGGAAAAACCTTGAGCTAAAAAAGTAAAACAAAATGTTTTCTTTTTAAAGAAACCTTAATAAATTTTTTTCACAAAAAGAATAGTTTTGTAATCTTGTTTCACAAATACAAAATGATATGTTTCATGTGTTTCAAGGTTTCACATTTCATTAGGGTGAAATAGGTTTTAGATTATTACGTCCTTACATAATTGTGACCCTTCACTGAGCAAACTAATTGGAAACTCATTTGATCAATCACTCTTTATCTTTAATGCATTTGCCCATAGATAACAATCGTGGTCTTTGTGTGGAAAATCGATTAGATAATTTTGAATCAAAGAACAAACTATGAATGCTTAGATTATTAGAGTTATTGGATGAAAACCCTAACTTTTGTAGTAGCAAACTAGTTCTACATTTTCTATAGATTCTTTAGGCTAGCTTTGCTCTAATGCATTGGGCTATGGTTGCTCTTACTATCAGTTGTAATTTATGTGGTGAATTTCTTCCATATACACTCTAATGTGTGTTCACATGTATTGAAATGTTGATCTAAGCCCAAACGATTACATATTATGAGACACTACATGCATGCCCAATTATTGCTCTACATCCACATGCAATGCCAATTTGTGCATTCAATAAGGAGACAAATTAGGCAAAGTTATAATCAACCTTGATCAAATGAATGCTAATTAGAATGATCAATAAGTTGAGAGAGAGAGAGAGAGAGAGAGAGAGAGAGAGAGAGAGAGAGAGAGAGAGAGAGAGAGAGAGAGAGAGAGAGAGAGAGAGAGAGAGAGAGAGAGAGAGAGAGAGAGAGAGAGAGAGAGAGGGAGATCTAGCATTGATATAATCGAAGAGAGGAAATCCAATGGCATGATGCTACTATTTCTTGACAGCACAATGTTGTACCATGGTCTCCCAATTGTAGGAAAGGACTCCTTAGCTCCAAAATGAGATCTTTCAACCTTTTCTCGACCAGTAATGGCTTCCATAGCTTGCATGCACTAAACGAGAGACGAAGATGGAAAACAACTTTGTATGTCCCTCCTTTTCATGCAAAGATCATGCACATATTTTTTATTGAGTAATAATCAGAGAAAATCCCACATTAATGTCTAAAAATGACTTAACAACATGGGATTGCCCAATGTTCCAATTGGATGCTAAGTTTAGCTATAAAACAATCTCTCTAAACTTTGGTCTAAAGTTTAAAGTTCAATTGGCCCTACCCAAATTGTGGTTCAAACTTTTTCATTAAGGTGAAAAACCATCCAATATTGTCAATGTAATGCCCATCATTGTGACAACTTGGAGAAAATCCACATAATTGTAACATTTACACTAGGTTTGAGTCAGTGGCCATTATTTTTTGAGGATGTTGCTACATACGAGGAGGAAAATCTAAACTTTAGACCATGGTTTTGTAAGTATGGGATAAGTATATCAAAACCTAATGCA